>NC_051448.1:23366715-23371903 GCF_001649575.2 Kryptolebias marmoratus | reverse complement strand
TATGTTCATTTTTCTTGTTAAAACTGTAAACATATTTCCTGTTTGTTGATGTTCTGAATAAAAATATAATTGGTTGCTTAAAACGTTTACACAGTAAGGTATCTGTTAAATGTGTCCAAAAATGTGGAAAAGCAACTCAGGTTTTGTTAGCTTTTTGAGAAATTTTGTTCTCGTCTTCTACGTTTGCTCACATCCTGTGCATATCCTGGGGGCCAAGCCCCCCTTGTCCTTAAAACCTAGTGACCCCCCTGGCTTACCATATTTGGTCTTGTAAAGCCACCCTCTGAATTTTAGCTCAACTAACCATTGTTGGTCAAACCTGCTCTTTCAATGTTTATTGCTGTGGCTCCAATGACGTGCTAACTCCAGCTGTAGCTGAAGGCGGCTTAGCATCAGGGCTCATTAGAGTCGCGCTGATACAGGTGAACCAGCTCCGCTAGAGCACCGAAATGTCCATTATGAATGGAGCGTGGTGCGTGTGGTCCACGCCAAGTTATAAAAGGTGCACAACGTGACACTGTGCGGGACCTTCGTGACAGCGCATTGGCGTCACTGTTGGTGCGCGTACCCTCACGCGGTGAGGTACATAAAGGTAGCTGTTTTGGGAGTGCGGGTGGAAAAAAACATGTATAAAAAAGACGCATTTATAATAAACAAGCGGAGCTTAGCCTGGCGGCGGAGTCACCTTAGCCTAACGGCTCGCCAGGCTTATAATACACTGGGGGAAACCCTGAGCACAGAGGAGAACCAGACAGGGTGTCAAACTAAAAGGCAAACTACAGATGAGAGAAGTTAGAAAGATAAAGTTTTCAGGGACTAATGATGGGAGTAGAGATAGCTGGCCTAATGATAACAGGGAAATGGTGTAACTGAGTGGGGCAGGACTGAGGAGCAGAAACTGGCTGAGGAAAGGTAAAAAAAATGAACACAGCAAAAATACAGAAAATAAACATGACACCAAAATAAACTTTATAACAGAAAAATACACACAGAAAAACCCAAATCATAACCGCCACGGTACCTACAGTGAAACCTGGAGAAGGTTCAGTTATGTTCTGGGGCTGCTTCGCTGCATCTGGCAGGGGTTATCTAGAATCTGTGCAGGGTACATTGAAGTCTCAAGACTATCAAGGCATTTTGGAGCCAAATGTGCTGCCCAGTGTCAGAAAGCACGGTCTTGTCACAGGTTATGGATCCTCCAACAGGATAATGACCCAAAACACACATACAAAAACACCCAAGAATGGCTCAGAACAAAAACACTGGATCATTCTGAAGTGGCTTTCTGGGCCCTGATTTAAATCCTGTTGAATATCTGTGGAAGGATCTGATGCTGGAGAAGGAGCCCTTCAACCCTGAGACAGCTGGAGCTGTTTGCTTAGAAGGAGTAAGACAAAATATAAGTGGACAGTTGCAGAATTCTCAGAGAGAGTTAGAGAAATCCCTGGCTTGTAGTGATTGACTCAAAAGGTTTTCTTTTTTAAATTCTGGTGAACCAAAATTTATCAGCAATGAATGGTTTTTATTTTTTCATTTTCTTTATTTCTTTTGTCAGTTTTAAGTTATTTCAGTGATTTTGTAGGTTTTTCTTTCTTTCACAAATGGGCACAAACTAATTTCGGTGCATCTGTATATTTATTAGGGAAGCCTACTGCATTCTTATTTTTCCCTGTATGCCTTGCCAACATCCTGCAAAGAGCATTAACATTCTGGCTGGGTTTTTGTCCTTGTTTTGTTTTTTTTACGTCACAGCAGGATTATCATTCAGTGTAAAGGATGGCTGTAGTGAAACTTGCCACATGACTGATTTATGAACAGGTGGTGTTTGTTGCTCATGGTTACTTGTGTTTTTCTTTTTTTCTTTGCAGGTTGGGCAGGCATGGAAAAGTCTTCCTGACCATCCCCAGCCAGGGCTCCACAGATGAGCAGAAGTTTATCCACAAAGGTGAAGCTCCAGAAACTAACTCGCTGTTTGACATTGACCCCAAGACATTTGTGTTCTTCATTGGGGGTGTCCCACCAGATTTCAAGGTAGAGATTAAAAAATTCCTTTTTGCAAATTTTTGTGTAATTACTTGCTTCTTTGAAATTATGACAAATGTTTTGTTTTTATTATAAACCAGCTGCCACCTCCTTTGAGTCTTGCCCCTTTTGTGGGCTGCATTGAGCTGTCTTCTTTGAACAATGCCATTGTCAGTCTGTACAACTTCAAAGAGATTCACAACATGAATGTTGTTACATCACCACCATGCCCCAGGTACCCATCTTACATTGTTTTCTTTCTTGACCTGTTATAGGTATTGTGGGGGGAGAAAATCTTATATACTTTTAAACAGAAAATATTTTATTTTATAGATGGTGTAAAATTGAGTTAAGCACCTAATCCCACTTTTTGCTCTGTTCTCAGGTACAAATTGGCATTCTCTGAGAGTCGCATTGCAAGCTATTTGTTTGATGGAAGGGGCTATGCTCTCATCAGTAATATGGAGAGGAGATCAAAGTTTGGTGTTGTCACAAGATTTGATATTGCAGTGCGAACAGTCATGAAAAATGGTGTCATTTTCCTCATGGTCAATGGGGTACGTCTAATACTAATACTGAAATGATGAAATGTCCTCCCTTCAATAAATGGATAATGTTGTAAAAATAATTTTAATAATAATAACACACCTAATTTGTGGATGTATTCTAAAACATACACGGAAATGTTATGCTTAAGCACCTTACAGCTTAACACCATACTTATAATTCATATTTTTAAGAGAAGTGAAAATTCTGTGTTTATGGGCACTGCCTTATTTTACTTTTGGAGAACTGTACACTAATAAATAATAAATGTATGTTTTTTCTTTTCAGGAACAATTCTTCCTCTTAGAATTAAAGAATGGCTTCCTGCACCTGATGTATGACTTTGACTTCAGCAATGGGCCAAAACGTTTTGAGGATTCCTTACCAAAGCGTCAAATAAATGATGCAAGATACCATGAGGTAGATTATCTTCTACATCTTTAATTGTCTTAATGACCCAGTTGTGTGTCTTCAATTTTGTTGTTCTGAACTCTCACAGGTGACAGTGATCTACCATCAGTCTAAGAAGGTTATCCTACTGGTAGACAAGAGTCACGTTAAAACGATTGATAACCCTAAAACCACACTGCCCTTCTCAGACATCTATATAGGTGGGGCTCCCTCCAGCCTCCGCAAAGTCAGGTAAGTTAAAAACACTTGAAACAGGAAAAGAAAATAACCAAACTCAAATGCAAGTGATGGCTGCACTCTGGTATATTTAGTTAGCACTGTATTCATGTAGTAAGAAGGCCCCAGGTTCAAAACTTGCCTGAGGTCTTTCTGCATGAGTTTGAACATTGTCCCTATGCATGTATGGAATTTTTTCTAGCTACTCTGGTTTCTTCTCATAGTCTGCAAACATTAGGTTAATTTCCAACATCTAACATTAGGTTAACTGGCAACACCAATTAACCTAGTGTTTGCATGCCTAGTTTGTGTGTCTAACTGAGCCTGTGATGGAGAGGTGACCTGCCAGGGTGTTCCCCACCTGCTTCACATCGTCTTACACAGGACTTAGTGGGTATAGAAAAATGAATGAATAAATAGATATGCAAGCACAACTTTAGTGCAACAAATGAACTGCATTAAAAAATGAGCTTCGGCCAGTTAACAAATCTAATTTAATGAATACTCTTGATAGAAACATAACGACTGCATATTCCAACCAGCATTTCTTACCTAAATATCTACAAGATCATAAAATAGTTATTTTGTTTTGTTTTCGTGGGGGGGTGTTACCAATGTTGTGAACGCAACAATAATTTTTGCTGTTGTGTGCATCATTTTACTCAGAATTGAGTTACAAGATGTTTCACCTGACTGTACACAACACATAATTACCACAAAAAATAACTAATATATAGTCTTAAATTCTTAAATCATTTGACAATATGTTTTCCCACAGGCCAGAGCTTTCCTCTGTGGTCGGCCTGAAAGGCTGTGTAAAAGGATTTCAATTCCAGAAAAAAGACTTCAACTTACTGGAAGAGCCTGGCACCATTGATATTAGCAGTGGCTGCCCAGAGGAGTCTTTTGTAAGTGTTTTCTTTAACCATCTCACACACCAATTTGTAAAACCCTGTTGCACACTCATGTACTCACACACACAAGTTCGTACTGCTATCTTTATTAGGACATTGTATTGACTTCTATTCATTTTTGTAACCTAACCTTGACTCTTATAGTTGCTATGCTCAATTTTTTCACCAACAAACTCTATTCTACTATTTGATCACTAACATGGCACATTAGACAAGATTTTTTTATTACTCTTTCATAGTATCTTCTATGTATGTAAAGAAATAGCACCCCCAGTGACAGACTCCAGTACAAATGTGGTAGCAATTAATAGAGCTGGTCAGTTTCTGAATCAAATTTACTAGCTCTAGCAACTAAACACATTTTCTAAGGAAAGTGAAATACCACCTCCAAGTGGTAAGCTCTAGTACGACTATTTACACTGAGTATGTATATGTGACACAAGGGGAGTGAGCCAAAAGCCAACTGATAGACCTCTCAAACAATGTTAGATAGTCTAGGGTCTCCCTATACTAAAAGTACCCATGTACATCTGGCTACAAATGACACAAGCAGAAATAGTGAAATATGTTTTATTTATATTTTTCTTTTTTACAATGTTGAAAAGTAGACCGTTTCATTTTAAAACCCGATGAAAAGCAGCAACTGAAGGCAAAATTATCTATAGTAATTTGGAACTTAAAACAAAAACCTCTAAAACCCAAATTAGTATCAACACACAATAATCCAAAACAAAGTTAGTAAAGAAAACAAAATAAATCCCAAATTACATAAACCAAAATCCTACAAAGTTGTATACTTAATTGGCTTGATGTAAAAAGATGCTCTAAAAAGGGGTAGTTATGATTTACTAGCAATACAACAGATTTAAAATGCTGGTTCTAAAGTGCTAGTTCTAAAGTGCTGGTGCTAAAGCTCTAGTTATAAAGCGCTAGTTCATCCATCCATCCACTGTCTTCCGCTTATCCGGGGTCGGGTCGCGGGGGCAGCAGCCTAAGCAGGGAGACCCAGACTTCCCTCTCCCCAGCCACTTGGGCCAGCTCCTCCGGGGGAATCCCAAGGCGTTCCCAGGCCAGCAGAG
>NC_051448.1:23361762-23363738 GCF_001649575.2 Kryptolebias marmoratus | reverse complement strand
AGGTGGTGAGCCCATGGGAAGGGGGACCCACGTATCCTCTTCGGGCTGTGCCCGGCCGGGCTCCATGGGTGAAAGCCCAGCCACCAGGCGTCCGGCCACCAGGCGCTCGCCAACGTGCCCCACCTCCAGGCCTGGCTCCAGAGTGGGGCCCCGGTGACCCGCGTCCGGGCGAGGGAACACTGTGTCCAATACTTGTATTCATCATAAGGGGTCTTTTGGGTTATAAAGCGCTAGTTATAAAGCTTAAAACCAACCTGACATACACTCCAAGTCACCAAGCAGCAGATGGACATGAGCCAGCTACATGAGAGCATATATAGACCCGAAAAAAAAAAACAACTACAAAAAAAAGGAAAAAGGTGAGAGCATAATGAAGCAACAGCAGTGATGTTAACAATCAGTCACAATCCCACAAACAGATGAATCCAAACAGCCACTGTGGAAATCTGCTACACACTGGCATACATCCAGTACAGATGTCCAGCCCAATGAGCATGGAGCCAGCGCTCATCCAACAAAAGACACTCCCACACCTGCAGCAACACAGACAGATACTGACCAAACAGCCAACCGCCCCAGAAAATAAATTGCTTGGCATGCACACTTGGCACCCACATCCTAATGAGCCAGGCAACACTGCAAACCAAAAATGGAAGTGGGGCATGGGTGCGTTCATGGACTCAACATGCATGGGAATTTACATCCACCCCTACATAAACACCATTTTAAGAACTGATAAACCACCCGGTTACATATAGAAAGGGAAAAAAAACATACCCCAGTGGCCTAAATTTAACCCTAATTTAAACAGTTTCCCAGTATTCCCAGCATAAGACCTAACCCTATTTTTAATACCTATATCAGTAAAGCTATAAAACATAACATTTTTCCAGCCTAAAACACATTTCTTTCCATCTCCCTCTTTGTATTTCTTTCTCTAGATAGCCCTCTAATGCAATGCTAAAAGATGCACACAAGGGTAGGCATGATCTATGAAAATTATTTGCCAAAATGGTTTTGATTTTTTTTTTTTCTTCTGTGTATATTTGGCACTTCCTGAATCAAGTACTCAATATGATGCCATACAAGATGGCAGGCATAAGACAAGTGTCTGGATGTAATAAGGCTTTGCGGGAACAGTGTATACCAAACCTGGAGCAGGTATTGCGCATCAAGAGATGATCACCAAGATAAAAACTTTACAAAAACGTAACCCTAACTATTACCAGTACATGTCTAACCCTGACTCCAATCTAAACTCAGTTGACACCTTAGTCCTAAACCTAAACCATAAATTAGGTTCTTATTAGGACCAGGCTTTGATCCCAACAAAAATGACTGGTCCTGATATGGTAGGTGGTTATACCAGAAAATGCCTTAAAAAGGTAACAAAAAACCAAGAACACACACATACAGAAGTTCTTGAGTCAGAGAGAACAACTGACAGGTTTTATTCAACAATTTTTACAAGTATTGTTAGAAAAATAAGAGGGACTAAAAGTAAAATGTTTTTTTGATTTGGCAGATGTCCCGTGAAGCTCATTTTACTGGAGAGAGCTACCTGGGATCCATGGCAAAGATTTCCCCATTTGACAGCTTTGAGGGAGGCCTGAACTTCAGAACACTTCAGCCCAGTGGTCTCTTGTTCTACCACAGTGATGGGGTAAATACATCTGTCACACACACATACATATTCAGACATACACACAGACAGACGTATGCAGTGTTTCTCCACAGTTTTTTATTGTGTGACTGCACTGGCGGCGCCAGGGGGGCGCTAGGGGGTGCTGTAGCTCCCCCTGGAAAAGTCATAGCACCCCCGTAGCACCCCAAGCAAAGGCATAACCGGGGTATGTGTGGGACATGTCCCCCACTTCCCTTATGTATGCCCTATATCCCCCGCACTTTTTCCAGCCGTTGCAATTGTTTAATTCGTTGTTAACATGTGGGGATGTGTTTTTCCGAGCCGTCTTTAA
>NC_051448.1:23356462-23361089 GCF_001649575.2 Kryptolebias marmoratus | reverse complement strand
TATAGTTTCAGCTAATTCAGCTATAGTTTCAGCTATTTCAACTATGCTTATGCTAATTCAGCTATAGTTTCAGCTAATTTAGCTATAGCTTCAGCTAATTTAGCTTTAGCTAATTCAGCTATAACTTCAGCTATTTCAACTATGCTTATGCTTATTCAGCTATAGTTTCAACTAATTCAGCTATAGCTTCAGCTAATTCAGCTATAGCTTCAGCTAAATCAGCTATAACTTCAGCTAATTCAACTATGCTAATGCTAATTCAGCTGTAGTTTCAGCTATTTCAACTATGCTTATGCTAATTCAGCTATAGTTTCAGCTAAATCAGCTCTAGTTTGACCTAGTTCAGCTATGCTAATGCTAATTCAGCTATGGTTTCAGCTAATTCAACTATGCTAATGCTAATTTAGCTATAGTTTCAGCTAATTCAGCTATAGTTTGAGTTCATTTAACTATGCTAATGCTAATTCAACTAGAGTTTCAGCTAATTCAAGTATGCTAATGCTAATTCAGATATAGTTTTAGCTTATTATAGCCTGCTAATGCTAATTTTGACTGTTTCTTACTCCTTGAAGTGTCTATATGTTTCCACTCATTCATTTGTGGACATATTTAGCTGAAATTTGGTGTGGTAGCAGCTGAGACAGAGCTCCATCACTTGCTGAATGCAAAATTTTAAAAATCAAGATGGCTACCAAACCTAATGGGGTCTAAAATCAGACCAGAATTGCGCATGCTCTAACTCGGCAACCGTGTACCGTAGGAAGGTCAAACTTCACAGCTAGAACCCCCACGGGTCAGGGATCAGCCATAGAGATTTCAAGGTCAAAGGTCAAGGTCACATGGGAAACAAAGCTCTATTTCTGCAACCGTATACAGTAGGAAGGTCAAACTTCACAGGTGGACCTCCCATGGGTCAATGAATAGCATTTTAGAGTTTAAGGTCACAGGGTCAAAGGTCAAGGTCATAGGAGCCCATTGGCTATAACTCTGCAACCGTTTACCGTAGGAAGGTCAAACTTCACAGCTAGAACCCCTCATGGTTCAGGGATCAGCCCTATGGATTTCAAGGTCAAAGGTCAAGGTCACATGGTAAAGAAGGCTTTATCTCTGCAACCATGTACAGTAAGAAGGCCAAACCTCACAGGTGGACACTTCATAGGTTAGGGATCAGCTCTATGGGCTTAAAGGTGACAATTTTTTTTCAGGCTCATTTCAGCTTTTTTCTTTTTGTTGTTTCTGCTTCTTTCAGCTAATTTCGGCTTTGTTCTTCTCATTTTCAGCTTCTTTCAACTAATTTCAGCTTTTTTAACTAATTTCTGCTTCTATCAGCTTTTTTTCTTCTAACTTATGCAAATCTTCTACAAATCAGCTTCTATGTTTCAATTTTTGCATCTTTATTAAACTTCAGCTGTTCAGCATATCTTCAGCCGCTTTCAGCAAAATCATTCAGCAAAAAAAGCATTCACACTGCATTTTCGCATGAAATGCAACTTCTCTAGTTTATTTTATTTTTTTTATCAAAACTTATAGGAAATAATTTTTAAGTAGTTTTGAAATGCAGCAGTGATTTTAAATGTCATATTTTGGAAGTGAACTCTTATGATGTCAAATCCCTGTCAGAAGATTGTAGCTCATTTTGATTCAAGTTGCAATAGTGAAAGTACAGCAAAGCTCTAAAGTTTCTGTGCAAGAAGGATGTGAACTAACTAAAAAGATTATGATCAACCTGCTATTGACTGTGTTGGGGATGATGCTCAGCTACTACCGTGCCTAATTCTAGATAAACATCTGTAAAATTATTTGAGTTATAATCACTTTTCTGTTTCCTATGGTCAGTTGGTTGTGGTGGACATCTTGAATTGGGTTGACTACAAAAAAACACTATTTTCTGAAAGTGTCGTAAAAATCCATGCGTTTAGCAGCAGATTCATTATCATAGTTCCACCTAAATATCTTGTCCGAGATTCTGCGCTTGTCTGATTCCGCCATATTTGTTTACCGAAGCAGACCACAGCCAGCCTAATGTAGGTCAGGCACATCACTCAAGCTTCAATGTGGTTCTTGACAGATTCAGAAGAGTTCTTTGTTCACATTGAGTGTGTACTCGCATTTCAGAATCATATCTGGAAAACTACTGGAGTAAATTCATCCAAACTGCCCCATTTAATATAGTTCAGAAAAACCTTTTTCATGTTTTATTTTGTAGTTTGCAATAAGTACCTTGACTGGAAACATTTTAAAAAACGATCTTGTGCAATCAGTTAGTCTTTTAGGAAAGACTCTCAGCTACTAACACTCAATACCAGTAAAATTAGCTGAGTTGTAGCGATTTTGTGTTTACTTAGCTGTCACAGCCATCTATAATGGGGTTGACTTCAAAGGCTAATCAGAATGTAGATGTAAATACAATGATTTCATTAAAATCTGTTCCTTGCTTCATAAAATATTTTGCTAAAGTTACATGTAAACACACATTCACACACAGACATGTGCAAAAAATATATAGTCCTTTCAAACAATAATGAAGAAAACAGAGCTAATGCGACTGATGGATGCCATGGGAAACATGATGATGATAATGATTTTAACTTTGACTTGCAATACAGATAACTTTTTGTGTCTCTTTCTTCAGTCTAATGAGTTCAGCATCTCCCTGGAAAATGGAGCAGTGGTACTGAATAACAGAGGAACTAAAGTCAAATCACAAGAGAAACACTACAGTGACGGAGGGCCACACTTCCTACTGGCTTCAGTGAACAAGAAGAAGTAAGTATTTAAACATCCGCCAGCTGTTTTTAGAGCACATCTGTGTTAGCTTTCAGTCTAAACAGGGACTTTAGCCAGACCTGTTTCACATTCTGCTTCCTTTACTTTGTATCTATTCACAGCAAATAAAGCAGAGCTTCAGAGTTTGTTATCCCAGATCATGTGACAAATAGGTATCTTTTAGACACCTGAGCATCTAAACACAGTGGCTTTGTTGTGTAGTACTGTCAGTTCAGTGCAAAATTATTTGAGATTAAGGCAAAAACTGCAATGACATAAACACAAAGGTATTTGTTGCATGTTAAATACACTTGGGAAATGAAATGCCTATCACTCCTTAAATTATTGTATATAACCCACCACCTTTCATGTAAGTTATAGACTAAAATCATTTTGTGTTAAGAAATGAGGCAGTAAGATCTGCAAAACCCACTAAGGTAGAACAATTTTTTGTGTAGGCTAAGGTCAATTACTTGTGTCAGCCGTTTTGATTTGGCTTGATTCCAGAAGTTAATCAGTGGTTTAATCACGTCAATCCATTGATTATTTCTGAAAGTTTCATTAGTCTGTCCAGTGGTTCATGAAATATTTTGCTAATAGACAAAGTTGATTCCAATAGTTATTGCCAAGGTTTTCATCACAGATCCAGCTTAGAGTAAGTTGGGGATCAGCCTCAGCTACCACTTCACCAAACTTTAGCCAAATATCTGTAAAATTGTCTAATTCCATTTTTAGATTTGATTAGATCACTTTGCTCTGGCAGCCATCAGAAATTTCTAGCAAAAGTAAATTAGTTATAGATGTTCATCCAATTATTACTTTTTGGGAGTAAATTACATTTGTCAAGAGATTTTTATAACAGAGAGCTACACAGAGACACAGGCAAAAATATTAACATCCCACCTTCGGCCTTCAGTGACGAACGATAACAAAGCAGTGTTGTGGGTTAAGTAAAAAGAAGGCTGTCCTGGGTACAATCCAGAAACATATGCTTTATCATCACTGGAGGATTAACTTCTCATATTTTTGACAATATGTATTTTGACGCTTATCAAATGATTTGAAGCAAAACCATATTTGTTATGAATGCTTGCAATTGCAAGACAAACTTCCTATTCGACCACACTGCCAGCAGCTGCATTCAAGCACACAAAGCAAAGGAAACTAATGTGGCAGCTCAGGAATTATTAGGTTTTTTTTTTTTTTTTTAATTGCAACAAAGCCACCTTAGGACTTTCACCCAAGGAAATAAGATACCAAAAGGCACTTAGGTTTGGGTTTTTTTACAGAGGAAACATGAAGCAGCGTTTCAAAATACAACATAAAAGATTAAAAACACCTTTTCTTTAAAATCTGTTGCAAAATGGGGGCATAGTTTATTACCAGAACATGAATAAAGAAATGACTCAGTCAAGGCTGAGGCTTCCACTGGTAGGCCAACTAAAAACAGAAATGATGCTCCAAGAACACACCAAAACCAAAAATTCACCCAAAATCTGTGATGCATGACACACAAGAGGTGGAAGGGACCCATCAGCCACAGTACCCACACCACTATGGCGTTACTTTTGTGCCACCAAGTTGAGCGCACGTGCCACCAGGTTGAGCGCGCAGTGACACTGATTTGAGAGTACAGACCGCTCAACTCTGACAAACTGCTCGCGCTCGGCTCTCTCCGTGCACGCTCGACACTCTCTCTGCTCGCGCTCGCCTCTCTCTGCTCGCGCTCGGCTCTGACAAACCGCTCGCTCGCTCTGCTCTCTCTGCGCTCGCAACCCAAAGTTGTATGTAAATGAGCCATGCCACCAGCCAATCACAGACTGGCCTCCTTCGTCTTCTTCTTCGTAGAGTTTTATGGCGG
>NC_051448.1:23339896-23355091 GCF_001649575.2 Kryptolebias marmoratus | reverse complement strand
AGCCGAGCGCGCACGGAGAGAGCCGAGCGCGAGCAGTTTGTCAGAGTTGAGTGGTCTGTACTCTCAAATCAGTGTCACTGCGCGCTCAACCTGGTGGCACGCGCGCTCAACTTGGTGGCACAAAAGTAACCCCATACACCACCACCTTCAGCTCACAAACTGTAAGAGAAAAACAAAAATAAAATTAACAAACCAAAGCTAAATATGAATAATAGTGAGTTAATATTAACAAAAACAAAAAATATAGGCCCTCCAACTAATGCACACACTTAAAATGGTTCTGGTCAGTCCATCCTATCACGTGTAACACCGTCTGATTATGGCGAACCAAGTAGGCTACAGAATCCAACAAATGTAAGCCGAAACAGAGCGTGAACAGAGCCGAGATCAAATGACCCAGGACAGACAGAGCAACAAAATCCGAGTGAAGCAAAAAGGTACAGCAGAGCACAACAAAGCAGCACTTCTGTAGACTACACCACATGAGGAGATGAGACAGTCACGCCCTCCCTAGGCAACAGGTGAATCACATGCCAGTTACGGCCCAGAGGAAAGTGGAAAATATGCCTTAGTTTTAGCGGACACCACACCATGCTGATCGCTAACCATGCAGGTGATACGTAGTGGAACGCTGATCAGATACACACTGCAGCACTGCCAGGCAACCTGGAAGTCAGAGTAAACAGGGGAAGATGACATCAGAAGAAACATGCTCCCTTATATAGTGCACTCTCTACTAGCAATTGGTCAGTCAATTTATAACACTGCAGCCAGCTTTGAAAGCGGGAGTAACAGTCATACTGCTACACAAAGAAACTTCTTCAAAACATCTGTCAGACTTTTGTCTTTTGCAATGTGTTTACTGTTCATTTAAGGTTATTAGGCTGCTTAACTCTGGTCAAACTGTTCACCTCAGATATTCACTGTTAGTGGACGACAAATACAAGCTGGAGAAGAAACGTCCATCGTCGGTCACAGTGTCCTCATCAGATTCTTCTCCAAAGACCTTCTACTATGGAGGGTCTCCTAGCAGCAGCTTCAAGAACTTCACAGGCTGCATTAGCTACGCCTACATCAACAGGTAAATCCCCAGTGAACTGTTACCACACCTGAGACTTGCTGATTAACAAAGACACCTTCTTTTTGTGTTTATAAAAACACTCACAAATGAAACTGTTAGCAGCATGTTTCAGGACACTGAGTTTGTTGCTATGTAAGGATGCTAATATGTTGGCACTCTTTGTTCTGTCTGTAGACAAGACCAGGACATTGAGGCTGAAGATTTTCAGAGGTACACAGAGAAGGTCAAAGTCTCTCTGCAGGACTGTCCAGTACAGCGCCCTCCTGCTGCACTGCTGTCAAGGCAGAGGGATAGCACTTCTAGAGCCAAACACAGTCAGTCACAGAAGGTAAACCTTTGTGTACATAAAAAACAACTTGAGATGTTTTCTTGGTTTGTTCAGTTGGTTGGCTCAGTTGCATTACATTTTAGCACTTATGGTTACAATGACATGAACTATGAAGCAGGATCAACAGCTAAAGGTACTATCTCACTAGGCTGGAACTGTTGGAGGCTAAAATTTGGAAGAAAACTTTGAGAAAACATGCAGTTTTTTAGTTGGAGTTTCACTAAATTCTGAACATTTGTGACCAAGCAACAAGTAGGCCATGCAGCCATGTTTAGTGTGGCCAGTTTTGTTTTTTTTTAATGTCTATTTTTGTGTGTGCAGAAAAATGTATTTTGGGCCATGCCTTTTATTGCCTATTTCCACCCTCCTCAGCCGCTTTGTACCCACCTTGGCAGAGTGGTTAGACATGGACATTCAGAGCTTTAGCCTCAAATGTGGTTTCTCACAAGGAAAGCTCCTATGCAGGTGTCAAAATATACCTCTAGAGCTCTAAAATTACAAAAATTAAAATGAGACTCGTTTCAGACGCTGCAACAATTCTTTGACTGTTTTACAAGAAAGTTTGTTGTACAATTTTTTTTGAACATGTTTAAAATTTCAGCAACAACACTGTGAACTTCTGGAAACTGGGAACCCTCACAGATGCTTTGATACATTTTGGAGAGTCACTCGTGAACGCTAGTACTAGTCAGTCCAGTCAGATACTACTTTTAGATGGCTATGTTGGGCTTTAAGTCAGGATTTTCAGTATATATTTTAATTTAATAGCCTATGAATTTTAATCTCATCCTCTCATTTGACCAAAATTATTATTATTTTTTTTAATTATTAATGAAATTACATCATTCTCAGTATGAGAAATATACTTGGAAACTTGAACAGACTCGAACATGCTTGAACATGCTCACAAACTTTTTTCCTGTCTTTGCCCTGCTAAAAAGCTGCAGTTAGACTACATTGCCATCAGAACCATAAATTAAGTTGATGACGTAGAATTGGCTGTATATGTATATTTTGTCCAGATTTGGTGAGATATCCGTTAAATAAATAATTATATTTATTTGATTAGTAACTTTTTATATTAGATAATATTTAAGTAATACAATATTCATTTGATTTGGACATTGAAGTGGTTTGCATGTTATGGGACAAAGTCAGCCCCAAATAAAGTCCTCGAGGATAGAAAAAAGGTTTCAGCTCTTTCTGTCTTGCACTAAACAGCAGCAAATGTAAACTTACCTATTTACATAACTAACAGTTTTCTGCAATGTTTCTCTATTATCCTGGTTGTAGAAACAATGTTTAGGATTTTATGTTCCTTACTTTTCATTAATTCATTTTGCTTTTCTTTATGAAAGTCTCAAGGTGAGCTAACGTTTTCTTTTTTTTTTTTTCTTTTGGAACTTTATCTGTTTAATCAATGTATTTTGAGCAAGAAACAAACAGAAAGTTTGAGCCAACAAAGTAACATCACAGCCATTGTACCTGTTTTATTGGTTTTGTCAAGCCAGACTATAAAAAGAAAGCTCTGGTAGACATACATATTGCTTATATGCAGTAGACCATTTAAAATATGGGCTTTTGATTATGTTGCTGTTGTTTTATGTTTGGGGTTTGTTTGTTTGTTTTTTCATTTAACTGCAAACAATGTGGGTTAACTGATAAGTTAATTCTTTTACAGGTTACCAGGGATAAGTTCAGCTTTCCTCTAGACCTGAAAGAGCACAGGAGTGATGATCAGGATCCATTAGAGCCACACACTGAGTCCTGTTACCTCTCCTCAAGTCCAAGAGCAACACGCCAAGCCTTCCACTATGGTGGCATTGCCAACAGCAGGCAGCATTACACAGACCTCCCTGACTCTGTCTCTGAGAGGTAGGTCAGACCCTGAACCCTCTCAGCATAAGCACAGAGTTATTAAAGGTCAAAGATTACTCCTTTGTTTTGGATCACCACTGAAAGGCAGGTGATAAAGTCTTTGTGCATGTGTCTGTCTATTAGCAAAATATTTCATGAACTACTGGACAGGTCAATGAAACTTTTCAGGAATTAATCATTGGATGTACATCTACAACTGATTAACATATGGAACTAGCCCAATTCAGGATGGCCACCAAAGCTAACTGACCTTAGAAAACACAAAAATGGTTATAACTCAGTTAGCTATAGAGATATTGCGCTAAACCTTGACGTGAGACTAAGTCACAACACATACTCTATTACTAAAAATGCTAATATTTGCACAAGCGTTTTGCTTCAAACTTCAGCATTAACTGTAGGAGTCAACCCTGTTTGTGAAATATCTCATGAGCCACTGAAAAGATTTTAATTAAACACTGAAAAAGTCATCATTGGAGGTACATCTACAACTGATTAACGTTTAGAGTCAGTAAGGTTTAAGATGGCTGCCACAGTTAGTTGACATAAGCAAACACATAAATAACTACAATACTTTGCAGATATTGAGGTAAAATTTGATGTGTTAGTAGCTGAGAGTTATTCACAACACATAATTTGAGCGTGAAATCACATAATATTGCATGAGATCACATGTACTGTAATTTTCAAGGTTTGATCAAAACAGCTACAACTCCATCATTTCTCACCTTAACTTTAGTCCTAAGCTCTGGCATGAAAGGCAGCGGGTGATGTGCATTTGTTTAAAGAAATCTTGGCCTGTTATTTATGCATGCAAAACTAATGCCTCTTCCATTATCCAGGTTCAACCTTTCCTTGTCCCTAAAGACCCGGTCTTCCTTTGGCCTCATCTTTTATGTGTCTGATGACCAAGAGGACAACTTTATGGTTCTGTTCCTGACCCATGGAAAACTTGTATACACATTCAACGTTGCAGACAAAAAAGTTAAAATCAAGACTGAGGAGCGATATAATGATGGTGCATGGCATAATGTAAGTTTATGGAAGTACTCTGCCTGTATGGCATGTTTTCACATGATCGGCAGCTGTTCCATCAATTCTGTTTTTAAATTAAAACCCCTGTTCTTGTTCTGCTGAAGATCGTTTTGAGCCGTGATGGGAGTTTTGGTCAGTTAATAATCGATGGGCTCACAAAACTGGAGGACAAAGTTCAGAGAAACAGCATTTCCTGGGGGGTCAGGGGCTCCCTCTTCATCGGAGGAGTTCCCCCTGGAAGAGCCCAAAGGAATATTCAGGTAGATACAGTTTGGTAAAGACAAGAAATGTGTTGTGAGCAGTGGCAATTTGAAACTTGTGTATTCAACCAGGATCTTTATTTTTTATTTGTTGTTTACTCAAACCAGAGTCTAGTATGTGGCCAAACCATCCTGCTTTGACATTCCTAATAAATACAGATAATTAGTACCACTGAAATAGAAATGTGCTGGAATGACCGGCCACAGCGAAGTCTTTGGTACTAAATTTGTTTCACCATCTTGGTAGGGGGTATTTGGCATCCTTAGTCATTACCTAACCTAAACTTCAAAAAACGTCCATGCTATTTAAGTGTTTCTTTGGAAATACTAGTCTAATACTTTGTATTACTGTACCAGGGGCTGTCGCTCTCTCTAAACTAGACAGCTATATTGACTGTAAATCAGAGTACATAGGGTTGGTATAAGTATTAGCAATATTTTGTCTTGATTGATTAACTACAGACACTGGTAGCAGGGCTCTGGTTAGACTAAGTAGACCTATAAAGTTCCTAATTACTTTAAGTGCAGTTATGTACTCGCCTGGCTAGAATGATGACATCACTAGGTAATTTTATTATGGTAGTGGTAGCCCACTGGGTTAGTGTTTTGCTGCGGCTAACACTCTACTGGGCTTGGTGGGAGGCTCATTACAAACTATTGTCCCCTGTTTTCACATTAGGCATGATTTATGTTTATTTGCTTTTCGACTGATCACACAGCCACAGCATGATCAAGATGTAAATGTGTAGCTTGGTAATTTAAACAGTACACCGTGAAAGGTATAGCACATAACAAGCTGGCAGCCAGAGATCTCACAGAGTGCCATCAGCAGTCATTATTGTATTTCTATTTCAGTGACCTTTATCCTATAATACTATTTCACAGCCAACATTATGACTAGACTAGACTATCTCAAGTATACTAATGAGGGTTTCATCCCACCTCTGCACCTGTTCTTACTGGCTACTGGAACTCATAAGGGGCCGAGTTTAGGTGTGACTAGTAGGGACATTCCCACCCTGGAGTTCAACCTGTCCACCTTCCTGTTAACCATATAGATATTCTTTTAATGTCACATTTATTTCACTTTTTTTTTGTCTTCCCAACATTAAAATTAATGTGTGGTCATCTAAGACCCTCTTCACATTGAATGATGACATCACTATGCTCACCTTGACCTATACAACCTAGAACATGGTTGAATAGCAGCAAATTTGGAAAATGGTCTTCAGTGTGAAAACAGTTGTGATGCACTCTTAATATTTGCCAAATAGAGAGGGACAAATGTGTTAGTACCCTTTCATTAAAAAAGAAAAACCCAAACAGGTCACTGAAGTAATTTGAAACTGACAAAAGTAGTAAAAAGAAATTATTTGCTAAATCAAATAATCATGATCAACTAATCAACTCATGAAAATTACTTTTGAACTTTTTTTCAAGAGATTTTTCTTTAAAAACAACGTAATAAAACTGCCTTTGACAAAAAGGATCCTTAGAACAGACTGAGACTAATTTTCCCACAGGGACATGTTAAACTGAGGTGTGTCATGTAATCAGTCAGTCTGACTATTTAAAAGGGTGACAGGTAGTCACTGTTCTGTTTGGCAACATGGTGTGTACCACACTAAACATGGAGCACAGAAAGCTAAAGACAGAGTTGTCTCAGGAGCTTAGAAAGACAATTATTGACATCATGATAAAGGTAAAACGTATAAGACCATCGCCAAGCAGCTCAATGTTCCTGTGACTACAGATGCTCAGATTATTCAGAAGTTTAAGGACCACAGACAGGGCTGGAGACAACCTCTCTGAATGTGGCTGCAAGAGAAACATTGACAAATTGTATAATATGATATAATATATATAATATGAATGGTGACCAAAAGAACCCAAATCAACTTCTAAAGAGATTAGAGGTGAACTCAAGGGTCAAGGGTCATCAGTGTCAGATCACACCATCAGTGGCTGTTTGAGCCAAAGTGGACTTCATGGAAGACAAAGAGGACACCAAATCATAAGCCAGGCTGGAATTTGATTATAAGCATATTGATAAAACAACAACACTTCTAGGAGAATGTTCTTTGGAATAAGACAAAATTGGAGCTTTTGGCCACAAGTCCCACCAGCTCACAGACCCAAAAAATAAACATACAAAGAAAATAACTCTGTACCTTCAAGGAAACATGGAGGAGGCTCAGTTTTGTTCTGGAGCTGCTTTGTTGCATCTGACACAGGCTGTCTTGAATCTGTGCAGGGTACATTGAAGTCTCAAGACTATCAAGGCATTTTGAAGCCAAATTTGCTGCCCAGTGTCAAAAAGCACGGTCTTGTCACAGGTTATGGGTCCTCCAACAGGTTTATGACCCAAAACACACATATAAAAACACCCAAGAATGGCTCAGAACGAAAACACTTCATCATTCTGAAGTGTCCTTCTGAGTCCTGATCTAAATCCTGTTGAACATCTGTTGAAGGAGCTGAAACCTGCAGTCTGGAGAAGGAACCCTTCAAACCTGAGACAGCAGTTTCATCAGTAGGACTAGACCAAAATACTTGTGGACAGGTGCAGAAGTCTCAGAGAGAGTTACAGAAATCATTTGATTGCAGTGATTGATTCAAAAGGTTGTGCAACAACATATAAAGTTAAGGGTATCATTCATTTTGTCAAGGTCTTTTTGTTTTTCCTTAAACCAAAATTCAAACAGCAGGTTTTTCTTGTTAATTTCTACATCAGCAAGACACTCACCTTCACCCTCGCAACGCTTTATTCTTCTGTTTTGACACAACTGTTTTGGATTTTTTTTTTATGTGCACTATAAACAAAAAAAAATTCAGCAAGATCTGAAGTTCTTATAAAAGTAGTTAAATGACTTTTTTAGTAAGGAACAAGAGGTCCAAATCATTCTTATAAAAGGGAGTTTTTATTTAGGTGTGTGTTAAATGATGAAAATGTATCATTTTTACATAAAGCTCCACATGTCGTGGCAGTCAACACCACAATACTTTGTGGAGTCTTGGTTCGATTTTTTTCATCTACTTTCCAGAGAGCTAAACATTTTGAAGTATGTCTCGGTTCTGAATCTTGGAAAAGAGAGGGACTTAGCAGAACTATATGTGTTTCATATTTGTGAAAGATGTAATTGTTTGGTCTGTGAAGTTAAATTATTATCTGCCTTTTAATAACTCTGGAAGCCTTCTGATGTTTGAGTACACTCCTGTTTGTTTATTCCCTTCAGAGAAACTCTGCTTACAGCTTCACTGGCTGTCTGAAGAACCTTCAGCTGGACGGACACCAGCTGTCCTCTGTGGGGGAGACATTCGGGGTCACTCCATGCTTTGAGGGACTCTCTGAGGCTGGAACATACTTCTCAGAAGAAGGAGGATATGTCGTTCTGGGTCTGTTTCCAGCTGCTTTACACAAGTGTTTTCACCATCAGTTGCGAACAGTGAAGTAATGAATTTCCAAGGTGCTGTTTTTGTGGAATTGCTTCAGCTAAACAGTCACACCTCAATCATTCAATATTTATCACCTGCCACTTAAAGTGAAGGGGATATAATTTTTTTGGCAGTGTTTGTGTGTCTATCTGTTAGCAAAATATTGCATACACCACTGGATGGATTTTATTGAAACTTTCAGAAGGTTTCAGTAAACTTTCTGAAAAGTTTTACATCTACAACTGATTAACTACCACCACTAATAATCATTACCCATCATAGACATTGCTACCTCAACAGATATTGAGGTAACATATACTGTATCCCATACTATATCAACAATTATTATATTGATTTTAAATAAGATAGTCTACAAAAATAAGGCAAGTTCCTTTGTTAGAAAAATAAAAGCTTATTTTTGTGGTAAACATACAGTCTGAAACTAGAGAAACAGCATTTTCTGCAAATAATGTAGTTTGAATGCTGAGGGCTGAATGCCTTTGCCAAAGTTTTGTTGAAGAAGCTGAAACTGATTTGCTGAACAATCATATAAAAAAGTTGAAATTTGCTAAACAAAAGCTAAATCTAGCAAAAGAAGAAGAAAAAGAAATAAAAACTAAAGGATAAAACCAGCAAAACAGTAGCCTAAAGTTCAAATCAGCAGAATGGAAGCTGAAAAACTAAAAATTAAGTAACTATGCTGAAGTTGAATTCACAAATCAAACAAAAAGGAATTTAAGTTTTCCAATTTTTAATGAGAAAAAAAATTTGGAAAATTAGTTAAACATTTAAAAAAAGTGTAAAAGTTACAAAAAACAAAAGTCATAGCTGTATTATCCTGAATAAGCTGAACCTTTTTTTTATATTTGAGTGGTTAAAGTAGCTGAAAGTGTGTTGAAGTAGTTGCGGTCCAAAAAACATACAAAGAAAATACAAAAAGGAAAATTTTATGAATGTTGACTCAGCGTTCACACAATAAATGAAGTTTTTTAAGTATGTCACAAAAAATATCCAATAAACTTATTTGATCTTTATGTTGACCTAGGTATTAGCATGCAAGCCTGTGCTTCATTATTTCAAAGGGGTTTTTATGTTAATAATTTGACACAAATTGGTTGTGAAAGCTGCAGACCTCTGAGCT
This sequence comes from Kryptolebias marmoratus, assembly GCF_001649575.2. Lineage (NCBI taxonomy): Eukaryota > Metazoa > Chordata > Actinopteri > Cyprinodontiformes > Rivulidae > Kryptolebias > Kryptolebias marmoratus. The sequence continues at coordinate 23,345,933 of NC_051448.1, read as the reverse complement.
AGAAGATGGGCCGTTAAACCCACTGTGTTTTGTGACATGCACACATAGCAGAAAATGGTGTTATTGTGTTCAAGAGTGGAGGACTAGCAGAAACATCTAAGTCCTACTTTCTTTCTGTCCTTGTTCAGATGAAACATTTGAGCTGGGGCTGAGGTTTGAGCTGGTCATGGAGGTGCGCCCTCGTGTGGCATCAGGAGTGCTACTGCATGTGCGCTCAGCAGAGGGCTACTTCATCATCTACATTCACCAAGGGGTGGTGAGCATACAGCACTGACTCAGTCAAGATGCTTTAACTCAAGGTTATGTAAATGTTCCAAAGCAGAGTTCTCTGCCAGATAGATGTAACATGATTTTTTTGTTTGTTTGTTTGTTTTCCCAGGTGGTTGTTCTTGTAAATGATGGCAAACACGAGTTCTTTACAGAGGTATCGCCAAGACAGGGTGTGTGTGATGGTTCATGGCACCGAATTACAGGTGAGATTTTCTCAAACTGTCAATAGGAAAAAGAAACTGCACATCTAAAATGAACAGGAGAAAAAAAAGGGCACATAAGCGAATACTGCTGTTGGTGCACTTATACAGGACCTTTACACAAAAAGGAAGACTGTCAAAATGATGCAAAGTCTCCTTTATGTCTTTTTTGTCTCTTAAAAAAATTAACTTTAGTCTGACATGTTCTCTACCCACAGTGATCCGAGATAGGAATGTTGCTCAGCTGGACGTGGACTCTGAGATCCGCCATGTTGTGGGGCCTGTGAACTCCACTTCCACAGACACAAGGAAGCCAGTATTTATTGGTGGAGCTCCGGGTAAGAGAGCGACAGCAGCTTCTCCTGAGGTTCCTTAATTTAAAGCCACATTTCATACCTGCCAACGTGGGAGCGAGCGCGTGAGAGCGAGCGCGTGAGAGCGAGTGCCAACGGCGCGAAACGTAGCTAGGGGGGTCCGGGGGCATGCCCCCCTGGGAAAATTTTTTAAAATAGCAGTTGAAAAGTGCTCGTTCCTGCATTGTGGAGCTAGAATTTTAGAAAAAGAGAGTTGCTTATGGATCACTTTTATGCCATGAAAAATTGAACACCCTACTATATACAACTAGTACTATGTACTGAAGTAAGATTTTAAAATCATGCTGTAAACTAGATGTGTATAAGAAAAATAGACTGATAACAACTTCACCAATGTCCATACTGTATGTATGCTAAGTTTCATATTTCTTTTCTGTGTGCACTTACTTTCTGTTTGATCCTAACAAAATCACTCTTCCATGGCAAAACCCACGATAGTTTCACTTTTCAAGAAGTTTTCTATTCACTCTGCTCACTCAGCTGAAAATCAATAATGGCGGCTATTTAAAGTGGTGGCGCAGGCGCATTATTGAGCCAAGCCAGACTGACTGGCTGCTTGCTCATTAATATTCATGAGGCACTCAGCCAAAGGGAATGTGCTGCCGCCTGGTGGAGATATTGGTGTTAACAAAAACAAAAAAGTTTGACAGCTGTCAAAATCGTGATATTTGGCTATCCCGCCGCGCCTAAGGCGGGATGTGGGTCAGGGGGGCTGAAAATCGGGACTACCCAAATCGGGTGAGTTGGCAGGTATGACATTTTTTTTCCTCACTGATGTTTCTTTTTTTTCAGATCTGTTCCTCCCAGACAGCATTGCCACCAGGAAGCCCTATGTGGGCTGCGTGAGGAACGTGACCCTCAACCAGAGTCAGGCAAACTTCAGCAAGGCGATTCTGGTCAGTGGAGCTGTCAGCATTGGAACCTGTCCAGTAGCATAGTTTTATCATTAACAGTCCCAAAATGGAACTGACCATCATTTTAGAATGTGTTTGTCTTAAACGTACCCACTAAAAGTATCAGCTTCTGTTTTCATTTGGGTTAATGCCTATTTTTGTCTGTAATGTTTTGTTATTTTTACTATCAGGTTTTTTGTTCTTGTATCACCCAGAATAATGACCAAAACATTCAAATTAACATAATCTTTCAAAATTAGAAGAGAGTACAAATAAATCCAAACTGTATTATGCTGTAGAGCTTATCTAGGAAGGAAACCTCCTCCTCCAGTGCATGAAATAAAAACACAAACATTTTATTTTTATCCTACTGGACAGCATGATCACTTTTTGTCATCTTTATGACATTATTTTTTATTACAAACTCAAACTGAAAGCATTACTGTTTTGTACTGTGTCATTTTTGTTAATAAATAATATTTTACATCCATGTCAGCTTGTTTTTTTCTGATTTATTTCCAGATTATCAGAAGCCTGATTGCAAAGGGAGTTTTATTTACATTACAGTACAAAATAAGAAAATCTAAAGAAGCCTGTTACTGCATTTTTGTCATTTTCATTACTAATAGTTTTTTTTAAGACACCCCATAACTTCAAAAGTACACTGAAAGAGGTGAACAAGTTGGAACTGACAACTTGTTGGAGTAAATGGTAAAAATCCCATCTACTGTGCATTAAGTGTATATGCCTATCATAAGATAGACTTGTGGTTTGTTTGAAACAGTCTAATAATTATCGCCCACTTCCACAGGCGAAGGAGAGATAATGTTCTTGCCCGTGTCTGTGTGTGCATGTGATTGTGTGTCTGTCTGCTAGCAAAATATCTCATGAACCATTGCACAGATTTTTATGAAAATTCCAGTAAAATTGCAGCAGTTAGCTTTTGGAGTCCACCAAATTCAAGATGGCTGCCACAAACATATTGTCAGGAGTCTGGAGTTTTTGTTTTTTGCCTGCTATTTCCACCTGAGATCCAGCAGAGGGCGCCTGTCATCAGGAGGAGCTACCAGCAGGTGGTTCTAATAATCAGCTCATCAAGGGAGGCTTAAAAGGGCGCTGCAGCCAACACTTCACTGTCAGAGCGTTTTACCTGTATGGTATGTGAGTTACCTCTAGACCAAACTAACTTCTTGGACTTTGCTTCATCCAGCCTTGTTTTGTTTCCAGGTTCCATAGTTGAGAGACTTAGACCTTCATAGACCAAGTGCCTTCCCTGACTGAACCCTGCTCACCCTCCAACACCACTGGATTACAAACTCAACTGGATTCCACCCCAACAGGACTCAGACTTGTACATTGGACTCCTCCAGGAAAAGTCATCTTCAACTTCCAGTAAGCATTACCTCTGTCAATAAAATTATCACCATCAACAAACAACCAACTAATCCTGTCTCCCATCACAGTTGCTGCTCCAGTTTCTTTGTTCCTGGCTTCCAGTACACTATTCACTGTGTTCAATAAATCTTTATATTCCTAATTCCTGGCTCCTGAGTGTGTTCTGCATGTGGGCTAAATCCCTGCCTAAAATCATGACACATCTGACCTTAGGAAAAAACAAACATTTTATTTCGGTTGATCTTAAAGATTTTTAACTACGATCTGTTGTGATAGTAGCCTCTCTGCTGGGCTGCTGCCTGAGCCCCAAGTTCCCTGTAGTTCCAACCCTGTACCCTGTACACCCACGACTGTCTCCAACAGCGACGACACGCTCATCAAGTACTCCCGACAACACAACCGCCCTGGGCCTCATCAGGGGAGGGGATGATACACCTCATCCTAAACGTAGAGAAGACTCAGGAAATCATCATCAACTGCTCTCGCTTACCATCAGAAGGACCAAAGTGAAAAGGGTGAATGGTCACAAGTTTCTTGGCTTTCACATCTCATCAGATCTGAGCTTTTCTGTAACCACTGAAGTCATGGTCCAAACAGCCCAAAAGTGACTGCTCAGGAAGGCCAGGCTGGGTCGTCGGCCCCTCATGCTGGCCTGCAGGGGGCATCTCTGTATGGTACGGCAACACCACAAAGGAGAAGAGGAAGGCTCTCCAGAGTTGTCAAAACAGCAAAAAACGTAAATCTGGACTAATCAAAGACTGACTTCCCCCTGCTCACTTCCTCCTCTAGCACAAAAACACTCCAAACAATCTGAGGAAGAGTGGAGCAGACAGCATCGTAACACACAAAAACAGGTTTCATGAAAGCGTCTTTCCTACGCAAACCAGTAATCATGCTGGATGACAATACACTCAATGTGCAATACTTACTTTTTTGCTGCTGTATTAAATGCTATTATGTCTGACTTGAAAGCTCTGCACAAAAATTCCTGTGCCTAAACCTTGTGTGTAAGTGCAAATAGACTCTTTAGCTTTATCTTATGAGACTTCATAACACATAAATCAAGCATTACATATTGTATGCTATCTTTGCTTAAATCTTTGGTCTTACCTCTCAATGTCAGCTCTGTTTGTCAGTTAGCAAGATATATCTGTGGAGTTTTGGGTTTTTGTTTATTATTTTCATGTTTGTGTTCAGTTATCCTTGTCTTAGTTTAGTTCTTGTTACTGGTGCCTTTGTTTTTCTGTCACCATTCACTCCCCCTCAGTTTCTCTCTTGTCTCTCTGCCATGCCCATCTCCACCTGTCAACAATTTGTATCACTCACCTGTTCCACCTTACCTCATTATTTTCAGTGTTTAAAACCTGGTCACTTTCTCCACTACTCCACTGGTTCATTGTTCTGTCTCGGTTCTGCTTGTTCCTGCTCCTGTCTGTATTTTGGTTTCTGCCCTTGTTTTGGATTTAGTTTGTTTTAGTTGTGTTGCCTTGCCAGCTTTTGTTTTTGATTTAATAAATTATAGTTTTTCTTTTAGTGCAAACATGATCTGCGTTCTGGGATCGACTCCGTTATCACCGCACCCGACAATCTCATGAGCTACTGAACGGTTTTTAATGAAACTCTTAAAAATTATTAATTGGCCGTACAACTACAACGTACTGATTAACTTTTGGAGTCAACCCAATGGTAGATGGCCGTCCTATCTAACTGAACTCAGCCCCCACAAAAATGTATAAAGCTCAGCCATTGAGCTAAATTTTTAAATAGTAGTAGTGGTGGTGGGCGATACATTTCTTCCAGGAATGCTTGGCCTTTATTTCATTTACTTTGTTGTAAATACTATATGTTCTATTATTTGGCACCTAATTTTTGAATATTTTTGTTCACTTAAACTGTTTACATAATGTGTGGATGTAGAGCAGTGCAAGAATTCACGCCTCAATGAGATAATAGCAGACAGGTCGCCTAAAGGCTTTAGCTTTAAATGCTAAACAGCTAACATCTGTGTATCTTACGCAATTGACGTAAAACCTTACAGCGTATGGGGTTTCCATGGCAAACACGTGATCAGCACCCGTCCAAACATGGCAAAAGCGCGAGAATGAAGAGGCGTTTAAAAGTTACTATGTACAGCTGTTTCAGAGGCAAATGTCGGTAGAAATGATAAAAAGTATGGCTTAGGGGGGGTTAAAACGAGTCTTCCTGTTGTTGCTGCCATGACACAGTCAGTCGTGGTCCAAGGTGAGCGGAACTCGACAAATTATTTAGAAACTAGCTACTTTAAGGCGTCAAGTTCTGTTTTGTGTTAGCTTAATGCATGCTAGTTTTTAGTTTGTAGCTAAACTGGTGTGCTTTTCCTCAGTCGGACAGTGTGGAAACCAAGTCGGCTGTAGGTTCTGGGCTCTTGCTTTGCGCGAGCACGCACATGTCAATAAGGTAAGTCCGGAGCTGTGTGAAGCTGACACCCCACCCACGTCAAAAAATCCAGCAAATAGTCTGAATGGTTAGTGCTCCGTTTGTGCAGGTTTGTGCCGTTAAAATTTTCATTTGTGCAGCTTTGGTTTCTGAGATATTAAAAAATATTTTTAGGTCATCCAGAGTTCACCATCCCCCAATCTTGCTCCAAAACAAACCAAAGTAGGCTAGTTCGTTAGTGCTTCATTTGTGCAGGTTTGTGCTGTTAAAACTGTTGTTTGTGCAGCTTTCGTCTTTGAGATATTAAAAGTTATAATTTTGGCTGATGACATCACCATCACCCCGTCTTGCTCCAAAACAAACCAAAGTGGGCTAGTTCGTTAGTGCTTTGTTTGTGCAGGTTTGTGCCGTTAAAACTGTCGTTTGTGCAGCTTTGGTTTCTGAGATATTAAAAAAAAAAATTTAGGTCATCCAGAGTTCACCATCCCCC
>NC_051448.1:23325243-23339395 GCF_001649575.2 Kryptolebias marmoratus | reverse complement strand
TTAGAAATTAAACTATGAAAGCCAACTTTACTTTTTTTAGTTCAAGACTATTGTAATTGTGCAGACACTGCTAGAATACCAATGTTTTGTGGCTTCTTTGAAATCATGTAGGCAAGAATTGTTTTAAGCAATGCTAATCAAAGCCTTTTTATTTTTTAACTAGATGCCTCGACAGCCAGCAGTAGACAGAGAGTCTCTTTTCGGAGTTCTCTGCAAGTCAAAAGAGGCTATCCTAGAAAACGGCCAGATAGCCACTCCAGCTGCCGCTGTCTGGACAGAAATAAGTCAGCAGTTGGGAAATAAAATGTCTGCAAAAAGTCTGTACACATTTGTAAAGCTAAACAGACAAAACATCTGGTCATGCTTGGAAATAAATCAAGAAAGTGATCCTGAAAGCCCTGTGGACACCGAGTTTGACTCAGACACCACTTCTCCTGAACAATGTTCAGATTTTCAGCTTGAAGTTCCATTTGAAGATTGGATTAAATTTATACCAGAAAAAGTTGAATATAATGACAAGTTTTCATCATCTGGCAAAAGGGAGTACACAATTTTAAAACCTGGCACATGGAGTCATATAATTAATGATTTGGTTTGGAAAAAGTTGAAAAGCACTTGTACATTTGTATTCCAAAGAGCAAAAGTTTATCCAACTGTCACAAGTAAATACATTGATATCATAGGCTTCTGTAAAGAGTGTCAAGGTCAGGTTAAAATGACATGTGACAGAGAGCCAACAGTCAACTGCCCCATGGTGCTCCAGTGTTCCATCGAAGGCGCCGACATCTCCCTGCACACTGGCCAGTCCAAAAGATTCATGTCAGGAACCCTTCGTGCACAGATTTCAGAAGAGTTGTGTGAGGGTAGGATGGAACCATCTGTATGGAGGTCAGCAAAGGCATCAGAGTTGATGGATATTGGAGATCCAGAGCCAAGTCACCTTCCAAACCTGGCAACCTTACGAAAAGCCAAGCAGGAGAGAAAAGATTTGGAGTTAGGCGACAAAGACCCCATTCTATCTTTGCAGTTATTAAAGTATAGCACACCCAACAGTGGAAGTATAAGAGATATTGGTCTGGATAAATTCTTTTGTCACTATTGGAGTCAAACTCAGATACACGTTTATAAGGCACTGACCAAAAAATGTCCCTCAGTAGTTTGCTTTGATGCAACTGGTTCAGTTGTCAGAAAACTGGCACGACCAAATGGTACGTCTGGCCACATCTTCTTGTATCAAGGTGTTCTGAAAGGTGACAACTGCTCAGTCCCAGTGGTACAAATGCTATCAGAAAGGCATGACATTAACGCAATTGCAACATGGCTGACAGAATGGCTTCGTGCAGGCGCAGCTGTACCAAAAGAAGCTGTGAGTGACTTTTCCCTGGCTATTCTTGGTGCTCTGGTGAAGGCCTTTACTCCTCTTTCTAACCTGAAGTCATACATTGATGAATGCTTCCGTGTGATACTTGGGAACCAGTCTGCAAAACTTCCTCCCTTTACATCAGGGTTGATGTTGCCCACTGCATAAAAATGGTCTGCCAGTGGGACTGCCTGAAAAACAAGTCACACCGTGTCAAAGACTTCTTTGTCAGGGGAATAGCAAAGCTTATTCAGTCACAAAGCTTGAACCATGCAAAGCAGCTAATACATGCCATCACTGTTGTGGCTCTCAGTGAGGCAGAAGGTGATGATAGTTCTGGAACCCCTCTTGAATCAGAGAGGTGCAAAAAATACCTGAAAGCCCAGATTGCAGAAGACTCAATCATCATCCCAGATGAAGACACAAAGGAAGTGCATCAAGTGGATCCATGTGATGACATCCAGACTGACCTACGAGACTGGGTGTTAAACATTTGTGAGGAGAGCAGGACACATGCTGCAGCTAATGGGGATAGGGATAACATCCATTTCCTCCCTGAGATTGTGCCACACATTATAAGACTGGCAAGTTACTTACCACTGTGGACAGGAATAATGGTTCCCCTCTTCAAAAGCAGTAGCCTCACAGCAAGCTCAGCCAATGTTGAAGCTGAATTCAAAAATGTAAAACATGGCCTGTTCAAACATGAGAACTTACCCATTCGAGTCGATCGCTTCATTTCTCGGCATCTTTCTTTCATCAAGGAAATATGCGGATTTGCTCTGCAAAAGCAAAAAAAGAGGAGGAAAAGGTTTCATCAGCAGAAGTTACAGAAGCTAATCCTGCATCCATAATTACCCACAATGCTGAAGGTAACACAAAAATGGATTCTAGCAATTTAATGGAATCTGATCCCACCAGAAACCTTTCCACAACAGATGAAAACGTGATTGAAAACTGGAGAGGGCAAATTCTTCCACCCAAAAAGAGGAAGAGGACTTCATACCTGAGTTCCTGCACTGAATGGCTCCATGCAGATTCATCGTCTGGGGCCAAAAGTGTGAAAGTGGGACTATTAAAAAATGGAAACATGCATCAGCCTGGTAAAGTTGGGAAATTGTCACTCTCTGTGTTAAACACCTGCTCCTTTGATGCCTTTTGTCGGTGCTTATGCTGTACTTTCTGTGACAGCTCTGCATTTCAAAATGTTGTCATGAATAACAGTGACAACCCTCTCTTGCAGCTGGTGAAATCCATAACTACAGATGGTGTGACTCCAAGGACATACTTGCAAAGGGCAGATCTGCTTAGTTCAATGTTTGCAAAAACACAGTTAAAGTCTGGCACCCACCAAATCGATGCCCAGTGCAATATTGCCACTGTTATTGGGAAGACAATGAGAAATGTATCAAGCGTTTACCTCTCAAAACACTGCTCTTCACAATACTGCCACCTAAACAAAGGAATGACCAGGGAAGTACCATTTGTTTTACCAGACATTTCTGTCCTGAAGAATTCTGGCTTGGCTCAGCTTCACACTTCAGTTGAAAAAGGACTCTTCCTTCCACAGTCTCCCTGCCTCCGACCACTGCAGAATGAATCAGAATGTCCAGCTGAATTCAAAACAGGAGCCAGCACCTCAGGAAATATTCTCTGCGCAGGAACCGTTACTCACAGCTACAGTATTGGAGAAATAGCATGGATTGACACAGACCTTCCAAATCCAACTGAATTTGCCTTGAGTGAATTTCCCTCCATTATGGTTCTCCAAGGAAAAACACTTACTTTGAGAGCAGTCGTCGCTTTCAGGGAAAGCTTAACCAAAGATGGCCTGGGACATTATACTGCCTACTGCCGGAGAGCTCCATCTGTGTGGGAGCTTTATGATGACCTGGCAAATGTTGTGAAGACAGTGTCTGAAAAGAAGAAAATACTACCACATGCAGTGCTATACACAGTAGATATGTGATGGGGAAAAGATGGGGGAGAAAGTTTGAAGACCAGACCAAAGGCAAAAAGATTCATGCCATGTTTACATACCCCTGACCAGAATTTATTTTTTTCCTTTTTTCAAGTTTTTATATTGCAAACCATTCCATATTTTTTACTTTCAACAGTTTTGATATTTCTTTCTGGCTAAATTGCAAATGAAAGGAGTTTTCTACTCAAGACAGGAGAAATTAATTTCCAATTATCAAGACACTGTTTGTTGTTGTTGTTTCAATTGTTAAACTTCATTGTTCAAATCAACACTGTTTCTTATTTGAATGTATAATTAAATTGGATTTTCAAAACAGTCACTTTCATGGTTCATTACTTCTCAATTAGGATAGAAACCCTTTGCCTAAGAATACAGATATTTGGGTGTGTCAATAGCAAACCATAAGGCACATACAAGTTCATAACACAACAAAAAGACAATTGCCAGAAATATTGTCTTACTATAATTGTATTGATTATGCCACAACTTATAGTCCTTTTTCTACAAAAATATAGCAACCTCACTTGCATAAAAACAACACCGAAAACAAGACTTACGTGACAGGAATGTGCTGGAAGACAACCAACGAAGAACTAAAACAGGAAGTACAGCCTCCAGCCTGCATCTGGAGCAAGATGGGGTGACGGTGACGTCATCGGCCAAAATTATAACTTTTAATATCTCAAAGACGAAAGTTGCACAAACGATAGTTTTAACGGCACAAACCTGCACAAACGGAGCACTAACCATTCAGACTATTTGCTGGATTTTTTGACGTGGGTGGGGTGGTCCGGTGTCGCCCGCCGCCAAAGAAGCAACCACTTCTGCCAGTGTCTGTGGCTGGGGTTGTTTGTGTCTATTTATGTGTCATCATTTTGCTGTGGCATTCATGCTGATTCGAATTAACTCCAAGTCTTAATAAATCATAGATGTACATCCAATGATTACTTTTTGAAAGTTTCAATAAATTCTTCTGAGTGCTTCACAAGATATTTTGCTAACAGACAAACGGGGTTGACTGTATGGCAAGGGTTTTAATGTCGCATTTAACGTGATCAGGTCGTGCTACCACCACACCAAATTTTATTACAATATCTGTAAATTTGACCGAGTTCAAGCCGTTTTTGTGTTTGATAACGTTGCTTAGCTGTGGTGTCCATTTTGAATTGGACTGATTCCAAATGTTAATCAGTTGTGGACATCCAATGATTAGTATCTGAAAGACTAATTAATATCCATTCAATAGATATTTTGCTTACTCTACAGACAAGCTCACACAGACATGGGCAAAAATATTTTCGTTTTAGGCTTTGGGCAGTTAAATAAACCAGTGTACAAATGTGCAGTTTATATGTGTAGCACAATGATCTTAAAGCAGTGCATGCTGGTTAGTAAAATAGCTTGACTTACAATATTAACAACAATATAAACCAAACTAGTCAAAGTCCATAACAAATACTTTGAAAGAACTTCAGAAAACCTGAATAAATAATGCTCCACTTTGAAAGATTGCATAAAAGAAGCAAAATATTCCAAAAATCCTTGGAAGGAAAATGTATTTAGCAAACGATATATATATATAAACTAGAAGATTTACCAAGAAATATTGAAGGGTATCTTTGTAAGTACACAGTGTGTGTAAACTGAATAAAGAGTGTAAAGAGAACCAAGATCAAAATTACTGTTAAAGCTTTCAGTAGAAAACTGTTAGTCGTATTGAAAAAAGAAAAAAAAAATTTGAAGTGTCTGGTCATCACACGTCAATTTTTGTGTCGGCATTGATTAAATTGGATATACTGTATGTGTAGCATGAAGAGACCACCTCCCTTTATGACCTCTGACAGAGTCCTTGGTATTGTTTTTGGATAAGTTGTTTGCATTCTGAAGCTTCACACTCTCAGGACATCTTATCAGTGGAGATTGCTTTTATGTTTCTTCTAAACTAACTTTACACGGAGATGAAATCTGTCCATTTAACTGTGAAAAAACAAATGTTGACCATTATTATGTGTGCATTTATCTAAGAAGAAATGGGTCATGTGGTTTAAAAAACTAAACGTAACTAAATAATTTGCGAGTACACGTTAGATTTACGTTTATTGTGTTTTAAAAATACCCCTGTTTTCATGCCGGTGTGATAGAATAACTGATGGTTGCAGCTGGGAGAGGAAGATGTTTTTGTGAGTGTGGCTTTTTAGGACCCCTTTACCGAACAAGGAAATAAACAATGCGAGTTCAACTTAAAGATCTGCAAATCTTTGCAAAATACGATCTGATTCCATAAGTTATCTATAAAGATCTCAGGAATAACTCACTAGAAAGCCTTTTTATTGCTTTAATATTGTATGTTGCTTTTTCTAAATAATATCTGCAAAACCGCTGACACAGAGCTTGTAAATTACGCAGAACTTGTATTGGTTTTAGGTGCTGTTTGAGAGTTTGAAAATCACAGAAGGAAGATCGAAATAGATCTCAAGTTGCCATAAAACAAATCCCAAAGCACTACTTAATCCCTGAAAGCCAATATAAATGTTGAACCATGGCAAATAAAATAAAAAGTTTTAGAAGAACGACTGTTTTTTTTTTATTTCTCATGTCTCCCTCATTTGATGTATTTAAATTACATACTGACTGAAACGATAGCAATAAAGATCAAGTTTTTTTCAAACCACTGTATATGTCAGTTGTTACAGTTCACCATACAGGAAGTGAGAACTTAGAATTTAATAACAAGAAAATAGGGACAGAAAAGAACCTCAACTCGATATGTAAAAACTGGAAATTAAAGTGGGAATAGTTTGAAGAAAGGATGAGAAGCTTAAACTGCTCTGTTCGCAGTTAGTGATATGTAGGGGTAGCTCCTTTGCTGATTAAACATGTTTCCACAGGATTATTTGAAAATAATTCCTAAATAAGTTCCTAAAGCAGGCATTGCTAACGCAGGTTTTTGTGCCAGTTTCATTTTCACCTATTGATATTTTTTCTCGTCCTTTTACTTAAAACAAAGTTCGTCTTTATTCTTTTCATGAAGTGACCCTAATCGTAAGAGACACCGGGAAAAAAACAGCCCGTATATACTCTTTTACATCCAAAGTGCGTTGAAATGTTCTTGTAACTGTTTCAAACTGACTGTCACCAGATGATCTAACACTGTTCTCAAAAGCATCAATAACTGTCTGTTAATATCGAACTGACAACAGGCAGGGATAGTGTGAGTGTCACTGCTATGATAGCCTAGTGGTGAAGGCTGTATCAGTTCTACTGGTAGTTGACGCTGGCACCAGTTCGAATCTCGGTAATATTTTTTTGGGAGTTTATTGTATGGAATAGAAAAATACTTGCTGTCAGCGTTTGGCATATTAAATAGGTTTGCCAGTGACGGTAAAAATAATAATAATATGCGTTATTTGCATGCTTTAAACTAAAGCAGAATATGCACTTTACACCACACATCCTCACAGTGAAACTCATTGTAACGTAAGCAATCATATGTATAAATCACGCAGCCTTCTAATTTTTATGATGAGTCTGTGGCGAGATGTCTTTAGTAGTGTGAAGGCGCAATTGCAGGGCTCCCCTTACATAAGCAAAGCTTTGTTTGCATGATTAAAAAAAATTACCAAACCATTTGTGACGTCAGCAGGGTTTTGAACAGGCAACGACATAGCCACCTAACGTTTACAAACATCTGCGTGCGGACCCCGATTGTCACTACTTATTCTAGGTAGGATCTGCTAAATACAGTTCCACAGTTATTTTCTGCAAAAACGTGAGCATAATTCACAAACTGCAGATATGGTAAAGAATCTAGCTATATGTACACAGTTCAGTTGTGATTGAAAGACGCGCCATCAAACCGTATTTCCACGTCCTAATCGTTGTGCACGATGGGCAGCTGTCTGTGTTGTCCCTGCAGGAGTCATGCAGAACTCGGTGTATGAATTATTTCCATGGTTGTCATATTTGCACTTGTGTTATGGGATTTGGATAGAGCCCAACCAGCAACTTTTCTGATACAGTTATTCTGTTAACAAAGTAGGTGCAGATCGACAGCCAACTCAAATTAATTCAGTTTTTTTATTGATATAGCACAAATTCGCAACAAAACAAATTGCATAGAGTTATTGACTTGCAGTAATCCCTCATTGAGCATGTATGTAATGACAGTTGGAAAAAAAACACCTCCCTTTTCATAGGAAGAAACCTCCAGCTGAACCTGGCTCAGAGCTAGCACCCACCTGCCACTGCCAACTAGGGGTTAAGGACGTAACATGCACAGAAAAAAATCTCAATGAACTCAGTAGTCCACAGGTGTTCTTAACAAGATGCTTAAAAAAGCGGTGCATCTTGAATAATACATGGATTTATATTTACATTCAGGAAATTACATAATTGGAGGACTTGTTGCTCAAAGATGTCTGCTTTGCTTTACAGCATATGGTAAGCAAGAGGAATGGCACTCTATTGTCAAACTGATTTTTTATTATTATTCAGAAGTATGTATTCAGAGAATGTCTACTTTCAGTTAAGATTACTGCTATATCTGCATGCCAGCAGTATGATTCTTGTATGCTTATGAGGTAGATGTGTCACAAGTCAATCTGGTCGACTCTGTTCTTTGTGCAAGATTCTTTGTTCTGAATGCTTTTCTGTGAATATCAATTCTTTGCCACGTCTCTGAAACAAACCTCACTTCCTCCTTACTAATTCTCTGCACTTCCTGATCCAGTATCTGTCCCCCTCTATCTGTCATTCTCCTCATTCATATAAAAGCAACAATATTTTAACTATTTCACACACTTTAACTGCTAGTATTGCTATAACTGTAAATAGTTTAAGAATTACTTTTAGTGGCCTCAACTTCTTGAACAAAAACTACTATGAAAGTAGTTGCAGACTGCTGTGACAAGCACACCAATTTAAATGTTGCAAGCAGAGTATTTAGTGTGCCATTTTACCGGAGTTGAAACAAGCACATAATAACATTAAATTTATTCAGGGTGTAAAATAATGAGATTAACAGCAGCTTCTTTGTTAGTTTACCTTTTTCACATCACCCAGCTTACTTGACACAACAGCTGAAAGCAGCAAGTGTCAGAAAAAAAATAAAAAATTACAACTTACATACAAAACCTTACAAAAGAACAACAAAAAATACTTCCAAAACACTCCACAGAAATAAATTTCACTTGTCTGAATTTTTTTATGTACAGATATTCATCTTTTATTGGTTTAAAAGAAAAAAAAATAAAATAAGAAAAATCTAGTTATTTCCATGCAGTGTCCAGAAAGAGGTTGTAGGGCACCACTGTCATGATGGGTCTAATGCCTTTTGCCCACATGCAGAAACACTCACGGAGAGACGGATGTTAAAGTGGATATTTATTGCAATCACCAAAATCAAACAAGGAAGCACAGGTCGGAGTCCGGGTGCGTCTGCACACAAGGAAAGAGCAGGGTTAGATGGGTTCACAGGGGTGGGAAAGGTGACAACTAATGGCCGAGAGCTCAGTTCTTACTTGAAACGTACAGAGGAAGATGGGAGGTGGTACATGGTTCCAGAGTGGGGAAGAGAGCTGGCGTAGGCTGGCTGGAAATGGACCGGCGTTGGAGGGTGGGCAGGTCAGATATGTCACCACAGAGGAGCAGCGGAGCAGACAGCAGAGGCGTCACGAAAAACAAAGGTTTCTTTCAGGACCGGGGGCTAGAAGAAACCGTCCCAAGGGCCTCGGAGGATTCCTGAAGGAGATTTACAAGTATATGGTGAGAGCCTGAAAAAACTCAGAGCAAACACAGGATATCTTTAGAATAGACACACTGAGGAGCTAGAGTACCAAAAACTGGCAAACACTCTGGCAAAGAAGTGTTGGCTGTCAGCTGCTCATATACTCCTCTGGATGATGATTCCCTTCAGGTGTGGATAGTTGAGAGCCAGCAGGCACGCCCTCCCCAGCAGAGGGATCCAATGGCTGTGACATAGTGACACTAAACAATGGGACTAATTTCTTGTTTACAGCACGGTAACAATATTGCAAACAGTAAAAAAAACATTTATATTACTATGTTTGAGTAACATTGCAGCTTAATTAAATAAAACTTACCGTAACCTTCAGAGAAATGAAACAAACAAATGAAACTTCTACAGGTAACACATATCAATAAGAAATCTCCTGAGTAAACAATCTGTGATGTAACATTGGTCTGCACATGTGCATTGCCACAAGGTAGGTCGGATTGATGGGTAGCACAGATAGTCGGAACACCTGTGTTACACCATATTCTGTGACCCACCGTATGTTGTGACCGTAGGAGGCACTGCTGCTTTCTTACACCATACTTAGCCATATATTGGCCTTAAAGAAGAGTACGCTACGCCAAAAACGTAAGCTTTGCGGAAGCTTTATGTCTATGGACAGTAAGAGGAAAGAAATGCTAAAGGAAAAACAAAGAAAATGCTGAGCACACCAAGATGATAGTTAAACCAAACTGTTTCTGGTGACTTTCTCCTTCCTCTAAAGAATAAAAAGTATCACTTGACCACTGACTTCATGACTATTATTGAGATATAGACGGTCACAATATATGATAGCACCTATCATATATTGTGATCATACTGGAACTTACAGTAAAACATTGAATACTTGAACCAAACTGCTTTATTTTAACATTGAAAATAATACAATGTAATACGAAAATTAAACATGTAAATAAATGGATAAACACAACGTAGGACATTAAACTGAAAATGCACCGAAGTAAGGTTTCCTGGGGTCAGGCTTGGAGACACATGTGGAATGATACCACCGGTCACAAACATCACACTGGATCTGTGGGAGGAAATGCAATAATATTAATAACAACAACAATATATTTAAAAAGTTCACTTCGAACTTTAGAATATTGTCTTGCCTCTTCATTAAACACTGAGTCTCCGCTGGTCAAAACTGACAATAGATAACTGTAATAACAAAAATTTTGTCCATAAATTTGCTGGTGAGCTTCCTTCTACAAAAAGTAAAAAGAAACATGCATTAACTCTTCAGGGCATTAAACAATATGAACCCCTAAAGAGGTACTCTATATTATGTTGATTGTTCGTAAGTTTTAGGTGTTGAAATTGTCCTATGAGCACGATTAAAAAATGTATCTAAATATTATTGGATGGACTACACTACATGTGGACTACACAGCATCCTGTGGTTCTGTCACGTGTAGTTTGCTGTGACTCTCAGGGAAAGCAGTTTTAATTAAAACCATGAAGCTCCAGGTGTTTAATAAAGTGAGAAGAAAAACTCCTGTGGGCAACTTGAACCTGCTGATAAAGATCTCAACAGAAACCCGTTCTTGTCCCTCAGCACCTCATGGAAGTTTTCTTTTGCACTCACAATTCTGTTTGTAAACAAAGGTTGGTGCTGGAATGGGATGTTCAGATTTAATCTTACAAAGAGAAAACAAGCTGTATTTTTCAAATCTGTTAACTCATTTACAGTCTGTTAGATGGTAAACAGTAGAGCTTTTACAGCAGGTGTGGGCATGTTAATGCGAGAAAATTACATGTTTGACTAATACCAGAGATGGTAGATGCATAAAGGAGGAGGTTGAAATCGGTTTTGCACTTTTCAGAACAATAAGTGGGAATGAGAAATGCTTTGCGAAAAAAAATTACCTGGCAAATACTAAACATCTGATGTCCCTCAAATACAAGACCACAACCTTTAAACTGCTCAGACAGGCTTGTGTTTTTATTTTTTACTTTGTAAGAAGGATAACTTGGTGTATGTTACCACTGTGCCATGTTTTGATGCCTTAGGGTTGCAGAATTCTGGTGATTTCATTAGTGACAAAATCATAACAGGTCAATTAACCTGTTACTTTCATAAACTCATTATCTGCTCATGACAATGCAAAATGTTTACATTTTTGTCTAGAAGTGATACATATTGTTCAAATTGGACCCAATTTCCAGATAATTCCCATGGAAAGTGTCCAATTTCTACTTTGAAATATTTCCAGAATTCCTCTGTTTTTCAATGGAAAGTTTTTGAAATATTTTTGGAATATGTCCACCCCTTTGCAGCAACCCTTGCAGTCACCAATCGATGTGTAATTCTTTTAGTTCTTGGTTTTAGGGAAGAATGAAACCTTGTTGTTCTGGCTTTCACTTGGCAACCAAAATAATTTTGAGAACAGGATGCAGCACTGCAGTGCCTCCAT
The DNA here is from genome assembly GCF_001649575.2 of Kryptolebias marmoratus. Classification (NCBI taxonomy): domain Eukaryota; kingdom Metazoa; phylum Chordata; class Actinopteri; order Cyprinodontiformes; family Rivulidae; genus Kryptolebias; species Kryptolebias marmoratus. The sequence goes on along the minus strand of NC_051448.1, from coordinate 23,327,840 downwards.
TAGGTCTGAGAGATGGGAACAGTACACAAAATTAACATATTGTAATATAACAATTGTATATATAATATTGTATATATAACATATATATATATATATAATATTCTCCTCAGAAGGGAGTGTACGATAAGGCCCTCAGCAGCTTTTTCCAGAATGTGGATTCAAGGTAATTACACCTGCTTTCATAGAAGGGTGGAGGTGGTTCTGCTGTTGCCCTTTTTATTTTTTGACATATGTTTCCAGGAAAAGTGATGGTAGAGCTTGTTGTGTTGGGGAGAGAATTCAACATCTAAAGGCCAGAGTAAGTCCTACCAATCTCTTAAAAACTATCCAAGTGTACACGAAGTGTAAGCATGGTTTTAATTTATTGTATTCTGTACTATTATCTGTTTTCATTGATCAGATAAATTATATTTAGAAAGAACAAATCTAAAATTCAATGCCAACAGCATTAAGAGTTCGGGAGGAGGAACAGGTACAAAATGTGTCAGGATTTAGTTTAAAAGGTCTTCATCAAAGTACTGAAAAGACGTGGATAGTGTGAAATTGAAATTTTAAAATTGTCATTTATTTTGCATTAAAATTTCATTCAGAGGGATTATTTTTTAAAGATTTCAGCTTATGTAGTCATTTGCACCCTGTCAAATATTTATAAATGGCCATAAAGTAAGATTTTCTTTGCCAAAACGTGATCATGGCTCATTCCTTTACAATGAAAAAAAAAAAGATTTTGGCCTTAAATTGACTTTTTCATTCAAAGGGATTATACTTAAAAGATTTTAGGTCATGTAGTCATATAATTCAATATATTTTTCGCTGTTGATCTTTTCTAGAATTACATTTATCACTGTGTAGTTACATCACAGTATACTTCCAAATATAAGCAATCTTAGCAAATCCAAAAAACCAAAGCCTTGTTTATAACATATAATCCCGCATACAATTGACATTTGCAGATATTTATGTCAAACACTGAGGCCCTATTTACACAACATTTTTGTTGCGTTTTGGGCCATTTGTGTACACAACAACTGCAACCATTTTCTCTGATACCAAAACTTTTTAAATCCAGATTTCACCTTGGATAATAGTAGGGGAAACATTGGGTCCGTATCATGTATTGTATAAAGACTGCAGTGTTTAGGGGAATCGCAGTATGTCAGTGCCATGGCAGGAAATCGTCTTTGGTTGACTTTTAAGTCTACAGAGAGCACTGCATGAGAACCTGTCTTGACACTAATCGGTAAGCAACAAGAGCTCAGGAGTTTATTGAAAAACCGCTGTCACTCAACAGGCCCCAGCTGCAGGACGAAATGTAACCTGAACCTGCTCAACACAAGGATGAACCCAGAAATGCAGAACAGATCTCTGGGAATAATCAGATAACTTATTCCTTGGAAGTCTGTGGGTATTTTATTCAGAAAAATGCCAGATTCCATTCTGCACATTTTCCAATAATGTGCTTTTATACACAGAGTGTGTGTTTTGCTGACCAGCCCGCTGTCAAAATTGGTTTCCTGGTAAAAATATTTGGAGCAATATAAAGAGAAAAATCAGATGTTTATATCTATGGACTGTTGAGCTGCTGAATGCTTGTTTTCAGCCAGATTGAACATAGATTCTTATGATAAACTGCAGCAGTTATTATTCTTAGTGTTTATAGGGTTTAAAAATATGATAAAAGGATGGTTGATCTACAGTCACACAATGTTTTTTTAAGCATGTTGCAAAAACAGGTTTTCTTTTCAGTTTGTTCACTGAAGAGTTTTCAGTCAAACCAAAACAAAAATTGCAGCTGTGTATGTTAAATGAAGTAAATTAAGTTTGAGTAAGATTTTAGAGATTGAATTTTTTGATAGTGGGAGTCTGTATTTTGCTAAGAAAGTATAAAACCCAAAACAAAAACAAAACTTTACAAACTACAACATCACAAGACTGGCTTTGCAGAGACAATCATCTCATAATGACAATAACATTCATAATAAGAAAGAATATAACCTTTATTTAATATTAAAGGTTATATTCTTTGAAGGAATGCATATCACCATCTTGAATTGGATTGACTCCAAACATTATTGAGTTGCAACTGAATTTTGTTAAAATCCATCTGGTGATTTTCTCATGACGTATGAGATATTTTGCTAATAGACAGAGAAGGTTGACTCCAACAGTTGATGTCAAAATGTTAAACAAGAATGTGTGTTGAGGGTCACTCTCAGCTACTACCACACCAAACCTTAGCTCAGTATCTGGTAGTGCTGGGCGATATAACGATACATATCGTGGGGACGATAGAAAAGTGTCTATCGTGATATATTTTCTTCTATCGTTTCTATCGTCTCTATCATAATTGTATCAATGATTCATGTAAATATTTCATAACGTAGGCTACGACGAATGTATTAGTGTTGTCACTTTGCATACATTCAGTTTATATAAGTGATAAATAATAAGAAAAAAAAACTATTTTGCGAAGAACCTCCGTTTTGCGACATGACGCTGCTTTACGTGTGGGTTTGCGACATGCTTTACGGCAGCGGCTTTCTGTGCGGCGCCGTGTTTTCACCATAAGTGCTGAAAGATGGAGACGCAGGAAGTAT
>NC_051448.1:23317243-23325006 GCF_001649575.2 Kryptolebias marmoratus | reverse complement strand
GAAGATAATGGAGTCTGTTGTCATTTGATACTGTTACGTCTAACAGGAACATATATATTGCTGCACTAAAATGCAGCGGATCTCATTTGTGAAAGTTCAGTTAAATGTCACTTCCAAATAAAGCTTGAAAAGGGTAAGAAATGAGATTATTTTTTCATATTTTTCAGAGAATAACTGACAACGTACGTAATTGGGGTATATCGTGATATATATCGTTATCGTGATATAAAATTATCCATATCGTGATATAGGATTTTTTTCCCTATCGCCCAGCACTAGTATGTGGTAATTTGGCTTTCTGAGTTATGTTTTGTCTTTGCTAAAGTTGATTAGTTGTGGCAGCTACTTTTATTTGGATTGACTGCAAAAGTTAATCAGTTGTAGTTATACATCCAAAGATAACTTTCTGAAAGTTTCATTAAATCTGTTCAGTGCTTCATGAGATATTTTGCTAACAGACAAACAGGGTTGATGGCAGCCGTTAATTCCAAAGGTTTAAGCAAAAGTCTCATGCAATAAAGAGTGCTGAAAGTGCATGTTGGGATAATCTCAGCTTGATATTGTTATGAGTTAAAGCCTTCTTTGTGTTTGCTAAGGTCAGTTAGCTGTTGCGTCCATTTTAAATCAGATTGACTATGAAAGTTAATCAGTTGTAAAGGTACAGCCAATGACTATTTTACATGGACAAAATTACTATCATCCACCTTTTTATGATCTGATTTATATATTTTGATTTCACAGCCTTATTTAGAGTCTAGGCAGAATTCAGTCCACTACTGTGCCTGTAAGTCATTGGGTTACAAAACAGAGTTATGAAATGCAAGAAGGAATGTCCCTGGTGTGTACTGTCCCTGACGTGTACACGATTGGCTAATTCTGACAGTTTCTCGACAGGCGGTCCTGGTGGATATGGAGGAAGGTGTGGTCAATGAGATCTTGCAGGGCCCCCTGAGGGAGGTGTTCGACAGCACTCAGCTCCTCACAGACGTGTCGGGTTCAGGCAACAACTGGTGAGAGTGACAGCCTCGCCGCAGGAGGTCCTCCACGCTCACGCAGCAGCACACCTGCTGCACGCTGTCACTTTACACATAACTCAGCTTTTTTACAATCATCCGCACGTGTTGTTACCACGCCGACTTCTCAAGGTGTGGCTCTCAGGTTTTGGAACAGAGAACCATTAAATTACTAAATAGAATGTAGCCAAGAAGAAACTACATAACAAGAAAACTGAGCTGGCCCTAAAACTTGTTTCTTTAAATATTTCTTTAGTTGACCTTTATGCAACCCTTAATAGTTTAATCAAAGAAAAAGATGAGTGGGGCTTTTTAACGGTGCCGGTGGGAACATTTTTCTTGGAGGTTTTCTTTCATGAGACAGCTACTGTTAAAAAATACAAAAAACAAAGAAAGAGTTATTGGGAAAGGAGTTTTCAGCATATTGGGTTCACACGAGACACTTAATTGGAACTGTAACAATGTATTGTTTTTTGTTTTGTTCTGATTTTTCAGCATCTATCTATAGCTGTGAACTTTTACAATCCATCTTCTGTCAAAAAACATGCTTACATAAATGTTTAGGGTATTAGAGTAGTTTTCAAGTGTCAGTCCGTAGTAATGAAATCTGGCAATTATCTAAAACAAAATTTATTTAAAAAAAATTTTTTTTTTTAATTAAAGCATTTGATATAAACATCAGTGAATTATGTCTTTCGGAAAATCATGCAAATAGTGTTCCACAAAAGACTAAGGCTACGTTGACACTGCAAGTCTAAATGCTCAGTTTTGATTTTTTAGCTGGTTGCTCACATTATAATTTAAAGATGACCTCCATCAGACTCCAGTGTGAACGGTCTACAGCCCTGAAGTGACCCACATGTGCAGAAGAAGACATGACATCACACACAGCACGTTGTGTTTACAGGCGCAACTATTGATGCTAAACGTCAGAGTTTGTGTATCAATTCTGAGGTTAATGTGCAACCAAGGCCAACTAAAATGGCAAAATGATAAAGTGGAGAAGAAGACTGAGAAAAAAAGATGGCACAAATTTTAACAATGACATTTTGTGGAGTACTGGCTGTCACCTCTGTACAGAGGCATGTGTGGATACGGAGTTCACATTTGATCTTGCCCCTTCCTGCCTGCTCCAGCGTAGAATTGTGACGTCTGTCACACTTTAGTGTCAAAAGTCAGATAAAATATGGCATCACTGTTCAGACTGAGGTCGCTTTGAAAAACATCAGATATATATATAGATGTTTGGATGATTTAGAAATATGGATGAAAGTGGCCTGGGTCAGATTTGAAATTATCAGATTTGTGATGTTCGGGCTGTCATTTAAAAAAATATGGGCAAAAAAGTCAAGTTTGAGTCACTTTTAGGTGCAGTATGAACATTGTATTAGATTCTTTCATTAACATCATTTCTCTTAAAGGCCTGAAACTCCTAACAACACAGCAAAAAAAAATACATTTTTTGAATCATGTGGGGGGAAAAGAACCTTTTTTGAGTGTTTCTTTGTGTGTGCATGTGTGTGTGTGTAGCATTTTCTTATATACATAGTAAAGTTTGAGTAGCAATTGCTAAAGTTTTGGCGTTTACCCATGATTCAAAAATTCATAGTACAGTTTTATTCATAGTCCAACTTTGTGTAGGGCAGTTGGATACATGACATACGGCTCGGCCTACAGGGAGTCGATAGTGGACAAGCTGAGGAGGGCGTCAGAACGCTGTGACTGCCTACAGTATTTCTTTCTCATTCATTCTATGGGAGGAGGTAAGGTACTGAAGCACTCTGAGCAACATTTACATTTATGATTCCATATCCCAAAGATCAAAGAAGTGTTCATGTTTATACACTAAAACATTGTTGTTTGTAAATGTAATATATTTCTATAGTGTATCCAAATACAGACATTTTGGCCTTGTGTGACAACCCACTAGAGCTGTATTAGGTGTGTCCACAAAAGTCCCACTGATTTATTGTTTTCTATGTACCTACTGGCATTGTGTGTGCATTTAAAGGTATTATCAACAGATAAACAATCATAAAAAAAACATTAATCTGTAGTTTTAGAAAATACTGTGAAGGAAACGTGCCTCGTGCTCTAGATACCCATCACCCACCCCCTAACCGTACCCTTCCTCATACTGACATGAGAGCACACCTTCAGCAGAAGATCTCCCCTTGTGAAGTGGGCTCATGAAAAGAGCCAAAGCCAAGTGTGAACCAAACTGTGCACACTCTAATGATCTCTGGGGTTCATATGTAAATAGGGCTTTGTACATATAACAAATTACACAGGATTAAAAACAGGTATCGTTACAAGATTCTTCTTGTAATTCTCACAGAAAGTTGACTTCCAGCAGTGGAAGTCCTCTTCTCCTTTCAGAAATGATGGAATCAGTCTTTGTATGTTCCTGTGACGTGGACTAAATGATGTTAGTGCCGACTTTTGACGATTACTTGTTAGGATTCAGACTAACGCAGTGATGTTACATTTAAGGTACAGGCTCAGGTCTGGGGACAAAAGATCTCAGTCTGCTGGAAGAGGAGTTCCCTGACGTGTGTCGCATTGTCACCTCCATGTATCCGTCAGCAGAAGATGATGTCATCACATCTCCTTATAACAGCGTCTTGGCCACGAGAGAGCTAACAGAGCACGCCGACTGTGTCCTGCCTGTGGAAAACCAGGTTCCTTAAAGTGTAGCATTCTCCTTGCAGCTGATTGTTATTACATATCCTAACCTTGGTTTTTATAAGTTTCTTTCCTATCATGTTTTCCTTTCCAGTCTTTAATGGACATCATGCACAAGATAAATCTTATGTGTCCTGGTGGAAAGTCGGGCTCAGTGGTGAAGAGAGACAGCACAGTCACTTCTGGACTGGGTGGGCTAAGTGGGGCAGAGAAGCCTTTTGATGCCATGAATAACATTGTAGCCAACCTGTTGCTCAATATTACCAGGTATGATGTTAAGAACACATACTCCGAGTGCAACACATGCTTGATCTTTGTTTGAAACCTGTTCTATCTGTATGTCTGCAAAATATCTCATAAACGACTGGAGGAATTTCTATGACACGTTTATAAAGTGATCATTTGTTGGTCATCAACAACTTAATAACATATGGAGTCAGCCCAATGCAAGATGGTTGGTACAGTTAATTGACATTAACGAACACAAAAATGACTGCAATTCAATAAATTTAAAGTTACTGAACTAAAATTTGGTGTGGTGGTATCTGAGAGTCATTCACATTGAATACTCTATCACACTGCATTCTTTAATTTGTCAACGTTTTAATGTTACATGATGCCAAAAAAGTTTGCTTTGGCCTTTTTGATGTAAATTGTAACTTTCTTTATATACCACCTGATCATTTATCAAACCTAATTTTGAAGGTATAGTCAAGTCCTTTATGAAGTGATCTAATAGTTTTCAATAGTTAGTACCTTATCGGCCGTGACATCAGTCACAGGACATAGTGTAAAAAAAGAGGCAAAATTCTTCATCCACACTAGGCTAACAGCTAGCTAAAAGAAGCTAAAAAAAAGTGTCAGTTTTTTTTAAATCTTTTTTACCTGATATTAAACCTCTACACTCATGGTTCTCAAATTGTGGTATGGGTACCACTGGTGATACACATGATCCCTTTGATGACACTTAAATGAAATTTTAGGATCAGCTATTTACAAATTAAAGTAAAGAAGCACTCAGAAAGTGCAAATCTCCACCAAGTCCATCGTGTCGTCAGAAAATTGTTGGATTTGGATCATGATCTGAATCGCCACTAAAATGTAATTACTTGTTTCTCGTGACAACCCCAACATTTCCTAAAACTTTCATTAAAATCTGTTCATTAGTTTTGAAATAATCTTACTATTAGACAGGCGAACTGACAAACCAACCAACCAATACTACCCTGGTGGAGGTGATAACAAGTTAGTTATAAGCTGAACTGTGATGTAAAGCTCAAATATAGAAACAGACAAAGAGATTAAGGGTTTAAGAAAACTACAGTTTTAACTCCAAATGAAAACTACTCAAAACAAAAGCACAATAAAGAATATTTTAAAAAAAAAACTGCTTTGGAAACTAGTGGACAATGGTAATCTTGTGGTTATTTAAGCAACAGTGGTGAACTTTTTTCAGCAATGGTTCCCAAAGTTGGGGTGAAGACCATATGGCATGATTAGCCTTAAGTACTACAAAAAGTTGAACAGCCTGCAATTTTTATTTTGTGAGTTGAAAGCTGAAAAGTTTGCACGTTCTAAAGGGTCAGTTAGCAACAAAAGGTGCAAAACAGTGAGGATCTTTCACTCCAGATATCTTTTATACATTCTTGTAGCAACACAAACGTTCAGTTGAGAAAACAGACACAAACTAAATAAACAGTGTCATGCAAAAGGTTTAATACATCTGATAATAATTTGCTTAGTTTTATTTGTTATTTATTCATTTCTGCAACTGAAAGTTAAGCAGAAGGAAATATAGCGCAAGGAAAAATCCTTACTTTGTAATAAGATAAAGACTAAGAAAACGTGAATTGTGACAAGTTATCAAAGATAAGCCACCTGCCAAGAATTTTTAAAAGGCAGAAGATGTACATTTAATCTAGGTGTTTTCTCTTTCCTGCTCTGATAAGTAAGTTATTTTATAAAACTTGCCTGTGAAAATCATCTAAAGAAAACCATTTGCTTTAGTGCCTACAACATTTGTGCTCCTTGTTTTTCTCAAAGTTAGAACATATCTTTAGTCAGCACATCTAATTTGTTGTTTTCCCTCCTAACTTTGATTGCTTTTTTTGTTTGTTTGTTTGTCTCAGCTCTACACGTTTTGAGGGTTGTCTCAACATGGATCTAAATGAGATTGCCATGAACATGGTTCCTTTCCCTCGTTTACACTACCTTGTGCCCAGCCTCACCCCACTGTACACGCTGGCAGACGTCAACGTCCCCACGAGAAGGTCTGCTGTCTCGCTATCAGTGCTGCTATTTTTACTTCCCAGTTGTTGTTTGCTGCACAACTCCAGGAGTTGAGCTCAGATGAACTCCTCAGTGATGAACTGAGGTGTGTTGAAAACATGAGACGGCTCCAGTCCTCCAGCACAACAATAGCTTAAAACTAAAATTAGCAAAACAGTAACTAAAACCGAAACCTTGTAAAACTGAAAGTTAAAATCTAAGATTAGCTCAGATTAAAACTCCCTATTTGTTTCAATAAAAGTAAAAAAAAAAGTTAAATATTTTAAAAAGTATACAAACACCAAAATCATACTCCTATCTTCTGAATGAGCTGTACATTTTGATATATGAATGGTTAAAACGGCTGAACAAGTCCTGAACTAGTTAGATGCCAAAAAACATCCAGAAGAAACTATAATCAGGAAGTTGAATGCTGACACAGCATTCACACTATTAAGTGGTTGCCGTTTGGTGATTAGTACTCTGATAAAGAAGTAAAACAAACAAACAAAAAAACATTTGCTTTAGCTTACTTTATCCACAAAACTACAGAGAAGAGAAATACACAGATGCAGCTTTTAATATTTTTTTTAATCACACTTTTCTGTTCAGTTCTATACATCAAAAACCATAAGAGGTGACAGCACAAACCAACACTGATTCAAAGAGGAAAACAAACTGGCGAGCCTATTTATTAAGTCAATAGTCAGTCTTGCTCTGCATGTAAACATAGCCGCTGTTGTACAGGTTAAGGTTGCAGCTTACAGTTTCATGCTTCAGGTCTTGGATGAAACACCAACACCAATAGATTCAAGGGTTTCCCCCAGAAAAGAGGCTAAGCCTGGTGGTAGGTGGCACTGGCCGATCGCTGGCCAAATGTGATTTAGTAAAAAACATTTTTAAAGTTGATAGAAATGAAAATATGGCTATTTATTATGTGATATTGTAAGATATTTGTGTCAGATATTTACACAACTACAGTTTTACGAAAAAGGCACTTTTGTAATACTTTTTTAAACAAAAATACAATTAAAATCAATACAAATTGACTGACAAGCCTAGAACATGAAAAACATTAGAGATGTTCCATTTTAATTATTGGTTGGTTAATTCATTTTAGTCAGTGTAATGTATTTATATTATTTACTGTTTACTTTTGCTTTTTTTGTCCTGCCATCTCAATGCTTGTTCGATGATGGAGCGATGGAGCGAGCCAATATGCGCGTTCAGCACATCTTGCCTATACGTTGCACAAGGAGCTTCAATGAAGACCCTAAAAAGTGGTACACAAAGGAGTTGCTGAGAGAATTTCAAGGATTGCTGCTTTTAGTATAATACCACCAAGAAGAAACAATCTTGTCTTTCCTGACTTAAACAGAATAAACAAAGAAAAGAGGGGATCCATAAAAACGTTTTCACATACATTACATTGAAATAGGTTTTTGATTTATTTTGTTTTTTTGTTTTTTCTTTTCTTAAAATGTAAGGACACTCAGAGGGGACACGGAAAATCAACCACACACAGGAGTGTACAAAAGGGAAAAACTTTATTTTTCAGAAACTGGTTTCTGCTCCGGGAGAGGACATCAAACACAGCACTGTAGAGCCGTGGACGGGTGGAGCAGAGGGACAGAGGGTCTGAGGACAGGGTGATGCAGGAAACCACTGGAACAGGCTTCAGTAGAAGCAATGAAGATCTCCACGAGGAGATCCCAAACGCAACACCCAGAGACTAGTCGATGATAAGGCAGAGGTCATACACAGGAGGTCAGAGAGAGCAAACTTAGCTTAGAGGGG
>NC_051448.1:23303811-23317185 GCF_001649575.2 Kryptolebias marmoratus | reverse complement strand
GGAGGGGTAAATCCGTGGACAGAAAGGGGTCGTAGAACACTGAAGGCTTGGAAGGAAAACGCTGGATCTCTACTGGCTCGTGGCTGTCGATAATCTGGCAAGGAGGCAGAGACTGAGGGGTGTTTAAGTAGGGCAAGGCCCAGGTGGAATAGATAAGTAATCAGGCATGGCAGGTGAGCAGAATGAATGCTAAACATAGCATGGACAGGACATGAATCATAACATAAAAATTGTCTTTCACTGTCTTGTGCAGGTCATTCGGTCTCGCATGGGGGTGATTCGCTATCGCGCATAACTCATTCGGTCTCGCACATGGGTCTGTACGTAAAGCTTTTATCTGCTTTCATATGTCAGTGCACTCTCTTCGGTCAGCAGGTAAATGAATAGACTCCTCGACTGCACCACTGCTCCTGTGACTTCGAAAAAAAATAGGAGTCCATCGTCTTTTGACCCTTTCTCTATGACATGTATGTTGTAGTAGCTGTTACCGTGTAAAGAGGTAGAGAAAGGTAGCGGTTTTGAGGGTGTGGGTGGAAAAAACGTGGATAAAAAATGCTGTATTTTACAATAAACAAGTGGAGCTTAGCCTGGCGGTGGGGGCAGTAAAGCCTGGCGGCCCGTCAGGCTTATAATAGACTGGGGGAAACCCTGTCTGACTCTCCCCCCCAACAACAGCTGTGTTAAAAAGGACCTTGAGTTGAGCCGAGGAAACAAGGGCTGCACCAGTTGAGCTGCTCGTAGGTCAGAAAGAGTGACGCTTGGAATGGGTCACTCAGAAACAAACACATGACTGTCTGAAAGCAGGGCAATGAGTTGCTTAAAAATACCATGACTGGCCACTTCCTTTCATAAACAAAGTTGTAGAAGTTGTTTTCTATCCAACACCAGCCTCTTTGACCTCTGGACTAACAGGAGTTTTCTTAAAGGTCTTTTCAGTCTGTATGTGAAGTACAGAGACTTTTTTAAAGGAGGAAAGAAGTTTAAATGATTTCCCTCAAACTAATGTTTTTATAAAAGACTTGTCAGCCTATGTAGACATGTTCTTTGCTTTGCTGTTTTTTGGATCAGATGTTCAGCGACGCCTTCAGTAAAGATCACCAGCTGATCCGAGCCGACCCAAAGCACAGCTTCTATTTGGCTTGTGCTCTGATGGTCAGGGGCAACGTTCAGGTGTCTGATCTCCGCAGGAACATTGAAAGGTCAGAACACCATCCTCCCACTTTGCCCTCTTCACACACACACACACACCAAAACAGGTCGTAAATTTCTTCTCCCACCCAAACAGACTCAAAGGGGACTTCATCTTCATGCAGGGTTCCTATGCAGTTATAAGAAGTATACAAAATATGAAATTTGATTTTAGTATTTTCTAGGTCTGTAAGTATGTAGAAGTATATATCTGTAAGTATAAGTAAGGAAAAAAGACAAAAGAGTATTGAAACCATTAGTGTTTCCAGACTCTTATTACTTGGGGCATTTTCTAGAAAAAAAAATCTAATTCTTTTGAAGTTGCTTAAACAAGCAGAGTATTTAGCAGAAAGAATCTAGGATATTACCACTTTATATCCAGATGTGAAAAATGTGGTTCTACACAATGGGTCAAATGATGTGTTAAAAAAAACTGTCTGAGGTGCTGAAACAGGACTTCACAGATCTGCTGGCCATGATGAGCTCTGAATGCTCAGATGTTCATTAGAGGGTCACTGCCACCAGTTAGAAGTCAAATAGAGACATTCAGCTGGCTCTTTTCATTCAGTCCATTTTATTGACAATTTTAACTATTTTTGGGATCGCAGACATCTTTTTAAGATGCATGGGATCTGTCTGAACCAAAGAGAAGTGAGCCTGTTTAGCTCTAATCTGCACTCCAACCTACGTCACTCATCTGTTCTTACAGCCAAGGACAGCAGACAAGAGGAGACCCTACCAGAGGGAAACTCAAAACAACATCTCATCTATCTCCAAGAAGAACAATTTGGACCACCACCCTCTCAAGTTCTGATAACAGAATTCAGCTGCAGTGGGAGGAGTAGCCCCCCTGTGCCCCCACTCCTGATAATGAAAATAAACAGCAGTGTAAACAGTGTGTTAGGGGCTCTAGGGGGGTTCTCTTATTTGGTGCAGGAGTTGGCGGCGTGGCTGGGTTGGGTGGGCTGATGCCCTGCGTCCCTCCCCATATCTCTTTGTTCTGGGGGCTGCTGACCCTGTGCTTCGCTGGTGACCTACCTCTGTGCGGACGCGTGGCTGCCTTGCGGTGGTGCCCGGTGTCTGTTTGCCTGGGACTGCTGCTGCCTTCTGGGGCTGGATCCACCTGTCCTTCTGCTCTTGGGTGCTGCAGATGGTGGGCCTTCTACTGTTCATGGCCCTTTTTTTTAACTGTGCATCTTCAGGTGAAATACTAACACATATACACCCATGTAACATGAACACAGTCCCCACCCCCAAACACACACACACTTACCTTCACACAAACAGTCCTAATGGTTGAAGGTCATAAAAACAACAGGTTGCTATTACAACAGTGTGGCCTGTCTACTCTGATGCTAGATTCAGATTCAGTTTTGATTCAAAAAAGTAGATCATGCAATTAGGATTCTCATTTTGAGATATCCTTATTGTAGAGCAAATCTGTTCTGGCACATGTAGGCAGCCATCTTCTCTATATGGTATACCTGATATGCCATAACAAGACAAAAAAAGAAAGAAAGAAAATAAACAGCAAGACAAAGTGTCATCATCCCTTTTAACACTACAGACCAACACAGTGGCCTGTGAGGAACCACTTCCAAACAACCTCCAAAGAAGCAAAGAATTATTTTATTTTAAGCTGTTTCTATATTCCTTTATCTTTTGTTCCAGCTCTTATTCAGAGCTTGCAGTAGTTTGTAGTTATCTTCCCAAGATGCAGTGTGAAGCCAGTGAAAATATGAAAACAGTTTTTAAAATTGAGGTTAAAAGAAAGAATAAACTTTACATAAACATACAGATAATCAAACAATACCACAATACATAGAAATTGACATTATGTCTATAGACATTTTGACATAGAAAAGTAACTAAAAATTGAGTATAGATTTTCAAAATGGAAAATGTGTAGAAACCATGTTCATACTTTCCAAAAACTCCCTCATTCGCCAGCAGCAATGATTCATGACTGCTCCATTCAGCTACCACCTCCTGTCTGCCTTCCCTTCACCACCCTCCCCACAGAGAAACTGAAACATAGACTAGGGTCAGAGCACAGATGTCTCTATGTGAACATACTGAGGTGGAAAAGATAGTGAAAGAAAGTGAGGGCAAACAAGAAGGTTTTTCTTTTTGATCTCGCTCAGTCAATCTTTCCATACATGTTCAAAGACCTTTATGGAGGTTAATTAGTATTTCTGACTGAATCTAAGTATAAGTTTGTGTTGTTTTTGTTATCTCCAAAGTAAATTATTATCCTTTTTTTTGTTGTTGTTTTTAATACACTTTTAACTGACTGAGTGTAAGGTGTGTCATGTAAACATCAGCAAGACTAAAGCTGAATTATTGCATGCTCCGCAAGAAGGGAAGAAATCTGCTTTCTCTGGTGCAGATGTGAGAACAAAATGACATCATTTAGTTCTCCTGGGACGTCTGAGAGCCCATTCTCTACGCAAGATCCAAGCAGAACTTTTTTTGTCGTGGAGGTTTGCATTAACTAATGTGTGCCAGAAATATAAGGTGGGGGGTGCTTAACGCAGCCACGTTGTTCTGTGATCTGCTCAGGAACCAGTGTGGCTGCAGTCACGCTGGGAGTCTTTGCTGCTGGGAGCTAACATTAGCTTCTGGGATCCAGTATTCAAAATGTGACCACTAATCTCCTGGGCAGAGGCCAGCTTGCTGTGTGTGGTAGCTGCTGGACGGAGGGCGGGACCTGACAGTCAACTGACAGACTTCCATCTCTGTAATTGTCATTGTATTGTAACAACAGGAATCAAACTGATCTCTACGCCATATAGTCATGTTTCTGTCGACGTCCCACAATGGCAACGGCAGAAGGAGTGGCTTCCCGGAGATCGGCAGTGGGGTTTCTTATGGAATTTAAAATGTCCTTGTGGAAAAGAACTTCTCTCTGCTACGTCACAGAGAGCAGATTTCTTCACTTCTCTCGCAGACTATAAATCCAGCTAAAGTATCTTTGATTTTGCTTCCTCTAGGTTGAGGCCATCGCTGCCGTTTGTCTCGTAGAAACAGGAGGTTTGAAAGACATGACTGTGTTCGGTGCCTCCTGTAGAACGCTCTCACTCCCTGTTAGCGCTGGCCAACAACACCTGTGTGAAGCCCACATTCACGGAGCGGAGAGAACGCTTTACCAAGCGTTACACAGAGAAACATGTCCTACACACACAGGATCTTAAGAAGGAAGAGTGTGTGGTGACAATGTGGACACCTCCCACTCTTGTTCAGATGGTTGAAAGGATTAGTGTTACGCTGAGTTCAGAACAAAAGCGATTGTATATTATGGTATTGTATTACTAACATTTTAGGGAGACGTAATGGACCTGTTTTTGTGTTGAGTGGAATCAAATATCCATCTGCAGTATTTGAACTCAAAGTTTTCTTTGTTCTTGATAAAAAAAATACAGACAATCCATGTGTGATTATACAAATGTCATATTAACTGCTATTGATTTATTAGTTTACTCTGGTGTGATAGTTTGTAAACTACCCTCAGTGTGCTCGCATTTCTAACAAATTAGCATCAAGTTAGCAAGCTCTTGGTGTCATTGACTTGCAGTGTTGTATGCTGATGTCATGACAACAATCTGGGGGTAATCGGTTCTCACCGTTCCATGTTCCCAACTCGGTCGTTATGCACATCGTCTTGTTGGCCATGACGGTCCTGGTCATCAGAATCCGAATCTGAAGAGTTTTCATCTGATTCCGGAGATCCAGCTGTTGGTTCAAGTTCATACTGGTATGGTTGTATATCCATTAGTACCACTAAGTCTTCCAGCATTTCTTCATGTTCAAAAAAGGCTTCTTCTTCCATTTCCACCAGTAAACAACCAGACAGTAGCAGCTTTCTTGGCCGGCCAGGGCACAGCCCATGTCATGAACCTAGGACAGCAATTCTGTCCCACAAATCACTCACTTTGGAAATTATTGACTTAAATGCTAAAAACAGCTTATTTAAGTTTTAGGTTAAAAAAATATATAATATATTGTTCCTGAAATATGTTTTGGAAGTGTTTCACTAAATGACATACATGCAATATCAATATTTTGAGATTTGATTTCATTTCTTTTATAATCAATTCAACTGGACTTTTTTTCGTTCAAAACTGGAGAGTGTGGAGTTCCAAGCTTTAAACTGCATCAGAGGCTGTGTTTCTGCAGCTAAATTCACTGCAGATTAATCTCACTCCCTTCCTAATAAAGTCACAGGGTCTTTGTTTGCTGGCTCACAGAGAGATGTTTTAGTTAAATGCATGAAGGTGTGAATCAGAGTGAAAATGGC
Organism: Kryptolebias marmoratus; assembly: GCF_001649575.2. Lineage (NCBI taxonomy): Eukaryota > Metazoa > Chordata > Actinopteri > Cyprinodontiformes > Rivulidae > Kryptolebias > Kryptolebias marmoratus. The sequence continues at coordinate 23,311,700 of NC_051448.1, read as the reverse complement.
TGAATGAGTATCAGGCTTAAAGCTCCACTGTTAGTTCTGGAAAGCTGAAATCCGAGACCTCCCCCTCTGTTTAAAGTTGCTTTTTCTAGTTTAAAGTAAACGGCTTCCTTCACCCCCTCTCAAATCATCTGTCTTCTCTGTCCAAAATAAGAACCTTTGACCTGCTAACTGAGGCCTGTGGAGGCTGAGATGGAGATTATTTCTCTGAGCATTGCACAGTCTGACCTTTGGGTGAATTTACTGGGACTCACTCCTGGGACGATTGGCAGCTGTTCTTAATGTTTTCCACTTGTAAATAATCTTTCTCTCTGTTGAACAAATTGTTTATAAATGACCTTTGACCCTACCCAGGGTTATGGGCAGCAACATCTGCTTCTCTAAGGTCATTGGGTTGAAATTTTCACCAGGAGCTAAACCATGCCAAACACAGAAACGTAAACAAAGCGGTAAATGGCAAATACAGATAGTGTGGGGGTGAAATGTTTCAGTGCATTGCAAATAAATGTGTCACTGTCCCAGCACTCCAACAGCTCTCAATCTTCAGCTTCTCAAAGGACAAGGAAGTTTAATGGATGTGGTTAGTTTAGCTCAGGGGTGGCAATCCTGGTCCTCGAGGGCCACAATCCTGCATGTTTTACTTGTTTCTCTGCTCCAACACACCTGATTTGAATCAATGGGTGATTAATAGGCTTCTGCAGAACACGAAGAGGTCATTTAACCACTGAATCAGGTGTGTTGGAGCAGGGAAACAAGTAAAACATGCAGGATTGTGGCCCTCGAGGAACAGGATTGCCACCCCTGAGCTAAACTAACCACATCCATTAAACTTCCTTGTCCTTTGAGAAGCTGAAGATTGACAGCTGTTGGAGTGCTGGGACAGTGACACATTTATTTGCAATGCACTGAAACATTTCACCCCCACACTATCTGTATTTGCCATTTACCGCTTTGTTTACGTTTCTGTGTTTGGCATGTGATGCGTCACACTTCCGAGAGATCACGGAAAAAGCCGAAGAGACCCTAGTCATTTTTTTTTTATCTTTGATTATTAATTTTAAATTAGTGTAATTTATTTAAAATGAGAGACTCTGAAAACAAGCACCTGTTAGGATTTTGTTTTGATTTATGTTAGCTTCACTTCTCATTTCCTCTTTAGAATAAGTTTCACTGATTCTGAGGTTTAGGGTGTAGGTCCCTGATGTGCTTTGAAATGTAAAAGTAGGACATGCCGGAGCAAAAAGGTCAAGACAAGTTGAAGATGAGAAAAGCAGAAAGGGAAACCACAAAATACCAGAGAAATGCCAACAACCTAAAGAATATGGACATGATCAGGAGAAGCTCATCAGACTCAGCTCAAAAACAAAAGCATTGTATAAATTAGGAAAAACAAAAATGCATAAATAAAGAAACCATGTAATACCAAATCATACAAATGTGTTTATTTTATTGTAGTTCTACTGTTTTTTATAATAATTCTTATTAATTCTAATTCTAAAACCTTTTCTAATATAGTTGTGTGTTGTTGCTCACTGGAAATGATGGACTGATAGTTTTTTTTGAGTCAACCCTATTCAAGATGGCTGCCACAGCTAATCAACCATATCTCTCATGCAAACTCTGTATGTGTGGAGTTTGCATGCTCTCACTCTGCTTGCCTGGCTTGTCTCCAGGTACTCTGGTTTCCTCCCACAAACCAAAAGCATGCATGTTAGGTCAACTGGTAACTAAACTGTCTCTAATTGCCTCATTAGTCTCTATGTGTCCCTGAGACAGACTGGAGACCTGTCCAAGGTTTCCCCTGCCTCTCACACAGTGACTGATGGAGATAGACACCAGCTTCTTGTGACTCGGAAAGGAGAAAGTGGATGGATGGAGGATATTTTTACTTCTTACTGTTTGTTTAAATTCAAATACTGAGGGGAGTGTCTCCACCAATTTATGGCTAAACATGGGAGTGGAAATCAGGCTTGAACACATCTCACAGTGAATTGTAGTTTATAGACTTGTATGCAAAGAATTTGTTGCATGCATGTTTCTTCTTCTGTCTTTACAGATATTTTTAGGCAATGACATATATTATAGACATGACATCACATGACTTTGGATGAGCTAAAAGCGCCACCATCTTAAGGAAGTAATTCAGTTCAACTTCTCTGTTCAGCAGTACTGTAATTTCTTCATATTGCGCTGTGTTTGCTGCACAAATCGCCGTGAAAAATACCTGGACAGTCTAACATTTCACCAATAAGTGGTTTATTTTTTTTATTTCATTTTTTCAAAAAAAACAAGGTTATGAAGAACTGAAGGACAAGAATCTCATCTCTGAGGAGCTCAAAGCTGGAATCACATTCAGATTAGTCATTAAATGGGACATCTTGATGCATACTACATGAACATAAGGAGGTTTATGTCATTATATTGTATATTACATATCTATTCTGTTTATAAATATTGTGATCCCTTATCCTACACAAAACGCATTCAAATGACGCTGTAGCCGATGTTACTCAACTCTCTTTATTATTGTATTAGAAACTTTTCAAACTGAAATAAACCTTTTACAAGTTTTTTTTATTATTCTATTTAAAGCTCTGTATAAATCCATTTTTAAATATGCAGCTCATAGAACTTAAAAGGTATCAGGAAATCAACAGTGACTATAATCCCATCTAAAATCTGTTTATTCTCATTTAACAGGTGGTTAGAATCTGTTGACGGATCACCAGGCTGAACGCTCTGAAAGTGAAGACACAACAATCACCAGATGTTTCCAGCTGTGCACCCTGACCTCTGATAAGATGTCCTTCAGGCAGCAAACTGAGTTAGATGGAGACTCAGCGGAGGAAGCAAAATAAGTTTTTTTTAATGTTAAAAACAGGATTTAAAGTTACTGTTGTTTAGTATACTATGAATAAGATAACCAATTATACTATGATTATAATAAGTAATATACTATGAATGTGATAAGTAATTCCTGATTAATGAGTTCAGTTCTTCATTAAGGTACTCAGAGGTTGGATTGTGTTGCAGCAGGTTTTAAATGATTTCATTAATTTTTTTCTGTATTTATTAACCTTGTGATGTTATGTGTCTATGCAGTGGAACCCCTCTGTCCAAGGCTAATTTCTCCCAAGGGAGACAAATAAAGAGATTTTAACTTTGACTTTTTTTAAATCCTCAAGCTCTTAGTTAACAGTTCCTACAACATCAAACAGAACCATGTTAGCAGATTACATTCCTGATCTTAAAAAGAGTCTGTCTGTCAGAAGTTGACCAAAGTTTACTGTTCAAAGGTCAGAAATGTCTGAAAATAGAAAACGATCAGCTCAGTAATTTTCTGTCTTTAAAAAAAGTAATGTGTTCACTTGATCTATGTACTTGTTTTACTTCTAAAAAGCTTCTCACTGTTCTTATTGTCCCCTGTCCTTTTAAAATCATTTTTTATTTCTTTTTTTTTTTTCAGTAGTCTGTCTGAAAAATGCTGAATAATAATAATAACAATGTTAATTATTATTATTGTTATCATTATAAATACCCATTAATTCAATAAGTAAGTCAATTCAGAACCATATATTTATTATTATTATCTGGGAAATTGATGGTTATTATTATTATTATCTGTTCAAAAAATGTTTTTTAATATTATGGGTATTATTATAATAACCGTGTATATCTGTGAACCTGAATGATAGCGTTCATGTAAAATTGGGCTCATCTTACTCACAAAAAAATCTTGATCTTGTTAGTCCTCAGCATTGTTTACACAGTGCTGCGCCTTTAAGAATACTTTAGCAAGATGGCGTCGCTTTCGCTGCACATTGGCCCAAGCCTTTAAAACGGCGTGTCATGTCTATAGTATATAAGTAATTGGTTTTAGGCATGAAGCAACAGTTTCTTGCATCTGCCCCCTGGTGTTAAAACTAATATGTCCTAAAGACAGAACTCATAAAAGCTTTTAGCCAAACTAAAAATATTTTACTTTATTTATCAGTTGATCTCCAACATATTTTTGTGTCAAAATAGATTTATGTATGTCTTTTTTTCAGACAAGGAAAATCTTATGTAAAATGTGTGTATTTTACTCCTTAAATTTTCTGCAGAGAGAACGGAGCCTTGCGTTTTCGACCATTTGAATGATTCCTTATAGCAGCTGCAGGTCAGAGAACATGTCACCTGGATCATTGCACTTCCTCTGACATACACATGATGTTATCCATTGCATCTTCCACTGTGTTTTAGACCCCCCCTTGCAAGTGAAGTCCACCTTGATCATGCTGGACTTGTTGGGCACGCAGCAGCGTTTGTCTGTACAAACACCGCAGTACATGGGTTTAAACTTCTTGGTGCTGGTGCAGCCAGAGAGGGTCAGTTTCTCTGCCTTTTTCGCTTGGAACTTCGGACAGCACGTCTTTCCTTTTGGCGCCTAGGTGTGAAAGCACAAATTGGTATCTCTAGGATTCACCAAAAACACGTCAATTTGAGTCATGTTGTCACCTTAACACTCCTGAGCACGCTTTTCTGACACGGCCGCAGCAGGCACAGGCGGCGGTCCTTCCTCATCTCACATTTGCTGTTGTCGTTGTTGACACGTGTGGAGATGCCCAGGCCACAAGTCTTAGAGCAGGGACTCCAGGGGGTGGTCTGGATCAAACAGTTCTTCTTCCAGGCTAAAGGAGGATCCCTGTAAGCTTTCAGTGTTTAAGTTAAATGGTACTGTGTCTATAACACCCTACACCCTGTGTAGCTCTACACAGGGTGTACACCCAGGCCTGATCAGAATTCTCAGTGTTAACAAAACCTCTTAATGTTTTGCTTTGAGCTCTACTCATATCGAATTGGGCTTCAGTCTCCTTCCTATTCCAACAACCAATAAAAGAACATCACTGGAAGAGGTAAGTCCACCTCCGTCCTCACTTCCTACACCCTGATGGCCAGCAAAGACGTCACTGGTTGATTTGGGAAGCTGCAGCACCAGCTGTGTTTCTTATCTTTTGTGAAGTTGTTACTAAAACAAACTTTTTACACAAGTTTGAGCCACGGGGAACCAGCAACAGTTTGACGCACTGAGTTTGTTGAACTGAACTTTTGATAACTCTAACTCTGAGGACGCAGAGTTTTATTTTATCCAACGACCAGTCAACAATGTAAAGGCTTATAAAATTTGCATCAACTGCTGTGAAATTTTGGGAAATTACATTTTAGGGCAACACACTTTAGTCTTGGTATTTGAAATAGATGTTAGCTTACTAGTGAAAAAACTACAGTAAGCTAAAATAAAACTCCAAATATATCTAACCTTTAACTGCTTCTATATGGCCAAACTTTTCTTTAGAACAAATCAGCCAACACAACTAAACCACTTGGCTTCTGGTTAAAGTGGACCTCACTGCACCAAATTAGTTGCTTGCTGCAAATAGTAAAACCCTGTTAGATGAACTGAAGTTAGGTTTTAAGGTTCTTCCAGAAAGTTTTACCATGGTTTTGAAATTGTAATACACTTCAGTTTTAGCTTCCCTTCATTGGCTCCCTGTCAAATTCAGAATAGAATTTAAAATCTTCCTTCTAACATACAAAGCTCTCAACAACCAAGCTTCAACTTATATTAAAGATCTTATTGTCCCATATTTTCCTAACAGAGCACTTGGCTCTCAGACTGCAGGTTTACTTGTGGTTCCTAGAGTTTCTAAAAGTAGAACAGGATCTCTGGATCTTTCAGTTCTCAGGCTCCTCTCTTGTGGAACCAACTTCCAGTTTCTGTCTGTCAGGCTGACACCCCGTCTACTTTTAAGATTAGACTTAAAACTTTTCTTTTTATTAAATCCATAGTTAGGGTTGGTTTGGGTTTCCTGAGCTATCCCTTAGTTTTCTGCTATAGGCTTAGTATGCTATACCGTATTTCCTAACTCTGCTGCTGTCTTTACTCAACTCTCCATATTTTTACATACAGTTACTGCTCTCATTAACCTGCCTTCTTCTTCCAATAGAAACTGCACCTGGACCAGTCATTCTGTTTGTCTGTGTCTCTTTCCTGTCCTCTCAAACCCCAGACAGTCAAAGCAGATGGCTGCTTGTCCTGAACATGGTTCTGGTTCTGCAGGAGGTTTCTTCCTGTTAAAAGAAAGTTGTTCCTTCCCACTGTTACCAATGTGCCGCTCAGGATGGGAGACTGTGACAAAGTGAAGATTCAACACAATCTGCTGGCTTCCTTAGATAGATAACTTTTACTAACTGGCATTTTGTAATGTACTTTATGTGACTGTATACTATTATATTAGGGATTAATTTATTCAAATTTGATTATTAATGACTTGCTTTTTTTTCTTTTATTTAGTACCCTGAGATGAGATGTTGTTGTGGATTGGCACTATATGCTGCTATATACTGTAAATTAACTGAATTGAAGTACGCACCTGTCTTGTAGGTAGTGTCCTGCTGGTGCTTCTTTGGGCTCTGACCGCTGCGAAGGCCAGCAGGTCTATTGCCCATCAGCGGGACAGGGCCTAAAAGACCAGCAGGCTTCTGGATGAAAACAGGTGTACAACCGATCGCTCCTCCAATGCACGAACACTTATAGAGGGGGCTGGGTTGGAAAGCTTCTCCGTTCTCATAGTGGGCCCCATTCAGGTCACAGCCAATCGCCATCATGTCTGAAGGAAGGAAGAGAAACACGATCTTAGGACTTTTTTAAATCTATATAGTTGCATTATTTTTCTATTTGGGAAAGGTTTACAATGCTTACCTTGCCATTTAGGTCAGACCTGGTTTGACTATTTGAACATAAAAGCTTATACAACTTCCTAACAGTAAATACATCTTTCTCAGGTTTTACAATGCAAGACGTAAATTCCTAGCAGGGAGGAAGAATCGCAGATCATCTTATGATGAGAGGGGATGGAGATACAGCAATTCTGGTCAGATATGAAAATGAGTTTTTGCACAATCTCATGCAACACTTTAAGATTTCACATGATCTGCGTAGATGAAAATTATACTATAATGTTGAGTCCAAATGAATATTTCAGATTTGTAGTTCTTGATTATCATGTCATTATGTTGTCAAAAAAACATTTTATAATGTACGGTCAATCAGCTCACATTTTCCAGAGGCTTCATCAGACTCTGCTTAATGGACCATGTGCCAAAAACAGAGCAGAGGACCCAGAATCTCAGCCAGACACAGTGTGACTACAAATATTTATTGAGACGAAAAAGGCAGGGGCTCAGGAACATGAACCGGAAACCACTGAGGAAAGAGAGAATGGTTAGTGGCTGGAGAGAACCTTTGAGAAGGTGCAGAAGCTCAGAGCAAAAGCCACTAACCTTCTCAGAGTCCGTGTGGAGAAAGGACCAGGGACAGGTTCCACTTAATCCTGGCGCACTTTGCAACCGGGGACGGCAGTTCTTCAAAAGGAAAGTCCAGGACGGGCAGAGTCGTTACCAGGAGGTCAGTACTGACGGAAATCAGAGGGCTAGACAAAAACTCAGAGGTCAGGGCACAGACAAAGGTTCGGACACGTGAAGTCAGACTCAGGCAAACAGATCCAAGGGGCGAGGCAGGAGGCAGTAGTCAAGGGACAGAAACAGGGTCGTAATCCAGAAAACAGAGGTATCCAAAAGGGCTAGGCGAGGCAGAGAAATCCGTGAGACAAAACGTGGTCATAACAAAGTCAGGCAAAGAAAGAATGCTGGATATTTACTCACACTGTGGCTTTCAAAAAAATCTGGCACTGTCTGCCTCCCAGGGAGCTGAATATAACTGCTACTGAACAGGTGAGTGGCTTGATGCTGATTGAGGGTGGAATGGCAGGGGACAGGTGAAACAGATGAACTTGATTGCAGGCCTGGTGAGGAGGGAAAGGAGACAGCAGGCAGACAGGCCAGAATCATAA
>NC_051448.1:23300076-23303125 GCF_001649575.2 Kryptolebias marmoratus | reverse complement strand
GTTGGCGAGTGCCTGGTGGCCGGGCTTTCACCCATGGAGCCCGGCCGGGCACAGCCCGAAGAGGATACGTGGGTCCCCCTTCCCATGGGCTCACCACCTATAGGAGGGGCCAAAGGGGTCGGGTGCAATGTGAGATGGGTGGTGGCCGAAGGCGGGGACCTTGGCGGTCTGATCCTCGGCTACAGAAGCTGATTAGTCTCCATAAAATGATTTAATCAGATTAGGCATGTAGAGATTCAGTGCTGCATAAATGTGTGTGTGGGTGGGTAGATGAGGACACAGATTGTGTTGTAAAGTGCTTTGAGGGGCCTTACTGTATAGAAAGGCGTTATATAAGTTACAGACCAAATTCCAAAAAATGATTAAAATTGTTCACTCGTTTGGCTAGCCAATATTCTAACCTGGATGAAAACTTTTGCCTTTTTCTTCAAACCCCATGCTCTATGACTGATGTCTCAGTTAATATGGTACCAACTTTTTGACAGAGTATCACTTTAAATTTGACTGGACTGGACTTTCAGGAAGCGCTCCTCCAAAGGTGTGAAAACCAAAAGGAGTAGAGAGCTGCTAGAAAGTGTGTGTGTGAAATAGCAAAGTCGGCGTTGCCAGATATATAATAAGCTCAGCAAGTTGCCAACGTCCCATCCCTCCTGAGCACATGTATTCTACACACTAGCACTGAGGTGGGGGTTGAAAAGGGTGGAGGACTATTGTTTTTCTGTTTATACAGTTTCTACCTGTAATGTTTTTGATGGAACCGTAGTAGACTAGTTGGTGCTTTGAAAGCTGGCCACAGAGTAATACATATAACCTAAAAGGCCCTGCAGGCTTCTTCACACTTAATTATCTTTGAGTCACTTTCTAACTGAGTCAGTTGAGCGGGTTCATACTTGCATTTAAGCTTGGCACCCTTCAAGATTTTTTTTACACCTTTTAACCACAAACATTTCCCTTTTTACACATTTTTGAGTCTTCACACCCTCTTCTGTCATGAATCACACTGTTCAATCTCAAAGTAGACATCAGTTATTGATATCGCCTGCAGCCAAAAGCAAAGCACCATGTTTCTGCCCGTTCCTGTGTGTTTCCTTGTCTTTTAGCAAAATACCTCAAGGACCCCTGAATGAATTTTAAAGAAACTCTCAGAAAATAACTACTGGATGTACATCTAGAACTGATTATCTTTTGGAGTCCACGCCATTCAAGATGACCACTCAAGCTAGTCAACATTAGCCAACACAAAAATGGCTATAATCATTCACAATACAAACACTGAGTGTGACATATAGCACAGCATCTTTGCTTATAGGTATAGTCCAGTCAACTTTGAAGTGATGTTCTGTCAAATAGTTAGCAATAGTTAGGATCTAATCAGCTGTCATGAATTTAAGTATTTTTGAGTTTATTTTTGGCTTTGGTTCTTGGTGCTTTGTTTTCTGTTTTCAGGGGTTATGTTTTCATGCTTCTGTTTGAGTTTATTGTTTATTTTATTTTGTTATTTCGTTGTCTTTATGTTTAGTCTTGTCTTAGTTCAGTTCTTGTTCCTTGTATCTTTGTTTGCTGTCATCATTCACTTCTCCGTTTATCTCTTGTCTTTCTGGCATGCCCATCTTCACCTGTTCTAAGTTGTAATCACTCACCTGTGCCCACTTCCCCTAATTACCCTCTGCTTTAAAACCTGGTAATTTCCTCCACTCTCTTGCTGGTCCGTGGTTAGAAGAAAAACACGCACAAAGACTTGTTTAACCCTTGTGAAGCTGGTTTAAAACACTATATTATATTGCTGAGTCCAAAAGACTATTTCAGATTTGTAGTTTGTAATCATTATATCATATCATATTGTTATCAAAAGCACATTTTATAATTGTGGATCTGAATGTGTCAGGTCCAGGTTGATAAGAATGTTCCACTGAGATTACTGAATGTCTCTGTTATATCTTCAGCTGTACCTGTGAGTTGCCACGTGTTGTCCAGGAGTATGTCTTGGAAACTGATTGGCTCTGGGGCCCAGCTGTATGCAGATCATGAGCTATAAAATGGAATATATACTCCCTGTTTTGTGTATGGCGGGGGCACAACTCCATCAGATTCTTGCACTCCGTTAAACTTGCTGCAGCAGTTTTTGTGATGATCCTGGGTGCCAGGTGTTTTCCTGCTGTTTTCTCGCTCCCTCCACCAGGGGCCGTCTGGTGGATGATCGCTGATGGGCGTGACCAGGGACGCTGGGATCCTCACACCTGTCAGAGATTGTTTAATTTCCACGGAGGCTTAAGACTGGAGTCAGCCAGCACATCGATGCCAGATTGTTAACCAGTAATGGTACTGCAGGCCACCACTAAGAGCTTTTGTGATTTCCTTGAGAATTTTCCAAGTGACACCTGTTTTTTCCGCTTCCAGACAACCTCCTTGAGACTTAACACCTCAATCCTGCCTGGTGAGCTGAGGACCGCAGCTGTCCGCCCTCCGACACCCTCCGCTGGCCCCACCTACACCGGCTGGTCCCGCAGCAGATCCCAAATAACCCTGCTGGAGTCGAACTGTTTTGTTTTTACCCCTATTAAACATCTCTTACTGATCCTTGGTTCTGTTTCTGCATGTGGGTCAAGAAGTTGCCTTCCAGCATGACAGAACAATCTGGCCAAGACACTGACCCAGCAGAAACCCTAAGGAGAACCATTCTGGAACAGCACACCATTATCCAGACGCATGAGTTGGCTCTGAAGGAGCTATCAAACCGCCAAGCCGAGACGAATAGTCGGCTTGATGAACTAATCACTTTTTTACAAGCGTCTTCTCGACAGGCCACCGCTCCTGCGGCAGCTGCAGCTTCAGTCCCGGAAGCAGCTGCAACCCCGCCTCCGGCTCCTCTCATTCCATCCAGTTCCGTGAGTAACACCCAGCCCATGTTTTCCGGGATACAACCACTCAGCCCAGAAAGATTTGCTGGAGAAACAGGTCGTTGCAAAGGTTTCCTGTTGCAGTGTGCGATTCTGTTCAATCACTCGCCCCAAAGTTTCCCACATGACAACGCTAGAATTTCATTTATCAT
>NC_051448.1:23298096-23299976 GCF_001649575.2 Kryptolebias marmoratus | reverse complement strand
GGGTGTCGGTGAGTTGGTGAACTGCAGCCCCAATAAAGAATACTTCACCAAATCCTGTTGGTTGCCTCACCTCCTTTGAATGCAGTGCCGCCCGTGGAGGGTGACACTGCCCAACCCCTAACCGCTCTGACTTCCACCAAGAGTTCATTTACCTGGACCTCGGAGGCAGATGCAGCCTTCACTAGGTTAAAGTCTCTGTTTTCTAGTGCACCCGTCCTTGTCCAGCCTGACCCCAAAAGACAGTTTATTGTGGAGGTGGATGCTTCAGACGTTGGTGTTGGTGCCGTGTTGTCTCAAGTATCTGGCTCTGATCAGAAGACTCACCCTTGTGCTTTTTTTTCACGCAGACTAAACCCCGCTGAGTGCAACTACGATGTGGGAGACCGTGAGTTGTTGGCCATTAAATTCGCCCTGGAGGAGTGGCGGCACTGGCTGGAGGGCGCGGAACATCCCATATTGGTGTGGACGGATCATAAAAACCTTTCCTATTTACAATCAGCCAGACGACTTAATTCCCATCAGTCCCGTTGGTCCCTGTTTTTCTCCCGTTTCAATCTTTCCATCACTTACCGGCCAGGTTCCCGAAATGTCAAGCCAGACGCACTTTCCAGAATTCATGCTCCTGACAACTCGGAGAAGGTTCCCGCCACCATCCTGCCGTCTAGCTGTATTGTCGGTACAATTTCCTGGGAGATCCAAGACCTTATCCAACAAGCACAGCAATCGGAACCTGACCCGGGAACTGGGCCACCCAAGAAGATTTTTGTCCCCACTTCAGTCAGATCCCGTGTGATTCAGTGGTCGCACGCATCAAAGTTTTTTGCTCACCCTGGTGCTAGTCGGACCATAGCTTTGGTCTCTCGCCGGTTTTGGTGACCGTCTCTGCACAAAGATATTAGAGATTATGTTTCGGCCTGTCCTACCTGTGCCCGTAATAAGTCTTCCCATCAGCCACCCTCTGGTCTTTTGCAGCCATTACCCATTCCCAAACGTCCTTGGTCCCACATTTCCATAGACTTTGTCACTGGTTTACCCCTTTCCAAGGGAATGACCACCATCTTGTCAGTTATTGACCGTTTCTCTAAATCCTGTCACCTGATTCCACTCCGTAAACTACCATCCGCTTTCCAACCAGCCCAGCTATTGGTTAAGCATGTTTTCCGCCTGCATGGCATCCCACAGGACATCCTCTCTGACAGAGGACCCCAGTTTACATCTCAGGTCTGGAAACACTTTTGCACAGCCCTCGACGCTAAAGTTACACTCACCTCCGGTTACCACCCACAGTCTAATGGTCAGGTTGAACGGTTAAATCAAGAAATCGAATCCACTCTACGATGCCTCACTGCTGCCAACCCCTCGGATTGGTCCTTGTTTCTGCCTTGGGTAGAATATGCCCATAATTCTCTGGTTTCAGCTGCCACAGGGCTGTCCCCCTTTGAGGTCTCTTTAGGTTACCAACCCCCCCTGCTGCCAACCGATGACACGGAGATCGCTGTGACGTCGGTTCATCATCACATCCGTCGCTGCAGGACCATTTGGAGACAGACTATCTCCGCACTCCACCGCACGGCTGACCAGAACCGTCGTTGGGCCGACCGCAAGAGACGCCCAGCTCCTCAATACTCACCCGGACAACAGGTTTGGCTCTCGGCTAAGGACATCCCCTTGAAAGCAATGTCTAGGAAACTTTCTCCCCGTTTCATCGGCCCTTATGTTATTGATTCCATCATAAGTCCTTCTGCTGTCCGCCTCAAGCTACCTGCATCTCTCCGTGTACACCCTACTTTCCACGTGTCACAGATCAAACCAGTCCAGACCAGTCCTTTGTGCCCTCCGGCCGATCCCCCTCCCCCCACCCTGGATGTTGATGGGCACCC
>NC_051448.1:23293658-23297794 GCF_001649575.2 Kryptolebias marmoratus | reverse complement strand
TGTGATGATCCTGGGTGCCAGGTGTTTTCCTGCTGTTTTCTCGCTCCCTCCACCAGGGGCCGTCTGGTGGATGATCGCTGATGGGCGTGACCAGGGACGCTGGGATCCTCACACCTGTCAGAGATTGTTTAATTTCCACGGAGGCTTAAGACTGGAGTCAGCCAGCACATCGATGCCAGATTGTTAACCAGTAATGGTACTGCAGGCCACCACTAAGAGCTTTTGTGATTTCCTTGAGAATTTTCCAAGTGACACCTGTTTTTTCCGCTTCCAGACAACCTCCTTGAGACTTAACACCTCAATCCTGCCTGGTGAGCTGAGGACCGCAGCTGTCCGCCCTCCGACACCCTCCGCTGGCCCCACCTACACCGGCTGGTCCCGCAGCAGATCCCAAATAACCCTGCTGGAGTCGAACTGTTTTGTTTTTACCCCTATTAAACATCTCTTACTGATCCTTGGTTCTGTTTCTGCATGTGGGTCAAGAAGTTGCCTTCCAGCATGACAGTTTTGTAATAAATGCCACAAAGGACACTTCTCTTGTTTAATTATTAAAGTCCGTCATTATTTTTTAGAAAATTCACCGCACCTGTTAATACTTAAAGTGTGTTTGAGGATTAATTCCAGCTACAAACACACCAAAATTTAGTTCAGTATCTGTAGAATTGGCTGAGGTATAGCCATTTTTGTGTTGGCTAATGTTGCTTAGCCACTTTAGTTAGTTGTAAGTTAGTTAATAAGTTAGTTGGTCACCATTTCAATTGGTGTTGATTCTAAGAGTTAGTCAACTGTAGATGTACATTTAATGATTACTTTCTGTGAGTTTCGGTAAATTAAATCAATAAGTTCATCAGATATTTCGCAAAAGCTAAAAATACATTAACACAGACATACACTATATTGGCAAAAGTATTCACATTTGGTAAAAGGTGTATAATTTTTAAATAATTAAACTCAGCTGTTCCAATCACCTCCATGGCTACAGCTGTAAACAATCACAAACATAGGCGTGCAGATTGCTTCTACAGACATTTATGAAAGAATGTGTCACCCTCAGGAGCTCGGTGAATTCCAGTGTGGTACTGTGATAGTCCACCTGTGAAGTAAGTCCTGTCAAGAAATTTCCTCGCTACTAAATATTCTACAGTCAACTTTTGGTGGTATTATAACAATGTGGAAGTGATTGGGAATGACCGCAACTCAGCCATGAAGTAGTAGGCCATGTAAAATCACAGAGTGGGCTCATTGGATGCTGAGACGCGTACTGCACAGAGATCACCAATGTTCTGCAGAGTCAAAAGCTACAGACCTCCAAACTTCATGTGGCCTCCAGATTAGCTCAAGAACAGAGCAGAAAGCTTCATGGAATGGGTTTCCATGGCCGAGCAGCTGCAGCCAAGCCTTCCATCAACAAGTGCAAAGCGTCAGATACAGTGGGGTAAAGCACACCGCTACTGGACTCTAGAGCAGTGGAGACGTGTTTTCTGGAGTTAGGAATCACATTTCTCTGTCTGGCAATCAGATGGACGAGTCTGGGTTTGGTGGTTGCCAGGAGAATGGTACTTTTCTGACTGCAGTGTGCCAAGTGTAACGTTTGGTGGAGGGGGGGTTGTGGTGTGGGGTTATTTTTTTGGAGCTGGGCTCGGCCACTTAGTTCCAGTAAAAGGAACTCTTAATGCTTCAGTATACCAAGACATTTTGGACAATTTCATGCTCCCAACTCTCGCTGATCCATTGTCCCTTACATGATTGTCTAGGTTCCTCCTATGTCTTGCCTTGTCATTCATGCTACGTTTTGGATTTTGGTTTCTGTTTGGTTTTGCTGCCTAGTCAGCTTTTTGTTTTTGTTTTTTTATTTTAAAAGAAATTATTCTTTTTTCTGGACTCCACAACGAGTCTGTGTTGGGTTCTCCACTCTCTCCACCCAACCTGACAATCAGCCATGAATCAGTCAAAGAGCACAGAGGATGAAGAGAGAGGCTAAAGTCTTTGTCAAAGCTAGGACAATCAGTTTTTTATCATTTTTTAGGCTTATAAAACAACTCCTCCTGAAAAACAACATACTGGTATGAAAGAAAACTACATTAATTAATATTAAACTTCTACCTTTTTGTATGACACCATTTATTTAGTCTGTTAGTGTTTTTTCAATTGTTTAATGTCCATGCTACTACTGTAATGTTTGTGTGCTAAACATAGTTACAGGCCAAGGGTGCTGAGGCTGCTGAATGTATCGATCTGTTGGGAGTTCAGTAAACGTTTGAACTGACTAGGCAGAATTGGATGATAGATTTAGCAGCCTTAGCACAATCAGCATATACACAGTTCATCTCTGCTAAGTATGCATATATTTGTGTACTAACACGGACATTCTGAAAAAAATTTAAAAACAAGGCAACTGGACTTCTGTTCTGTAGTTGAAGATGTTTCACTTCTTATCTGAGAAGATTTCTCAGTTCAAAACTGGAGAGTGTAGAGTTCCAAGGTTTAAGCTGCATGAGCTGCTCAGTTTAGGCATGAAAATTCACTTCAGATTATCTGCACTCTCCTCCCACATGAAGGGCATTAGGGTGTTTGTTTGCTTGGCTCATGCTTTGGTAACATAAATTGAGAAACCTCCCCGGATGGGAAGTGAAACATCTTCAACTACAGAACATAAGTCAAGTTGCTTTTTTTTAATTTATTTATTTATTTATTTACTGGGTTTGCCATGCCCTGGATGATGACAATATAAACCATCATAATAGGACTTTGTTCAGCTGAGGAACCCAAACTAAAAAAATGGAGTCGTGCAAAAGTGTAGAGATTTAATATTAGCTAATGTAATGTTTTTCTTTAGAAAAAGTTGATTTATAAGCCTGAAAAATGTTTTTTGTTTTTTTTAATCAGGCCCTCATTTGGTTAGCCATTAGCCTAGACAGGCTGAAGACTTTTGCCTCTTTCTCCAAACTCTGAGCTCCATGACTGATGTCACAACTGCTAAGGTACTAACTATTGCTAACTATTAGACAGAACATAACTTCAAAGTTGACCGATTATCCTATTAAGGCTTTGGCATGAACCTTTAGTGTTAACACTATTAGTAAAATATCTCATGAACCACTGCACGGATTAAAAAAACTTCTCACAAAATAATTATTGTGTGTACGTGTTAAACTGGAACGTTTAGAATCCTTCCAATTCATGATGTCCACCTCAGCCAATGACCTAAGGAATCTCAAAAATGACTACAGCCAATTATATAACTCAGCCAATTTTAAAATTACTGAGGTCAAATTTGGTGCGACATTAACTGAGAGTCATTTTCATGATATAGTCTGAGCGCTAATACATCTTGTGAGATCTCACAACATCAAAGATTGTGCATATAGTTATACTTAAGGTTTGCCCAAAATGGTCACATCTTTGTTCCTTTTCATCATAAGATGATCTTAGGCTCATTCTAGGAGAAACATAGGAAATCAGACTTACAGGCGCACACTCCGACCTCATATCTTGGCTTATCTGCGGAGAAGTTACAATACATGCCCTTGTGGGGGTCACAGACGTCCCTCTCATTGCACAACTCTCCAATCTGTCTGGCACAGGTTTTGCAGCAGCCGCAGCCGTCGAGGACAGCGCTCACACCCGGGGCGCAGTAAGGTCTCGCTCCACACTTACAGGGCCACTGGCAGAACTCCCGCCTCTCAGCCGACGGCCGCGATGTGTGAGGGGCCAGCTGTTGCCCACGGTTCTGAGCATTACTGACAGTCTGGGTTAAAGAAAGAAAAAACATGATCTGCTCAAAAACATTTTTTTTTACATACTGGGGCATCATTCAGGCATGTCCATGAATTAGGAGAGAATGGGTGCAACCTTTTTTCTTCCCAGCCATTAAAAGTAAAAAGCGAAGCAATGATGCGCATGTGTGTATGCCTGACTGTTAGCAAAGTATCGTATGAACCACTAGATCAGTCTGTTAGTCTACTCCAGGGCAGCTGTGGCCACAATGTAGCTTGCCACCATCAGTACTGGTGCTGGTCATAAAATTAGAATATCATGAAAAAGTAGATTGATTTCAGTAATTCCATTTAAAAAGTGAAACTTGTATATTATATTCATACATTACATACAAACTCATATATTTCAAATGTTTATTT
>NC_051448.1:23287061-23292325 GCF_001649575.2 Kryptolebias marmoratus | reverse complement strand
AATCATCAAAATTAAACGAAATAAACATTTGAAATATATGAGTTTGTATGTAATGTATGAATATAATATACAAGTTTCACTTTTTAAATGGAATTACTGAAATCAATCTACTTTTTCATGATATTCTAATTTTATGACCAGCACCTGTATATGAATGGGTGAATGACTGATTGTAGTGTGAAGCGCTTTGGGGTTCTTGGACGAGATAAAGTGCTATATAAGTGCAAGCCATTTACCATTTACCAACAAAATGCACAAAACTTAACATAACATTTTGTCACTAACTATTTGAAAGCAACTCTTTCTATCAGTTTTACAGATTTTGAGCTAAGAATTTGGTGTGGTAGTAGCTTAGCATAATCCGCAATACTTTGAGCACTGCGCATTGTGTAATGTATTTCTTTAAAACTAACATTACTAGCTAGTACTAGTTAACTAGCATTAACTGTAGCCGTCAAGCCTGTTTGATGCCTATAGTCAAGCCTGTTTGTCTGTTAACAAAATATCTCATGAATATATTTTAATTAAACTTTGAGAATGAAACAAGAATCAAACTTGTTGATTACAAGTTTAAAAAATAAGTGTTGCTTTAACGGTTAATCCCATGCTACCCAATAAACTTTCACAACAACCCTAAATTGCAAGAGAAAACAAAGAATGCCTTGGTTTTGATACTTTATAGCTTTAACTTACATGCAGCATGGAATCATCAAAACTCTTTTTATTCCCATTACACATAACAAAGACATTTTAAACAATGTCAACTTTGAATTAAAGGTGTCATAATTTACAGAATGACACCTCATGACAACAGTCATAACCGTTCATAAAGATTCGTTCATGTTCATGACAGGTGTTATGTCATGTTTATGACAGTGTCATGTCAGTCTTATGCACACCCTTTCAAACAAAGTTACCAAGAAAGAGAACAATGTCTGTGTTACTATAGGAATGTGTGTGTGCTGATGGTGCTGAGGCTGCTGAAAATATCAGTCCACTTATCAGCAACTATAGTTCAGTGGTCTACTTAGTCCAAAAGTTTACCTAACTCACTGTGGACTGATACCCTTAGCAGCCTCAGCACCATCGGCAAGTGTACATTACAGTAGTAACGTTGTTAGGTTGAGAAACCGTGTCGTGCAAAAATGTAGATGTTTAATATTAGCTAAAGGCACATTCTTTCACACTGGTATGCCGTTTTTGAGAAAGAGTGTTTTTTTAAGCCTGAAAAATGGAAGAAACAAACAAACAAACAAAACACAGCTGTGTTTACCTATCAGCCTAGCAAAACTGTCGCACTAATGTACAGTTTTTTGTGAACTTCTTCTACACCGTATGATGTCCAGCCAGAAAAATGCTAACATGCTTTTCCCAGTCAGGCCACACGTTCTGAAGCTTTCTTTATTGTGACTGACACAGCAGTCACTGTGTGAGAGGTGGGTCACACCCTAGAGAGGTTGCAGGTCTGCGAGAGCTGATAATGCAAAGAACTCAAAAGACTGTCACTTTTAACCAGCTTGTATTGTTAGGATAAAGCCCTGATAAACCTTTTGTGCAAATTGGTATCTTAAGTCTGACAAACAAATATACAATATTTTCTGTTAATTTGATTTTCAAACCTCAGTTTTTTTGCTCTGTATTTTTCAGCATACAGCGTAGACCTGCTGGAGAACCAGTTTGTCTGCGGATTGTTTTCAGTCACTCAGATTACTTTAGACTGAGGTAGACTAAATGACACAAAAAAACAGGTCAGAAAACAATCCTAACTGATAACATTGAGAGGTGTAGCAGTCCTTCTAGGAATGCATATCACCATCTGCCTTTAATGCCAGAGCTTCAGACTCAGATATTCTGAGAAGTGATGTAGTTGTAGGCGTTTTGGTCAAACCTAGGAAATGAGGTGAAGCGTGAGCTCATGCGATATCTCACTGTTGTGTTGCACTTGAAGTAAGTGTTGGTAATAACTCTCAGCTACTACCCCATAAACTTTAAGTCATTGTTTATAAATTTGACTCAGTGGCCATTTTGGTGTTAGATAAGGTTGATTAGCTGTGGCAATCATCTTGAACTGAATTGACTTGACTACAGAAAGTTAATCTGCTGTAAATGATGATTACGTTTTGCAAGTTTCATTAAAATTTTCCAAGTGGTTCATGTCATGTTTTTTGTACACACATACAAACACACGCACACAGACATAAGCAAAAACATTATTGTTCAACTCCACCTTTCAGCAGCAGTTAGTAATATTTGTCCTCTTACCTGTTGAGTACAGATGAGCAGAAGGGAGTAGCAGAGAAGTGATAACATCTCCTCAATGTGAAGGTCTGTGTGAGCTCCAGATGAGAACATCCAGGGGGATGAGGGAGCCAGACGGTGGGCTGGAGGGAGGACTGGGCTGGGAGAGGGAGAGTGGAATGGGGTGGGGACAGACTACAGCACTGACCCGTTGGACAAGGGGACAAAGCACCCCTCTGTCTCCTCTGCAAACACACCTTTCCCTGCCTCACTGATCCAGAAGGGAAATGTTTGTCCGCAGAACTGCTGGGTGGTTCTGAGGCCTTTAAGTCCGACCCACTTGTTTATTCTCAGTCTGCGGACCTCACTCACACTTATCTCAGTGAAAACAAGGGCTAAATCTGAAATCTATCTAACATGTTGCTACATAGCAGCCAAATAATGTTCTATAAGACAAAACTGTTTATTCTTAAACTGCTAAACAAAACCTATAACTGTCAGCAAAGTTCTTCTAGGTAAAAATTCGGGCCGTGTTGGGTTGGTTAATGTGGGACTAAAGCCTGTCCAACCTAAAGTGGACTGATGGGTATTTGAGTTCACATTCCTTTATTATTTACTCTAAGGAAAGAGGTCCCTCCCATGCCTTCATCTTCGTAAAGCCAACGCTGTTTTAGGGCTTCACATTGAAGGATAGGACAGAAAGCTGCTTGTTTTTTTACAGTAAGCCCAATCGTCTTTCGGGGGAAACAAAAATAGTCTTACTACCAACTGTACTAATGTTAGTGCAACTATCAGAGAGCACCATAGACTACACTTGATCCAAATTCCCTTTGAGATTGATTTTAAAAGTTTAAAGAGTGATTGTTTTGTGACAACAGCTGGTTCTCCTTTCAGACCTGACTGACCTTTTATAAATTGGATGTACTAATTAAACGGTGTGAAACTAAATAAACAGTTTATTTACTCATGTTTCTGGAAGGCACACAGATATTTAAGTATTAAAATGGTGTGTTTTAATTTACGAAGTATTTTCTGTAAGCTTATACATGCACAATGAAACAGACAAACTGAAAGGTGACGTATGAACTAATATTCCATGGTACTCACTGATGAAACATAATTTCATGTTCTATGAAGTGCTGGTTCTAATCATGATAACAACTAATGGGAACATATTGGACTCCTGTGCTAAGTTTAATTTTGTATTTTGATATTTATGGCCTACTGTCATTTTGGCAGGCAGTAACTAAGAATATCCACAAAGGTCTTCTCAGTGTGGCGATAAAAATTATCAGCCTGCTAGATTGTGCAGGGGCAGCCATTCCAGTGTTTCTCTAGATGCATAGGAGAACCTCATTGGTGAATGTAAATTTGTATCTTTGAAAAAGTAATAATAAAAACATCTAAAAAAATTTGCTCTTTCGTTCTTCAGAAATTTAATAAATAGAAGTAATTTTTTGTGAATCCTAACTGATCAAAAACAGGAAAGCTTTAGTCTTATTTAATATTAGAGTGAGAAAAAAAGATTGTCTTTTATACAGAGTATAATACAGAATATAGTTCAACTATATATGAGTCAACCATGGAAGATTACTTGACTGGATTTCAGTAACAAATGAAAAGTTGCTGTGAAATGTAAAAAAGGATAAAGGATATATAAAGGATCTTCTGAGTCAGCTACAGAATGATGTTCAGTAAGGACTGATCCTAACAGTTTATTCTGATACTTTGACTTATGAGTTTGAAAAGAATTCCTTATTTTACTTCCCTACCTGCCTCTGGTCAGATGTTGTTGTTTAAAAAGCTACGCGTTTTAAATAATGACCACTGAGCACAACAGCAGAGCAATGGTCAGACCTGTTGCCTCACAGCAAGACAGTTACAGGTTTGCCTTCCACCTGGGGCCTTGCTGTGTGGAGTTTACATCTTCTACCCATTCGCACATGGGTTTTCTCCTGGTATTCCTGTTTCTTCCCACAGATGCATGTTAGGTTAATTGGTAACTCTAAAATATAGAACTAATCCTGTGTCATATCTAGAGAACAGAAATCAAGTAAAGGAGTTATACAGGCATCGTCTTATTAAGACTGTTAAAATTAAAGACCTAGCATTTTCTGAAAGAATGAATTTCACCCATTACTTTTCATGTCAGAGATGTAGACTAAGATCATTTTATATTGTGAAATGACAGAGTTAAAGCTGTTTTGGTCCAACTATGAAAATAACATTATGCACAATTTTATGCAATATTGCAAGAGGTCAAGCTCAGAATATGTGTTGTGATGTGTGACTCTCAGCTACTGTACTATCACATCAAATTTTAGCTCAATATCTGTTGACTGAGTTATAGCCATTTTTTGTTTTCCAAGGTTAACTGGCTGTGGCAGTCACCTTGAACTAATTGGCTCCAATAGTTAATAAGTTGTAGATGAACACACAGTGATTACTTTTTGCAAGTTTTTAAAAATTCATCCAGTGGTTTTGTAGGGATCTGGAGTTTTAGCCCAGGTTTATGTGATATTTTGGTATTAGGCAGATAGAATCACACACACATCTATAGGCAAACACAATATTGTCCACCTTAGGCTTTTGATGGTGGGCAATAAATATAATACACTCCTGATCAAAATCTTAAGACCAGTCAAAAAATTGCAAGAATTTGCATTTTGCACTATTGGATCTAAAGAAGGTTCTAAGTAGAGCTTCACAATGTTAAAAGAAGAAATCAGCGTAAGAGACAAAAACTTTTGAGTGGGGAATTAATTGAAAACTGCATTTACACTCAAACATGATTTTGTTCAGCTGATCAAAAGTTTAAGACCATAGCTCAAAAAAACCTGAAAACCCCCCAAAACAGAAATCAAAGTGTCAAAAAAAGGACTTAGTAATGAGTAGCTCCACCATTCTTGTTGATGACTTCAAACAATCGTTTAGGCATGCTTGATGCCAGTGTTTCCAGGAGGCTAGTGGGAACGTTGCTCCAAGTGTTGAAGATGGCTTCACAAAAGCCATCCACTGTCTGGAAC
>NC_051448.1:23280214-23286191 GCF_001649575.2 Kryptolebias marmoratus | reverse complement strand
GTAAAGACTTGACAGAAAATGGCATGGAATCCAGATTTTTGCACAGCTTTTGGCTTTTAAAGACAATGGTCTTAAACTTTTGATCAGCTGAAAAAAATCATGGTTGAGTGTAAATGCAGTTTGCAGAAAATTCCCTGCTCAAAAGTTCTTGTCTCTTGCACTGATTTTTTTCCTTTAACATTGTGAAGCTCTACTTAGAACCTTCTTAAGATCCAATAGTGAAAAATGCAAATTCTTGCAATTTTTTGACTGGTCTTAAGATTTTGATCAGGAGTGTACATTCGAAACATTACATAACCCATTAATTACAACAGCAACTTTTGGTTTCTAAATACACATTTTAATCCAAAGAGGAAAAATAATAGGCCAAACATCAAAAGTGATAAGGCAGAAATGTGAAAACCTTATTCGAAGGTTGTGCTGCAGCTGCTCTCCCTGCTGTAATAGGTGATGTGTGCCTGGAGGTAATTGTTGCTTGGACTTTTGCTGCTGATGCTACTCTGCCTACCAGAACAAAGTCTTCCTTTGGAGTAACAGACCATTTCTTCTACCTTTTTCTGACACTTGAGACCTTTGCCTCTGTTGCTTTTATCCACCAGTAAATTTCCAGGACCACATCCTTTATGAGGGTATGCTGGTGTAGATTCTCAGTCATCCAGGACATGGCAAATCCAAAAGTGTTTTAATAAAACAAAGCAACTGGACTTCTATTCTGTAGTTGAAGATGTTTTGCTTTTAATCCAGGAAGCTTTCTCACTTCAAATATGAAGAGTATGGAGTTCCAAGCTTTAAACAGAATGAGATGCTCCTTTATGTAAGTTATATTCACATGCAGATTAATCTTACTCCCCTCCCACTGAAAAGTCATTAAGGTTCTTGTTTGCTTGACTCACAGAGTGAAAGTGCGAATTAGAGGGGATATGACTGTCAGGAGTGGTTGAGACGAAGGCGAACCTAGAGCGCAGACTCATTTAAAATAAACTAATTTATTAATGTAAAAATAAACAAAACAAAAGGCTGACATGGCAGCAGAGACTAAAGATAAATAAAAGTGAGAACATAAAACACAGAGCGACAATGTACAAACAAAAACAGGAACAGGCACAGAGCGAGAAAACCAGGAACAACAAAACAATGAATCAGCGGTGAGTGGAGGAGATGACCGTGTTTTTAAACACTGGAGGTGATGAGATAAGTGGGCACAGGTGAGTGATACAAATTGCTGACAGGTGGAGATGGCCATGGCAGAGAGACAAGTGAGTAACTGAGGAGGAGTGAAAACAGAAAGTGACAGAAAACAAAGGTACGAGAAACAAGAACTAAATTAAGACAAGAATAACTGAACACAAACAGCAAACATGAAAACAATAAACAGAATGCAAAAAACCCAAAGAAAACCCAAAATCAGACAATGACTGAGTATCATCCTTAAGGCTCCATTGTTGTTTTTTGTTTTGTTTTGTTTTGGTCTTTTTTGTTGAATTTTCACCTATAAGATGTAAAAGATCTTAACATTGCAAACAGGCATTTAAACACGCTTACATTCACTCACACATCCACAACTCAAACCTGCAAATATCATGCCTAAATCCAGAAATAAACACAACTTTTCAGTGTAAGACAAAGAAAAAGAAAAGACAATAGATAGATGAAAGTTGTAGAGTCAAGACATCCCCTTTTTCATGAATAAGCCCCACCTTCAGTCCCCATGGTATTCATATATGGCTTCCAGAGATTCTCAAAGTACAGTGCTTTACCCTTGGCAAGGTATGTTAGTTTTTTTCAGTCCCAGAGAATTTACAATTTCCTTCTTCCAGGTTTCTAAGAAGGGGGCATCCACGCTCCTTCAGCATAGTGCAAACGCTTTCCTGGCTTGAAGTAGTCCAAACTCTAGCAATTTAGTCTTCTTCTCTGATTGTTTAAAATTCCATTGAATATATTCCACGTACACAGAGTTAAACCTTTAAAGTGATTATTACATTAAAAAATTCAGATAGACACTTGATAATGTTTTTCCAAAATTCCTGTATTTTAGGACATTCCCATAGACGATGGAGAATGGAGATTTTGTGCAAGTATCCTGAATATCATTGGACATATAATGGAGCCTTACAGGTGTTATATAGGTTCTCATAAGTCATTTATATTGCAGAAGTTTAAATCAAGTGTTTATAATTTGTTTTTGTGCTTTTAAACAAGTCTGATTCCAGTATTTGTCATCTATGTCTTCTTGGATATCCCTTCTCCAAGCATCTAACTTATCAGTTGCTGAGTCTTTAGCAGAAAGCAACAGTAGGTTATAGTACACAGAGAGGACACCTTTCCCTTCTAAATTCCCAATACAGATCTCTTCTATTATTGTTAGGGGGGTGGGGGTGTCAACGATCTGTTTCAGTTTTGAAGACATATAGTTTTTTAATTTTAAATATTTTTTAAAAAGTGTGTTGGGGATATTAGATACTTTTTACATAACTGATCGAAAGTGAGCAACACACCATTTACATATAGATCTTTAACTTTCTGAATGCCTTTGACTTTCCATATTTTAAATCCTCCATCATTCTTACCAGGAGTAAATCTTTCATTACCCCAGATAGGGGTAAAATATGAAAGCTCTGGAGGATCACCCACATGTTTATGTACTGTATGCCAAGTTATAATTGTATTTCTTAAGAAAGAGTTCTGTGTGTTCTTTTTTTAGTGTCCTAATATCTGAAGAATATAGAAAGGTGTTTAAGAGTAAATCTGGAACCATCTGTTGCTCAATGTCCACTCATTTAATGCTCCATTGTGAGTTTACACTGTGCTGTTTTTAGTGAAACAGAGCAACAGCAATTGTTTTCTCTGACACTGAATCTCTTTAAATCCAGGTAATAGAATGAAAGTTTTTGGAAACACACGGCATAGGGCTGAAATCACACATGCGCACTACGGAGGGCTGCAGTCAATAGATTTTCTGCACTTGTGCGGGTAAATGAATAACAGTAACAATGGCAGATAGCAGCATGCTGTTCACTCTTTTCAAATCATCAGAACTTCTGACACCAAACATACATGTGCTACATCATCTCTTGGGACAGTGGTCGGTCCCAACAAACTTATGTTTACTCGCTATTTTGAATGTAATTATTTTCACGCTTGAGACTATAGTGTTTTTGGTCATTCATGTGTCATTGAAATATAAAAATCAGAGCACCAGCTAGTGACCTGGAATGGAAACTACAGGAGATTCACTGTTTTTTGCTGTCTCGTTTAAACAGTGGTTGTGATCTCAGTGCAACGTTTCCAGGTGATAGGTCACTTGTTAACAAGGTGTTAAAAAGATGAAATCTGAGACCTCCTCCTCTAATAAAAGTAGTTTTTTTCTCATTTGATGTGAATGGCTTGCTTCTCTCCCCTCTCAAATTATCTGTCTTCTCTGTTCAAAATGTGAACATTTTGGTCCTCCAAAGAGTGTTTCTAATTGTTGAATCTGAGTCTTGTACTGAAAAGGTGCAGTATCTTATCCAGTTTATAGCTTGGACAACTCACACTCTTCAGTTTTGAACTGACAAGCCTTCCTGGGTGGGGAGTGACATGTCTTCAAGTACAGACTAGAAGTCTAATTGTTTTGTTTTTTAAACAACTTTTTTGGACTTATAGAGGTAGTTCAAACCTTGCACTTTATATCCAAACACAGCTCAAAGACAATTTTGTCAAAGTTTTATAGTCATTGCTTGATGAGCCTAATTACCTAACAGACACATGAGAATGTAAGAGAAATAAAGGAGCTTCAAATGATTGACTTCACAAAACAAAGATTGAAGATTTTAACCTGTAAAACACCACAGTTAAACAAAGTGCACTGACAGTTGCTGGCTATTTTACACAGCTTCACTGTGAACATAACATCATCTAAGTGAACATAATTAAGTGAACATAAAGCAGCAAAATGCTGTTTGGATTGTTCTACCGGGATCAACAGCACATTATAGCTCACAGTGACCTTAGCGGATCAGCTCTAAAAACAATCAGAACAAACATTAAATAAAAAAAGCTTGCTATGCAGCTTTCTTTTATCTGCACTGACTAATACAATCTTGAGGATTCTGATAAACAGTTTGTTAAAACTTTTAGCAGACAAAAACAAAAGAAACAAACTATTCTGTATCTACAGAATAGTCCTTGGACACTGTCTATCACAGGTTGTGATGACTGAGGTTAAAGCAGCCTCAGTCATCACTGAGTTTACTAAATCAGGCTGGCCTTACCTGAGTGAACTCAGGTATACACACTGGATGACTCTAATCTACAAGGCACTATTGGGCTTAGTTCTATCTTATTTGTGTGCTTTTCTACAAAAAACTAACAGCCAAGTTGTAGTGATATCCTGGCCTTTATTGCCCCAATTCAGTTCAAATCTCCAAAACCTAACGCTGAGCCCTGGATCAATGTGATCACATGCAAGCTAAGGCAAAAATGCAGAAAGGCTGAGCGTCAGTGGAAAAAGGACAAACTACACATATCTCTGGAAATTTTAGGCAGTCTTGCTCTGTACCATAAATGTGTTAAAGATGCTAAATCTCAGTTTTTGTCTGACATTATCCATAACAGCTGTCATTGTCCCAGGGTGTTATTTAATACGGTTTGAATACTTTTTTACTGGAAAAGTGGAATCTATCAGACAAGCTGCTCACACTTCCATCAATTTTGATGGTGCTGCCCCCACTGCTCCAACTGTGTTCGACGAGTTTAAACCTGTGTCTTTTTCTTTTCTGGATTGGATTGTGCAACACACGGAACCTACTAACTACCTTCTTGACTTTCTACCTACCAATTTGTTGAAAGAGGTTTTTAATACTGTTGGTCCTGTGATCCTGTCTTTTAGTAACTCCTGTCTTAGCTCAGGAACTGTGCCAGCTACTTTTAAACATGCTGTGGTCAGACCCCTCCGTAAAAAAACATGCACACATCGACCCCTTGATTTGATCAAACTTTACACCCATTTCTCACTTACTCTTTCTCTCTAAGGTTTTAGAAAAAGATGGGGGTTTTTTCAGCTTCAACTAAGAATGTCTGGTTTCAGACTACGTCATAGCACTGAGTCTGCTCTGTTAAAAGTGCATAAACACATTGCTATGTCTGTTGGTGCGAAGTGACCTGTTGTTTTGGGTTTTTTGGACGTCACTGCTGCCTTGATACAGTTCATCACTATATTTTTCTATCTCGTTTAGACCACTATGTAGGTATCTGTGGCACCGCTCTGCAATGGTTTACATGCTGCCTGACAGATAGAACTTTTTCTGTAATCATCAATACCACCTCCTCTTCCTCGGCTCCTCTTTCCTGTGGGGTGCCACAAGGTTCCGTTCTTGGCCCTCTTCTCTTTTCCCTTTATAGACTGCCTCATGATTCAGTTATAACCCAGCACCAGCTGTCTTTTCATTTCTATGCTGATGATTTACAGATTTAGTTATGTTTGAGGCAGGTCATACTAATACTTACCAGTCTCTTCTTAACTGCATCAATTTTTTATTTTTAAATGAAGAACAGACTGTAGGCATCCTATTTGATGATAATGCTATTAGTGATGTCCGTTCTCTGACCTTTTACTTAAACAATTCCATTAAGAATTCAGAGTAATTTTTGACAAAGAGTTCTAATCCCATAAACAAACTGACTGTCATAAAATCAAGTTTTTACCACTAATTGTCTCCTTGCTAAAGTTAAACTATTTTAAACCTTCCAGATCTGGAGAAGGCCATTCATGCTTTTATTAGCTCCAGAATTGATTACTGCAATGCTCTGTCAGGAACCCGAGAGTGGCAGTCCATAGAGCGCGACCAAGACCAAACACGGAGACCAAGATAAAGGTAAGTGCGTTTATTTTACAGGTGAGACTATGTACAAGGATCCTTTCCAGGTGGAGTCTGCAAGGGAAGGAGAACTGGGTGAGTCTCGGGTACCGGTAGACTTCCAAGATGGTAGTGAAGATTAT
>NC_051448.1:23269124-23280114 GCF_001649575.2 Kryptolebias marmoratus | reverse complement strand
CAAGTTAGGTTAGACGCTGTGGCGGAGAATCTAACCAGAAGGTTTGATGCTCCAGCGAAGATCTGATCCTAGCCTGCTGCTTAAATACCAGCTGGTCTCGTCAGTGGAAACTGGAACACCTGTGGAGGAATGATTAGTGGCACTGCCCAGAAGGCGGAGCCAACCCCAGATCCTCACATGCTCTTTACTTTGATCTCCCTCAGTCATCCCAAAATCGCCTTCAGCATGTTCAGAACACAGCTGCCTGTTTCGCGACTGACACCTCTGAACGTGAGCACAACACTCCTGTTCTACCCTCTTTGCATTGTCCTCCTGTCCGTTTTAGAATAGGTTTTAAACTTCTATTGTGTGTTTTTAGAGCATTACATTGCCTGGTCCTACCTTATTTGTCTGAGCTATTGAGTTTTCAAGTGCCTGACAGGTCTCTTAGGTCTTCCAATCAGCTTTTATTAGTTATCCAAAGAAGAGGTCAAAACTTAGCTTAGCTTTTAGTAGTAACTAGCACTGCATCTTTCTGTTCCTGATTTTTAATCTTTTCTTCGTTCTTGTGATTTTTTCCCCTATGTTTTTGCTTATCTTTTTGTCTGCTCTAATAGTTTTATGCCGTGTCTTTCTACTGTTTTTGATTGTAGGTAGGTAGGTAGGTACATTTATTTATACAGCACTTTTCAGCACAAGGCGACTCAAAGTGCTTTACAACCCAAGAACAAAATTACAAACAGAGTTACAGAACATGACAAGATAACTAAGCTAAAACCTGACAATGCTAACCATGGTACAGGATAACTAAACTACTAAAACATGATATTACTAAACCAAGGCACGAAGAATCTAGCTAATAGTGAATATGATAACTAATTGTACAGTAACGAAGCTAAGTGTGCAGGAAGGCTAAATAATCTAAAACATGACAATGCTAAAACTAAAACTAACGGTACCGAGCTATCTAAAATTACCCCAGGCCCGCTATACAGCCGAAGTAAAACCAGACATATCTAAGCATGAGCTAAGACAGTCAAAAATAGTAGCTAAACTAAACAGATCTAAACATGACTAAATGTACAGAACTAAACTAAGTGTACAGGAAGATAAAGCTAAACTAAACAGTACCAAATTTCTAAATGGTACCACTGGCCCACTAAAACAGCCGATGTAATAATTACTAAGATAGAGAAAGAGGGAAGGAGGAGGGGGGGGGAGTGAGAGAGATGACAGAAACGAGTGCGACAGCAGAGTATGAGTATGAGAATGTGTGTTTGTGTTTCCAGATAGGCGGTAGGAGGCAGCAGGGGCGCCGTATAGGGGGGAAAGGTTAGGACGATTCCAAGGGCCCAAGACCGACAGAACCTTTTTTTTTTTTTTTTTTGTTAAGACAGTGTCCTGGTAAATAATTTTAGTGTGTTCCTTGCCCTTCTTTGGAGCTAGAAGACATTTTTACCATTCCATGATGTCCAAAAAGCAAACGTCCATTTCTAAAGACCCCCACACACCCCACCGCCCCCCCTCGCGCAATATGGTTTGTTCCTGCTTTAATTAGCGCGCACTTGCCATTACGTTGTTTAATAGCTGCCAGTAAGTAGTAGCGACAACGAACAACAGAAACAACCATGCTCCCTAGAAAAAAGGTAAAGTCAGGCTTCCAAAAGAGGAAAGAGAGAAAAGAAAGACAGAAGAAAGGGTGTCAACCTGTTACCCATTTTTTCTTGACGAGGGGTAATTATCAACCTAATTAGCTCAGCTGGCGTAGTTTCACGCTAGCATTAGTTAGCATTTCAGTAGCATTTAATCAGCGAACATACATTTACCTTGTCTGTTCCTTTTATCACATTTAAAAACAGATGAGTCAGAGTCAGCAGCAACCCATCATCCTGTCCTAACTCCTCCCTGCCCCTGTGAAAACGGTGAGCAATTGTTAAGTCACATTACATTTTTTCCTCTTTTATTACCGAATAAGTGCAGTCATTTTTTATCATTGTGCAGCAACCTAGAGCTGGGCTTCTAGCACAACACCACCTTGATTTGATGCTTTTGCTTGGTAAACATATAGATTTGATTTTGATATTGAACAAAAGTGAGGTCATTTTGGTAAACAAATAGATGGTTAATATGGGCTAATAACTTAAATATTTGAGAAGTATTTGGACACCCAGAAACAATACAAACATGCATGGAATTAATTTGTTTTGATACAGAACTGTAGTTAATTTGGGCCAATTTGCTGTTCCACAGTATTAGTGCAATTTATTCCTCATTGACAACTTCGCCAGTAAGAAGGCTCGGCGCTGGGCTCTTGGGGATTCAGCTTAAGAAGAGCCAGGATAGCTGTTCGATGTTAGAAGTGAGGAAAAAGTTTAGGTTTTGAGAAGTTACTTGTTCTTGTTTTTATCTTTTGTCTTTATAATGTTCTAAAAAAATTACTATAGGGTGATGTTGTTAATATACTTTACTTTAATTTGACTGTACAGTTATAAATGTTATGTTAGTTACAAAAAAACAATACAATATTGTATTTGCTCTCTTTAAGTCAGTTTTAACAGTATCATGTAGCCTTTGTTTCTACTAAATTATATAGAAATGTTAGTACTGTTAGTAGTTAATATACTGGCTTTTAACCAATTTATGGTCTGTTAATCATTACATCAACCTCTCCAGGGAAGTAGCAAAATGAGGCTAGAAGATAATGTTACTAGCAAACTAGTAAAACTGTAGCTGTTAAGGTTATTTTTAAACCAATTCTAGGATTCTGCCAGTTTTAATTAAGAGCACTTTTATTCTTGTAAGGAGGAGCAGATATCAAATGCACTAACAGTACATTGATGATGCTCCAATGTTGCTTCTCTGAGCCAGTCCTGTTATAGTGAATTTAATAAAAATTTTCTGAAAATGTTATAAAATCCTCAGTCCTTGTCTCAGATCAACTAATTGACTTAAATAGCTGCCCTTTAACATCCTGCTTTAAGGGTAATAATGCAACCTTTTCTCTAGGGCCTTAGCAAGTTCTTTCATGTCATTTCGCAAAGAATGAAACCAACCCTTTGAAATTCCTTCTTACGTGACCATTCTTTACTCAGCCAAAGAGTCCTAAATACCTTAAATTCATGTTGCAGCCACTTAACACAGTTTAACCCATTCTACATTTAAACACTGAAAACAATAGAAGAAAAAATATTTCTCTAACAGTAGCTAAAACCTACAATGAGCAAAACGGCAGCTAAAAGGTAAAAGTGGAGAACAGTTGCTTAAAGCTAAATGTAGCTAAACTGTAATCAAACTGTAGCTTAAAACTACAATTAGAAATTGAAGACATCTCAGTGTATTTCAATGGGAAACATTTTGTAAAATAAGGTAAATTTGAAAAGTACAAAAGTTATAAATACAAAAAGTCATTGCACACTATTCCCGACAGAGCAGAAGACTTTGTTGTATGTATTAATTGTTAAAATAGCACAAAGTATACAGAAGTAGTTTGATTGCAAAAACACGTGGAAGAAACAATAAACGGGAAAACATTGGTGTGAATGGTGGCTTGTACTGAGCTGCCTCTGCCTTTGTCTGTTTCTTATAAAACCATTTTCAGCTGCCACTCTTTTCTGTTTAAGTTTCATGCACCAGCAATCTAAACCCATTCAGTGGGAATTTAGGAATAAACTTTTAACAACAACAGCATTGGAATCCTGAAGACTGCCCCCAGGGGGCTGTGTCAACTGTGAGAGTGCCACAAACTCTTGGTATTAAGTTAAAACAAGTTACCTCATCTTTTTTTCTTATGAAACTTTTTCAGGAGGGGGTAGAGAGATAGAAGAACACAACTCCTCCCACCAGCAGCAGACACCTCCCCTTGTGCTTCAAGCTCCCTCCCTCCCAGTCTGAGGTTTGATCATCCTCAGACAGTCACACACTTCTCTCCAAACAACGGCAGGTTGCTCTCAGGGAGGAGCACAACACAGATGTGACTGCCTTCTCCTGCCTGCTAATCATCTGCCTGCCACAGACATTAACTCCTGCCTTTTATAACAGACATTTGCCTGCCTCCGAGCTTTCTGTTTTTATCTGCTTCTGCATCTTTTGGCAGTTCGTTTTTCATAGCACTTCTGGACTTTGAATCACATCAGATAAGTTCCAACAAGGCACATTTTTAATGGCTGGAGAAATGAATTTTGATGAAATCCTCAGTGTCATTGGAGGCTTTGGGAGATTTCAGAAGATCTTGTATGTGTGGATCTGTGTACCTCAGATCTTTTTGGCATTCCACATGCTGGTCTCGGTGTTCACCGGGGCCGTTCCTCCTCATTTGTGCCACTCTATGGGGGCCTCAGAGGGTTCTCCGGCCTTTGTGAATTTCAGCCTTCTGACAGGCCCCAATGGCCATCCCACACTGTCCTGTACTTCATTTCTGAACCACAGCATTGCTGCAGCTCCTGGAGATGGACATCCAGCTGTGAGCTGCAAGGAGGGCTGGGAGTACAGCAAAGAGACATTTCAAAGCACCATAGTAACTGAGGTGAGTGGAAAAACCAGCAGTCTCTCTGAGACCCTGTCCACATGGAAACATTTTTTGATTAAGTAAAAGTTTTCTTTTCACGCCCTTATCTCTCTCTGAGCTGGCAGCTTCTCTCTTCAAAGAGAAGCAGATAGAAACCACGGGCCAGGCATGGCGTTACCCACCTAAAATGAATTACCATAAATGTTATAAAAGCTGTACCCATAAATATGCATTAAAACACTAGACTAAGTGTCCCCACCTTCTTATATTTGTGGGACTTAAAGCCAGCAGAAACTGTTTTAAAGGAAGCTGCCATGTTGTAATTTTTGGACCGGCATCTGTGTGCTAGCTCCACCTACTCCCCTGCACGCAAGCATGGTGTTACATGGCTTTTTTTTTTTTTAAACATGAAACAACTGATTGCAGCTACATTTATTAAAGAAATCAGTATTTGACCACAGAATAACAACAGTCCACACCTGAAAAAGCTGCACAACCTAAAACAAATTACTGTAAATACAGTAAAGTAAAAAAGAATAATATAATACTAACTGATCTGGGTCCAGACACAACTTCATTTGGGTCTGGATCATAACTGTTGTTTGACCTTTGTGAATCCCTACCCTAAAATGTATTTTTTGAAAGTGAGTTTCAGAGTGAGAAAATCTTGAAACACCACCCATGTGTTGTTGTGAGGACAGCCTAAACTCAACCTTTTGAAAACTATATCATAGATCCACCTCTTACCTAACAACCCCTTAGAGTGACAGACGTAACAACAATAATGCCAGATTACATGTTTGTGTTCGTGCTGTAGTAGTATCTCACTTATTGCCATTCCTTCATATCCTCTACTACGTCAATAAGCAGACAAGGCCGATGAACAATGACTTTGCCTGATGATCTTTCAAGGTTGTGAAATTTCCCAAACATCCACTGGTTCCCTTAATGTGTTAAACATGAGAACTCGGTGCAGCTGTTGAATGTGGAAAGGGTTAGCAGTTTTATTACAGCGCTCTGGTGATATGAGCTGGGAGATGGACCCATGCAGCGCAGGCATCTTTATGCCTCCCTGCATGCCCCTGCTAGCTACATTAGGAACACATGAACAGAAGGGTGGGGCAGGAGCACCAGTTACATGACCAGAGTGATGTAACAATTATGAGCCACGCCACGTGGACTAAACACCTTATATTACACTCGTCACTTAATTTGGCAACGAGCACCAGATCTACAGGAAAGTCACAAAGATCTGGAAGTGAACAAGCCCATCAAGGGAAGATCTATGCAGCAACAGTATCTCTTTATAAAGACCTGGTGTTCCTTGAAGGAAATCCTATCGCCTGACAGACACAGGCAAAAACATTGCTGCCCTTTTGCCTTTAGTGTTGGGCAATAACAATAGGAACATTTCTTCCTCAAATTTATAGCAGTTTAGACTGACAGTGGTGCTGAAGTAATGCTTAAAGTGTTATCTGTAAGATTTACTGTATCTTCTGAGGGCCAGGGATGTTTCAGATTGTCTTTATCGTGGGATAGCCAAGTCAGCATTCACATTATTGTTTTCCTGTTTATAGTTTTTTTCTCTACATTTTTGCAATTAAACTATTTCTGCAAACTTTGTGGTATTTTAACTATTCAAAACTCAAGTTCTTTAGTTTCAATATTTGTAAATTTTGTATATTTTTAATAATTTGACTTTATTTACAAATTTTTACCCATTGAAATACAAAGAGATCTATGCGACTCCGTCACACACATTGTTCTCTGAAATCTACTTCAACATACCTGCTCTAATTGTGTGAATGCTGATTCAAGTGCACATTTACATTTGAGAGCTAACACATCTTGCAAGATCTTGATTCAGTGTTCACAGTAATGTTTCTCTGCAGGTTTCTTTTGCAGCACATTCTGTGCAATATTTCTGCATACTTTGTGCTATTTTAGCCAGTTGTATATGAAATCATTCAGCTCATTCAGAATGTATGTCTTTTGACTTTTGGTTTTTGTAACTTTGATAGATTTACTTTTATTTACAAATGTTTCCCCAACAGAAAAACACATTGAGACAATTTAAATTCCTTCAAAAACATTGTTCTCTTTGAAATCTGCTTCAACATAATTGCTCAATTTTCATCTTCTTATGCTATCTTTAGTTTTTAGCTCTTTCTGCTACTTTTAGCTTTCATCTAGCCTAAAGCTACTTTTCATTTTTATCCAACCATTCTGCTACTATGAGCTTTTAGCTAGCCATTTGCTACTTTGTACTAGCCTTTTGCTAATTTTAACTTTTAGCTAACCTTTTGCTGCTTTGTATTTTTAGCTACCATTCTGATACTTTTAACTAGGGTTTTGCTGTTTTTAACTTTAAACTAGCTTTTGCTACTTTTGTTTTAGCTAGCCTTTTAAGTTAGCATTTCACTACCTTTGTCTTTTAGCTAGTATTTTGCTACTTTTAGCTTTAACTGCTCGGTTTCTCAGCATCTGTACTTTCACAGAAAATGCAGTTTCTCTATTTTTTTATTTTTTAAACTCAGTCCTGGGGTGGAGTTGGTCAAGCGAAATATGGGCCTAATCTTGTTCCTCATGAAAACCCAGGGCTATGACCAAAACCTGCTACAGTTCTCTGTTTTTGTTTAAGTTAACAGGTTCAAAAGGCTGCTGTAACAAAGCTGAAAGTTTTCAACCTTCCTGTCTTTCTTCCTTACAGTGGGACTTGGTTTGTTCAAATAGCAGTCTGAATAACATCGGCTCCTCCATCTACATGTTTGGTCTCCTTGTTGGGGCTGTTGTATTTGGACACTTAGCTGATAAGTAAGTTCAACAGCTGCTCAGAAGCCTTTTCACCACAGATTTTATCATCTCTAATGTGTAATATTTTGTTTTGCGTATTCCTTTTTAGATTTCTCTTGTCTTTTGTTTGCCAGATATGGCCGCAGAATCATCATCCTCATCAGCCTGGCTATCCAAGCTGCCTTTGGTGTTGCTACTGCTTTTGCCCCTAATTTCTACGTCTACACTGTCCTTCGATTTATGGTCGGAACATCCATCTCTGGTGTTATCATGAATGCCTTTGTTCTAGGTCAGTCCCTCGAAAATCTCAGCTCATCGACAAAACAGAATAATACCACGAGGAGTGTAAACTCTAAGACAATGAAATATATTTTACCAGAGGAGCATCTTAATCCCCAGAACAAGGTGCCTAAAAAGTGTGAATTGTTGACATTCTTGATCTTTAAGCCAAAAATCTTAAATATGAGTGGCATATTAATGTATTAAAGAATTGATGAGCAACTCTAGTATGCTTTGATAGATAATGTGGAATTTTTTTTGTTCTTCAAAAGTAATTAAAGTAATGCATATCATGCATATAGCCACTTTTGTATTTACTAAGCATGCTTAGCTGTGGTGGCCATCTTGAATGGGGTCGACTCCAAAAGTTCATCAGTAATCAATGATTAGTTTCTGAGACTTTTAACTATTGACAACTATTTTACAGAACATCCCTTTGAAACCTTGACATTATTTATTTGAGTCAACCCTGTGT
Organism: Kryptolebias marmoratus; assembly: GCF_001649575.2. Taxonomy (NCBI): domain Eukaryota; kingdom Metazoa; phylum Chordata; class Actinopteri; order Cyprinodontiformes; family Rivulidae; genus Kryptolebias; species Kryptolebias marmoratus. The sequence continues at coordinate 23,272,084 of NC_051448.1, read as the reverse complement.
GTCTGTTGGCAAAATATCTTTTGAACCAGTGGATAGATTTTAATGTAGCCTTTGAAAAGACATCATTGTATTTACATTTACAACTGATCAACTTTTAGAGTTTTTCCTCCAGTTCAAAACAGCCACCAAAACTAATCAACCTTAGCCTACACAAAGATGGCTATACCTCAGTGTATTTTACACATACTGAGCTAGTACTTGGTGTGGTAGTAGCTGACAGTCATTCTCAACATATGCTCCATGTGCTAACTGATCATGCGAGATCCTGTAAGACATTGCACAAGATCGCACAGAAAGTTCTTTTTCAAGATTTTACCGAATCAGCTACAACTCTATCATTTCTTAGCATCAGATAATGTCAGTCTAAAACTCTGGTATGAAAGGCGGCGGGTGATATGCATTGCTTCAAGGAATGCTAGGCCTTAATTGGTTTCCTTTTCACCATAAAATTTCTTTGACCCGTTGCTGAGCTATGTCGAGGCCTTTAAATGCCAAGACTTACAGACAGAGCATCATGCTGCAATGATCAAATTGCCAGCCAGTGCTTTTAGAGTTGGGTATGATTGGTCCTCTGTAGTGCTCCGGGTATGTATCTGTTTCCCTGCCTCACAGGCACAGAATGGACGGGTCCAAAACATCGAATGTTGGCTGGTATAATCACAGACTACTTCTTTGGTTTTGGCTACATCTTACTGGCTGGAGTCGCGTACCTCATCAGAGACTGGCGTAAGCTGCAGCTTGCCATATCAGCGCCTGGCTTTCTCTTCATCGTCTACATCTGGTGAGTGAGCAGAACCTTGACCCAGTTTGTGAGGTAGAATCAGAAAAAACACGTTTTGTATTTCTCAAGATTGTTTTTCACAGTATGTGGACAAACTGTCTGTTCTACTGGTGGCCTGACTTTTTATGAAATAGAAGACTTAGTCTGCTGTGTTAGAAATAAAAATTCTCTCACTGCAGGAAAATGTGCTGCCTTCCCTGAGGTTGGCTTGCCTACTTCAAAATGCACATCACAGGTTCTCAAAGTTTTTATTCAGAGGTTCAGAATAACTAGTAATAAGCAAATTATTATTATTAGATTTGCTAGCAAGCAAAACAAGTGGTGCCTGTGCCTACAATTGTTTGAATTTGAACCACGTTTGACAGTACTACAGTTGTCTAAATTTTATTAGAATTTTTTACTTAAATGTGATCAACCTAACTACTTTTCATGCTTTAAAGTAAAATACTTTTGTTTTCACAATGACCTTTAAAGGGACAGGTGCTCAAACTTTTATAGAATAAACTTTAACAATTATAAACAATTTACAATTCGAGTTAAAGAGAATGTAAGCCTGGTTATGTCTAAGTCTCATCACCAGATCACTTGCTGCTCCATCTCTAACTGGACCTAAACCAAGGTCTACCATTTAAAACTGATCCAATGCATTTTTCCAACAATGATTAACAAGTCCTGCATCTCATTAGCAGTACAGAAGATTCACCTAAAATTATGAAACTTCAATTAGGAAAAATAGTAAAGAAATGTTTTCTGTGGTCGTGACTAATTGATTTTAATTTTACTTGTTCTTTTCAATTGATCAGGATTACGTTTTTAGCCACAAGAAACTCATTTTGAAAGAAAAAAAAAAACAAAAATCAAACTGCTGAAGTGGTAAAGTTGAGCTGTCTTTCATTAATACGTGCAAAATCTGTTCTCAGGCACCACAAACGTTCTGCAGCGTACAAATTCATTTTCAAATTATTGACCCTAACTAAAAGGGTAAAGCTCTCTCCTCTTTAACAATCGTTTTCCTCTGCAGTTGCAGAGACAGGAGATAGCTTCTCCTGTGCACTCTCTGCCTCTACGTGGTCTCTTAAAGGAGCCACACCGCTCTTCATTTCCTTGTACCAGTCTATTTCAGTGCAGTGAAATTTAAAATGTGGGCTGGATCCAGACTGAACAACAAGTCAGTCTGGATCTGGATCTGGACCAGAATCTGAACTTTGAGCACCATACACATGTAGAGTTCAGTCTCATTTAACATGTAAGCAAAAAAAAAGAAAAAAGACTTAAAATGGTACATATTATTCATGTCAGTAAAACATAATTAGATTTTAAGAATGTCAACTGAGCAGCTCACCTCGACATTTTCAGGGTATTGCCTAAATCAGCTCGCTGGTTGATGGCCAATGACCGAAACCAGGAGGCGTGGGACCTGATCCTGAAGGCAGCACAGATGAATAGGAAGGCCATCACTAAAGACCTGAAGATCTATCAGGTAGAAATGTCTTACTGTTTATCATCCTGTAAATGGCTTAGTTGATTTTATCTTAATCTTTATCAAAATATCAACAGTATTAACAACTAACAAATTTCTGAAGGGTGCCAACGCAGATACTGCATGAAATTCCAACAGAACTTAGTCATCCAAGCTAAAAAGAAAAACAACCTACACTTTGACGTCTGAATTGTGTAAGAAGTGTAAAGAAAATTTATATAAAAAAAAATAAAATAAATAAGGCTGCTGTCAAGGCTAATCAATAAAACTAAAAACTTGTGTGAATAAAAATGAATTACTATCATGGATTCTCATTAATTCACTTAGGAAATACTATAGGATAGCTGTATGAATTGCAAACAGGACCTTTTAATTGATCGGTAGCCAAACATAATAATGGGGTTAAGTAGGGACTTCCTTTTTTTAAAATTTGCATGCGTAAAGTTAGCATGTATTGACATTCACAGTAGTAGAATTAGCATTACCAATGGTAGTCTTAGCATTAGCACAGATAGCATCAGAAGAATTAGCATTAGTTGAACTAGCATCCATCCATCCATCCATTCTCTTCCGCTTATCCGGGGTCGGGTCGCGGGGGCAGCAGCCTAAGCAGGGAGACCCAGACTTCCCTCTCCCCAGCCACTTGGGCCAGCTCCTCCGGGGGAATCCCAAGGTGTTCCCAGGCCAGCCAAGAAACAT
>NC_051448.1:23251686-23268887 GCF_001649575.2 Kryptolebias marmoratus | reverse complement strand
TGTATTTGCAATCTTGTTCTTTCGGTCACTACCCAAAGCTCGTGACCATAGATGAGGGTAGGAACGTAGATCGACCGGTAAATCAAGAGCTTTGCTTTTTGGCTCAGCTCTCTCTTCACCACGACAGATCGGTACAGTGCCTGCTTCACTGCAGACGCTGCACCAATCCACCGGTTGATCTCCCGCTCCATTTTTCCCTCATTCGTGAACAAGACCCCGAGATACTTAAACTCCTCCACTTGGGGCAGGACATCTTCCCCGACCCGGAGAAGGCACTCTACCCTTTTCCGGCTCAAGTTGAACTAGCATTAGCAGTAATAGTAGCAGAAGAAGTAAGGTGGAATAGATGTGTAAATGCTGAATCAGCCTAATTATTCAGAAGTACTTTTTTGTACAATTATTACTTTTAACCAAAATAAAACTACAATGGAATTTCAGGTTGTATTTGTAACAAGAAATAAAATGGGGAGAATACTTTTGCAATCCACTGTATATGATGTTAGCAACTGCAGTAAAGTAAAAACTTGAAAGTTGCAGTTTTTGAATTCCCAGTGAGACACTTGAACTGGCACAATCCACATGCTGCATTTTGAACTTGCTATCAGTTTTGTTAGCCTGGACAATGAGCAAACTCAATTTCCTGACAGGTACTTATCTGTTGGAAGTGTCGCAGCTATTCACCTAAACATCTCTGATTTCCTTTTCACTGCAAACGTTTTCTGGTTAAGTAACTGCTACAAATAAATCTGCTGCCGGATTTGTCCATAAACTCAATCCAACATTTGTTTTTTTTGTTTTTTTATGCTTCAAGTCGATTTTTGCTGTGCTTTATGATCAAAATTACAGTGATTGTGTGCTGAGCTCTCAGTGTGAGCAAAATTCTAGTGATCAACAGTTAGTGCTGTACTGCATGGACACACACACAAATACAGAGCTCCGGGTCAGCTTTAGATGCTCTGCCAACGTGCCGCTCGAGTTACTTTTTATTTGCAGGCTTTGCACTCAGTTGTAAGAATGTGAGTAGTAAGCTGGTCAGACAAGCTTTGGCTTTGGCAAACGCATAAAAACAGAAATCACAAATAAACTGGAAACAAACAGAAGTCAACGGCACAACATAGTTTTATTCAATGGAGCTGCTTTAGTGACAGAGAGAGAGCTCACTCTGTCACACTGTAACTCAGTAGACAGGGGCAACCATTATTACTTTGAATAAAAGTTTTGGGATAACAGGCTATCATTTGAACATGCAAATTATTTAAACAGGAAGGCGCTGCATTCGCTTGAACTGTAAAAACTTCTACTCAGCTTTTTCCATGTTTTGAAACTTTCACAGGTTAATCAAACTGAAGAGCAAACCATATTAAAGAAGAAACACTCATTCTTTGACCTGGTTCGGACCCCCAAAATGAGGAAGCAGTCTCTGATCGTCTTCTACCTCTGGTGAGTATTAGCAGAATGTTGTTTATCTCTTTTTTTAGTGTTTATCAGAGTCAGCACAACAACAGGCCCAAACTAAATCTGAAAGAAAAATCAAACGAGGTTGGAAACAATTAGAATCTCTGATGCGCTAATCATCTTATCAGCCATCTGTGGGACGATGTGTAAAATGTAAATAAAAACAAAATTTAGTGATTTGCAAATCCCATCAACACGTGTTATTCACAAAGTAAACATATCAAATGTTTAAACTAAGAAACTGTACAAGTTTAGGAAAAAACAAGGTAATTTTGAATTTCATAACAGCAACACATTTCAGCTAGGTTGTTCCAGCTCCATGGAGCCTCCCCTCTTCTGTTAACATGAGTCTATAAACATCTAGGACCTGAGGAGAGCAGCTGCTGGAGGTTTTAGAGGGAATGTTGTCCTATTCTGCTCTGATGGAGGATTCGAGCTGCTCAACAGTCCTGGGTCTCTTTTGCTAGATTTCATGGTTTCTAAAAAGAATGGCTATATGTAACCACAGAACAGTGTTCCTCTTTGCCTCTGTCCATTTTAAATAAGCTTTGGTCCAGAGAAGACTGATAGAGCTTTAAGCAGCATTAGTGAATGACACAGCCAACAGTGCTTACAGACAATGATTTGTGGAAATGTTCCTGAGTTCATGGAGTGATGTTCAGAACAGAATCAAACCTGCTGTTAATGCAGTGGGCCCTGAGAACCCAAAGATCACAGATATCAAATGCTGACTTTCAACGTTTTGCCCTTTGAGCTCAGATTTCTCCAGATTCTTGAAAACATTTGATGATATTACGAACCTTAGATGATGGGATATTCAAAGTCTTCCCACATTTCAGTTGAGGAACTTTACATTATACTTCACTATTTCTCGATGCAGTTTTTCCCTGATGGATGAACCTCTGCCCATCTTTACTTCTGAGAGAGTAAAGCCTTTTGTTGCTTTCGCCCACCTTTTTTTTTTTTTTTTTTTGAGAACTTCAAATATTTTCAATATTTGATATGTTTACTCTCTTCTATTGGAAATAAAAAAATATGAGTTTATTTGCAAATTACTGCATTCTGTTTTTGATTTACATTCCACAGTTTGTTTGTTTTTTTTGTCAATAATCAGTACTATTCTGTAAGTACACACATCTGATCAGTGCTTTGTGACAGGAAAAAAATATCATTAACTAATGGAGTCAACCCTGTTTGTCTGTTAGCCAAATATCTTGCGGTGCACTGGGTGTATTTGAATAAAATAGTCAGAAGTTATTATTAGATGTACTTCTACAACTTATTTACTTTTGAAGATGGTCCAATTTAAGATGGCTGACACAGCTAATCAACAATAGCTAACACAAACAAAGGCATATAACTATATAACTCAGGCAGTTTCACAGATGTTGAGGTAAAATTTAATGTGGTAGTAGCTGAGAGTGATTAACAACATACTGTACACTCTAAGTATGACATTTTGCCACATTGCAATGGATTGTGCTGAATGTTATCTTCAAGGTTTGACCAAAACAGCTACAACTTTTCATTACTCAATATAAGATGATCTTAGTCTAAAACTCTGGAATACTGCAGCGCACAATATGCATTCTTTTCAAGGATGTTTGATTTTTAATTTATCGAAGTGTGAAGTAACTGTGGGTTTTATATAAGAAGCATACTGTAATTATAAGCCTTAGTTAACCATACTAAAGATGACATGAGTGCTTGTATCTTAAGCATGTTTCCTTTTTCCTCCTGCGCTAATCATTGTATTGTTGTGCATTCATTGGAACGCTTTTATGAAAGGTTTTGCCCATGATGTTTTGCTGTACTCTAAATAATCTCTGATTTGTCATATGTTTTCTCAGAGTAAACGGGTATGGACCAATATCATAAAGTCTGTTAGTGATCAGTTTTTGGGGCTTTTTAAAATATAAACCTCAATAAACGTTGCTTTTTACCTTTTATGATATTCAAAAACAACAAAAAAAGAAGCTTTGTAAATAAACTCCTGAAAATGACTGTTGAGGATTTCAGAATGAATCACTCTAGCCCCATCGTGTGGTCACTCCAGGAAGGACTTATAAAAAGAAAAGGGTTTGTGTCATTTCCTCTTAGTGATTTCAAGACAAAGTTTTGAATGTGAAACACAAATGTTGGTCACTCAAAGAGCTAAACTTTTCTTTAAAGTGACGATCTTCTTTCTCCTTCATGGTCCAGGTTCGTCAACATTCTGGTGTACTACGGCCTGTCCCTCAACATTTCTGACTTCGGGATGAACATCTACCTGACCCAGTTGATCTTTGGTTTGGTAGAGATGCCTGCACGCACCATTACCCTGTTCACCCTTAACCGCTCCCGCAAGATCTCTCAGCTGGCCTTCTTAGCAGTCGGAGGCTCTGCCTGCCTGCTGACCACCTTCATCCCCAGCAGTATGTCCACACGTCCTCCTGTGCCAACAGTCAATTCTTTACACTGTCTAGTTTAAAAACAGGAAAAACAGGAATTACCTGCATTGTCTTTGCATGTTTTTTTGTTTGTTTGTTTGTTTGTTTTTAAAGATGTTCCTTCACCTTCCCTTTAGATTGGTCCGTTGTCAGAACAGTCCTGGCTATGATCGGAAAGTTTGGAATCACAGCCTCTCTGTCCATCATTTATGTCTACTCAGCTGAAGTCTTCCCCACTGTCATCAGGTGAGTGTTAACATCCCATTTTACGCTCCTGTGTGTTCCTGATTCAGAAAGTCTTTAGGTAGTGCTGTACCTCACAGAGCTGCGACTGCTGGAAGGAAATCTGCATGTTTTCTATCTCAGTCTCACCGAATTCTCAGTGCTTGTGACCAGTGACCAGCGATCTGCAAGGCTGCGTTTTGAGCAGCCGGTTTTCAAAAATCACTGTATTTCCATGTGCATGGCTTGCAAAGCAGTGTTCTAGGCTTCTAAGCCGTGCACATTATTCCATTGCCCATCTCCATACCCACCCTGGCAGGTGCCCTCATGTTTAGGAGTTAATCTAATGGAGTACACGTTTCAAGTTAAGATACACAGATTTTAAATATTTGTGTAGGTATTAATTCAGCATTCACATTACTGTTTCCCTGCTTTTTATTTTTCCATTTTTTAAATTTTTTTCAGTCTAACTACTTTTGCATACTTTGTGCTATTCTAGCTATTCACATGTTAAAGCATCCAGCTCATTCAGGAGGAGGGTGCTGTGAATTATGTTTTTTGTAGCTTTTATTTTATTTTATTTATATATTTACTTTACAAATATTTTCCTAAAAGAAACACACTGATATTTCCTAGATTCCTTCAAAAATATAATTCTCTTTGAAATCTGTTTCAGCATACTTATTCTGTTTTTGTCGTTTTATGCTACTTTTAGTTACCATTCTGTTAATATAAGCTTTTAGCTAGCCTTTTTGCTTTTTATCTTTAGGTTAGCCTTTTGCTACTTTTAGCTTCAATCAACTCTTTTAAAACTTTTAGCTGTAGCCATTTTTCTACTTTTAGTTTTTAGTTAGTTTTTGATATTTTTTAGTGTAGCTTTCTGATACTTTCACCTTTTAGCTAGTGTTTTGCTACTTTTGGCTTTTAATAAGATATTTACTATTTTTGGCAAGAGTTGTGCTGCATTTAGTTTTTATCTAGCCTATGGCTGCTTTCATTTTCAGCTAACCTTTTGCTAACTTTAGCTTTTAGCTAGCTTATTGCTACTTTTTTAGCTAACCTTTTGTTGCTTTTAGCTACCATTTTGCTACTTTTAACTTTTTGCTAACCTTTTACTTTTCACCTTTTAGCTAATGTTTTGCTACTTTTGACTTTTAATTGGAGTTTTACTACTTTTAGCAATACTTTTGCTGCATTTAGTTTTTAGCTAGCCTTTTGCTGCTTTCATTTTCAGCTAACCTTTAGCTACCTATAGCTTTTAGCTAGCTTTTTGCTGCTTCTACTTTTAGCTAACCTTTTGTTGCCTTGAGCTACCATTTTCTACTTTTAGGTTTTTGCTAACCTTTTACTTTATTTAGTTTTTAGCTAGCCTTTTGCTAGCCTTTTAACTTTTAGCTAATGTTCTGATTTTTCCTGCTTTAACAGCTCACTTTCAGCTTCGGCAAATTTCAGCAAAATCATTCAGGACTTAGTACTGCATTTCCACAGAAAAAATGCAACTTCCCCAGTTATTATTATTCAATACTGATGTAGATTTCAGACCTGGACATGTTTCCTGTCCTAGGAGAACTCCCGTGCAGGTGTTAAAATACAGTTCTTGTGCTCTTGAAACGAGTTTGAGATGCCTCATCAAAACTGAGAAGGGTTCAGGGTGCCAGCAATGACTCTGTGGCTAATTTGAGTAAAAACTGTAACTTTATTGAACAAATTCAAAATTCATGTGACAAGAAAATTGAGAACCCCTGAATGTGTCATGAAATATTCTGGATTGTCCCTTGTGAATTCTAGTTGCCAACTAGTTGCCAACAGTAGCAGCCCAGTCAGATAGTACCTTTAAAGGTTGTTCAGAAAACACAAGTTTTCATCAAAGAAACTTTCAATGAAAGCGAGCATGCTGTGATGGGTGACTGATCTCAAAACAGATTATTTGATCTGTTGTCAAGCCTGCTAAAGATGAGAATAGGGTAGAAAAAGGTGGACTGCTTTCTCCAGGTTCAGTCTTTGCATCAAGTGGAGGAGTACAAGCTGGGAGTCTCGCTCACAAGTGATGGTAGGATGAACGTGGACTGAAGGATCAGGATGTCATCTTCAGTAATGACGGTGCTGTTCTGGTCTGTAGTGGTGAAGGAGCTCAGCTGAAAGGCAAAGCTCTTCATTTACTGATCCGTCTATGTTCCAGTCCTCACCTATGGTCACGAAGTTTGGATTATGACCAAACGAACAAGATATCGGATACAAGCAGCCAGACTCAGCCGTAGAAATAGGGTGAGGAGCTCCGCCATCAGTGGGGAGGTATAAGTAAAGCTGGTGCTCCTGGGATGCGACGGTTTGGACATCTGATTAGGCTTCTTGGACACCTCCTTCTGAGGGTTTTCCAGACATGTCCCGCAGAAAGGTAACACCGGAGCAGACCCAAAACTTACTGAGGGAACCTGATATATTTTCAGGCCAGGGAATAATTTAGGATAACCCCCTGGGTTGGAGAGTGTTGCTGGGAAGAGGGATGTCTGGGTTCCCCTCCTGGACCTGTTGGCCCTGTGACCCATTTGTGATGGATGGATGGATGGATGGATGGATGGATGGATGGATGGATGGATGGATGGATGGATGGATGGATGGATGGATGGATGGATGGATGGATGGATGTCAAACTGGTATTTATCAAAGCGTCAATGCTCACATTTTGATATTCACACCAATAAATTTTATTTTAAGTGAAGAGTCTAACTAGAACTAACTCTTTCTTACTAAAAGTTTTAAAAACAGAGACAAAGTACTGTCTGGTCTGGGCTGTTTTATCTAAATGGTTTGGCACATTTACACCAGGAGGAATGTCTTTGTTTTCTCCTCCCTCATTCACAGACAAAATGGGATTGGTATAGGATCCATGTGTGCACGGACTGGGGGTGTCTTGGCCCCCATGATGTACCTTCTGAGGAACATCAGTCCTCATGCTCCCATGGTCGTGTCCGGTCTCTGTCCCCTGCTGGGCTCCGCTCTGACGCTGCTGCTGCCTGAGACGGCTAACAAGCCCCTGCCTGATACGATTGAAGATGTTGAGGGAACCATCCTCAGGTTGGGATTTAAAGATTTTAACCTTATATTTATTTTGATATCATTATTATTCTAAGAGCTTGATAATTCTGACAGGAGGGCTGCACAAATGTTCTCTAAACTTTCAGTTCAGTTCAGAGATGTTTTCTTTACCGTCAGCTTTCCCACTGCCATTAAACGCACCACACAGAAGAGACCCATTACATCCAAACCACACAGCAGCTCTTTACGTCATTCTGGTGAGGAAGTTTGCAAAACATCTTGATAAAGTTTTAAAGCTGAGTCCAGTTGAATGGAGGCAAGGACTTTGCCTTCAGTCCAGCTGTCCAAGGATTGCAGCGTTGCTTCCCTGTTGATCTGAGGCGCAACAAACAAAAAGTTTCTGTTTGTAGTGGGTCTGTAAAAATGGTAGTTTTTTAAGTTGATAAATTCATTTTCTCAGTAAGTTTTTCACTAAATGTGAAGGCCCTTATAAAGTTTTTCAGCCGCCTTAATGGAACCTTTGACAAATTAAAGGTCCAGCATTCCTTAGAAAGAATGCACATCACCCACCACCTTTCAAAAAACTCCCACAATGAGTTGTACTTGGAGTTTGTCTTGTGAATGACTCTTAACTACAGTACAACCACACTATGTTTAGCCCAATATCTGTAAAACTGGCTGAATTGCAGCTATTTTTTGTGTTTCGTAAAGTCAGTTGACTATTGCCGCGACCTTAAATTGAGTTGTCTCCAAAAGTTAATCTGCTTTAGAGTTCTATCCACTATTTATTTCATTACAATCTGTCTAAAGGCGCATAAGATATTTTGCTAACACAGACAGAGTTGAGTTTAAATATTTATTAGCATATTTTTAAACAGTGTTTTAGTGCAATGTGTTAGTGCTCAAAATATGTGTTGGGGATTAGTCTCATCTACTATCACACCAAATTTTAGGTCAACATCTGGAGCATTGACTGAGTTATAACCATTGTAATCAAAAAGTAATCTGTTTGTAGATATACATCCAGAAATGTCTTTGAGCATTTCATTGTAATCCCTCCAGTGGTTCATGAGATATTTTGTTGACAGGACAGAAAAACACACACACACAGAGACTGGCAAGAAACATGCTTTTGGCAAAAGGTGATTTAAAAAGATTTTTAATGTTTCTTCCTGTGTTTTGCTTTGACTTTAAATTTTATTATTTATTTGTTATATTTTTTACAGATTTATTTGTATAGATAGATTGATAGATTTATTGATTTAATGTGCCTAGTTGTGCTTAGTTGCAGCAAAAAGTCTTTTGTTCATGTTCCATTTTTTATGTGTCTGTCTTTTTTTAAGATAAGCTTGAAAACTGTTCCTTTACATTACTTCCTGTTTCTCTCTAACAGTGAGGAGTATCATGATGTGAGGACTGTTATCACTGACTTTTCTATGAGGGACGTAACTGACGGCAGCATGAGGATGGATTAGTGGACACTTCATGAAGTACTCAAAGTTTTTCTTTTTCTCTCTCTTTGTTTACATTTTTAATACATAAGTCTATGCAGCCAGTAGAAGTTTTAATTAGACTTCCATTTTTTGTTTTAAACCAGGGATCTGCAACCTCTACACTTGAAAGAACCTATTTTACCACCTCACCTACTAAAAACCATTTGTATAGATACACAAAATCTACCTAACCATTAAAATCAATCCATCCATCCATTTCTTTACCCTTTTTTCCATGTAGGCCAGGGGTCTCCAATCCTGGTCCTCGAGGGCCACTATCCTGCATGTTTTACTTGTTTCCCTACTCCAACACACCTGATTTAGTGGTTAAATTACCTCTTCGTGTTCTGCAGAAGCCTGTTAATCACCCATTGATTAAAATCAGGATAGTGGCCCTCGAGGACCAGGATTGCAGACCATTGATGTAGGGTCTCAGGGGAGCTGGTGCCTATCCACAGCATTTATTGCGTGAGAAGTGGGGACTATGGCGAGTCAAAAGGGACACAATTTGCAACCCCTCTGCTTGCAAGGTGATGCAAAAATGTCAGTTTAATAAGTCAGGAAGCTGTAAAGTATAGCAAAAGCCCGATTAGAATGTCATATTTTACATTGTTTTGGGAACTTCCTTCTGAGCAGGAACAAATAAAAAAAAGACATTTTTCTGGTCTTTTTTGTCACACAGCTGTGCAACAGACACCTGTTTCTGAGCACTAAAAAAAGCAGTCTTTTTTGACACTTTATGACAGCTATGACCCCAGTAAAGCAGCAACATCTGAAATAATTCAAGGAAATCCCCATGCTTTTTTTTAACTTCTTGATTTCAACTCCAATCACCCTATCACAGGGATAGGCAACCCTGATCCTCGAGGGCCACTATCCTGCATGTTTTACTTGTTTCCCTGCTCCAACACACCTGATTCAGTGGTTAAATTACCTCTTCATGTTCTGCAGAAGCCTATTAATCAGCCATTGATTCAAATCAGGTGTGTAACAAATTATTGATGCACATTTTTGTTTGCAAACCCCAAACAGTTCATAAGAGTGACAATGTGAACATGTCAGGATGTCACAGGAAACCACATGTCCTAAAGCTGGTAAAGTTGGTCCACTTCTTAGACTCGGGTTAATCTGAGTCACTCACTGAAGTGATCTGGTTCACTTGAGTCGTTTACACCGCCACCACCACTACCACCCCATGTAAAATGGTGAATGTTTACTTGATTCATTGATATTTATTTTACACTTTCACCCACCAACAAACGAACAAACAACTTACAAATGATGGATGGTTGCATAATTAGATGTGAAAAACAAAGTGTGCAAATTAGACTGTAGACTAAGAATGTAATATTTCAAATAGCTAGGAAAAGCAACCGTGTTCAAACATAAGGGTGTCCATATGTGCTCTTGGGACCAGGACACCCTAGGTCGCAGTTCAATGATCGACTTTGTTGTCGTTTCATCTGATCTGCGGCCGCATGTTTTGGACACTCGGGTGAAGAGAGGGGCGGAGCTGTCAACTGACCACTACCTGGTGGTGAGTTGGCTCCGTTGTTGGGGGAGGATGCCGGTCAGACCTGGCAGGCCCAAACGTATTGTGAGGGTCTGTTGGGAACGTCTGGCAGTCTCCTGTTAGGCGGAGCTTTAACTCCCACCTCCGGGAGAACTTCGAACATGTTCCANGGGGAGGCGGGGGACATTGAGTCCGAGTGGGCCATGTTCCGTGCCTCCATTGTTGAGGCGGCTTATCGGAGCTGTGGCCGCAGGGTGGTTGGTGCCTGTCGTGGCGGCAACCCTCGAACCCGCTGGTGGACACCGGCNAGTGAGGGATGCCGTCAGGCTGAAGAAGGAGTCCTATCGGGCATTTTTGGCCTGTGGGACTCCGGAAGCAGCTGACGACTGACCACCCCTCACGGTGGTCGCTCAGTCAAAAACTCGGGCATGGGAGGAGTCTCAGGAGGGGAAAGCAGTGCAGCACCAACACTGTTTATAGTGAGGGTGGTGTGCTTCTGACCTCGACTCGGGACGTTGTGGGTCAGTGGGCCAAATACTTCAAAGACCTCCTTAATCCTACCGGCACGTCTTCCATTCAGGAGGCAGAGCCTGGGGACTTTGGGTCGGACTCTCCAATCTCCGGTGCTGAGGTCACCGAGGTGGTTAAAAAGCTCCTCAGTGGCAAGGCTCCGGGGGTGGATGAGATTCGCCCGGAGTACCTTAGGGCTCTGGATGTTGTAGGGTTGTGTTGGTTAACACGACTCTGCAATATTGCTTGAAAAAAATATGTGCATCTGTTTATTTTTACGTGGTTTTTGACTAATTGTGTTGATGATATTGAATATTGTGTTTCTACTGACTTTTATACAATAAAGGGTTGTTAAAAGAATGTACATACAGTATCTTTGAAGCTACCAAAGCATTATTTTCGGAGTATGTGTCATGAATTAGTCTCAGCTAATACCAGACTAAGCTTTTGCTCAATATCTGTGTTAAACCTGACTGTTATAGCCATATTTGTGCTGGCTAAGTTTGCGTAGCTGTGGTGGCCATCTTGAATTGGTCTGACTCCAAAGTTGATTAGCTGCAAACGTGCATCCAACAATTCATCATCATCATTTCATTTATTAGACAGGAAAAGGTTGAAAACATTACAGTAACCCAGGCCTGACTCAGTTAAAAACTGTTTTTCAGCAGGTTCCTGTTCTGCAGCAGAGAAAAAATCCATTCACACAAGATCATTCACATAAAACCAGCATATACAACACAACAATAAAAATAAAAATATAGCAAAAAAGTCAGTGATTCAATATGTAATTGTCCAACAATAAAAGTCTGTATGTTTTTTGAAAAGTGATTCTGAACTGATTGATCTAATGCTCAGAGGGATACTATTTCACGCCTTAGTGTAGATGAAAAAAAAAGGACCTCTGACCATAGGTGTTTTTATAAGAAAGACCTCAAAGCTGTTCTGCTGAGCTTGATCTAGTGTTTCTCTGTAGGTTCATAGTTGGTACTAGAGCTGTCAGTGCTGGTGAGAGATTATGATTTTTTAACTGAAAGTAGAACCTGATGCATTGTTATAGACATAATTGTCAAATGTCAGAGCATTCGATCTAGACAGGACTGTACAATGATGAGTCCAGCCTGGAAGTCTACAGTGGATCTTAAATGCTTTCTTATACAGTGGAGCCACAGGTTCAAGAGCATTTTTAGTAGTAAGGGACCAAATAGGCAGACAGTAGTGGAGAGTGGAGAGAACTACAGCATGAAGGTAGGTATGTGAAACAGGGACTGTCAGATAAGGTCTAATTTTATTATAAACATAGAGTTTTTGTTGTAATCTCCTAACCATGCAATTAATATGTTCCTTGTAATTGAGATGTGAATCCAGAAGTACACCAAGATATTTATAGGTTGCTGTTATGTGAAGTTTGTGATTAAAAAACATAATTGAGTTTGATGTTTGAAAATGCTTCCTGGGAGAGTAAAAATACATACAATCTAGACAATCAGTTCAGAAAGTTTTATTAAAATAAGTTTAGAAGTTCTTGAAATATTTTGCTAACATACTACAAAGCCCAGACACACAGACACACGGGCAAAAATGTTGTTGCCCTCTCACCTTCAGCAGCGAACCATAAACAAGACAAACACAACACCCAATCTGATATGAAAGCTCAAACTAAGGCTGTATTCACACCTGATAGTTCGGCAGACTCTGTTCGATTGGGGACCAAAATGTCAACATTTCTTCCATTTTCAGCTGCTACGGTTCACATTCACACTGCACTGAGTCAATCAGCCAAACCCTTTGAGCAACCTGTTACCCCCCTCACCTGTGGTGGCGCTGCACCAAGAACTACTTCAGGAAACAACATGAAATCCTCTGAAGAAGACACTGAGCTCAAATTCCTTCTTCTGGGAAAGGAAACAAAAATGGAGTGGTCAAATTTTAGTGGTTTTAGGATTTCTATTTTGTCTGTGGTACATGTCCACGTCTGACCACGAGCCATTTCTCTCTCTAGGGGTAGAAATGTGCATTTGTTTTGGTTGTATTTACCCAGAAGGCCCTTTGCTATGGTCTGCTTCCTGCTTTTGGAGTGGTTTGCGGTCCGCTTGCTTTCACATATGCATTTGAACTGCGCCAGAGTTCACTTCAATCGAACCGAGACTGAGGTTTTTAGCCAGACCAAAGTTCACTTTTTTGGTCCGCATCAAAGTTCCATTGTGCCTTCACACCTCCCCAAATGAACCGGACTTTCTAGGCAAAACAAACTAGAGTTTTATTAAAGCAGACTAAACAGGGCTGCTGTGAATGCACCCTTAGAGACGTGTCAAATTCATTTCCATTCACCCCGAGTCTGCAGCAGACCCTGAGATGACATGATGTAAGGGCCTGCTCCTATGCTGCCAAGTGATCAGGGTGGTCAGGGACTAGCACCACCGTGCCGAACTTCAGCTAATGAGCTGTGAGGAGCAGCTGTCAGCAGTGACTGTCTAGGAGACAGACACCACCCGGCGGCTGACACTGCAGTCAGCAGAGAGATGCATACTGTCAGGCTGCAGAGCAAATATACACTAGGTTGCAGAAGTATTCACACCCCTTGGTAAACTTTATCGCCCGACATTTAGGACGGAGTAATAATGTTTTTGCCGATGCCTATGTGAGTTTGTTTGTGTATCTCATGAATGACTGAACAGATATTTTTTTTATAAAACATTCAGAAAGTAATCATTTGGTGTAGATCTACAGCCGATTAACTTTTGGACTCAACCCAGTTCAAGATGATCACCACCACAGTCTGTTCCACAGACACTGAGGTAAAATTTTGTCTGGTAATAGCTGAAACCAATCCCCAACTCATGCTCTAAATGCTACATGTTGCACTGTATTTTCACTTAAAACTTTGGCATTAAATGTTGCCATCAACCCTGTTTGTGTTTTACCAAAATCTCTCATAGACCACTGGACAGATTTGAATGAAACTCCCAGAAAGTTAATCACTAGATGAACATCTAGTGATGAACATCTAGTGATTAACTGAGTCAACTCAGTTCTAGATGGTTGCCACAGCTAAACGACATTAGCCGACACCGGATTTCCTATTACAGAAAATACACATTTATAAGAGTCTGAAAATCTGTACTGTGAATTTTATCAAGTTCAACAATCATTTATTGGGTTAAAAATAATATTTTACTTTCTCCTATGCATAAAAATAAAGAACTTTTAAACTTCTGACAAATCAAAACCTCTCTATTTGCAACCATTCTTCCGCCCCACCTCCTAAAGCAATTTCTTGCCGCTGATTGGAGCAGACTCCTGTAACTCAAAATACCGGGTCAATCGTGGTGTCTTCTCATTGTCCATGAAAAGCTCGGGATTTTGAGGCATCGCCACAAAGTGACAAACAGTGTCGTTGCTGTAAAATAAACAAACGGTCAAACATTAAAAGTTTATCATTAACAACCTTCTGAATTAGTGAAATTCGTCTCATTAAAAGAACAACTAAGATTGGCATTTACCGTGCGGGACACATAAGAGCTATAGTTTGAATAAGTTTAGGGCTACCGCACATAAGCTAAATTATTCCTGTGACTCATAACTTAGCCGTAAGTCATTTGAACACACGTAGGGACAATTTTAAACAGGAAATATCAGCATTTTTAATTTTCCGCGCAAGTATCTGCCCGTCACTCCTCCGTGGACTCGCGCGTGTCGCTGCCCCTCTGTTTTTCCGACGGCCCGTGAACGCGCAAGCAGCTTCATTGTGGCCCTGCGGATCTAACGCCATCACGCGCAGCCGCTACTACGGAGCAGCAGCACCGAAAACAACAACAGGGCCACGGCAGCCGGGGAACCTGCTCTGCTCTCCCATTGATTTATTTTTTATTTTTATTATTTTCACGCCACGCCAATGGATGGCAGAGCTGTGGATTATTAGCTCCGTCTGAAGCGGTAAGTGAAACTCTGTTGTGTTTTCCTGTCGTTCCGCTCTCCTCTCGGTGCCTCGAGCCCAATAAATTACTTTGATTTTAGTGGGTTTTTTTTTTTGAACTGACGTTTTCATCCCGTTAGCTTGTTCCACTCGTGTTGTACCTCATTCATCAGCCGTGTTAGCCGAGGCGTCGGCATGTTTGGAAGGTGATGGTTGGAATCCCACCGTCGCAGCGGCACACGGCCACTTCTTTGTGGCTCAGGAGAAGAACCAAGCTTTAAACCCGCCGGAAGTGTTTAATCATCACACCGGCGGGTTAGCTCTCAAATAATTGACGCATTTTTTTTTGGCTCCTCTTATTTTTTACCCTCCCATTCCCCCCACCATCATCCCCACCAACATGACAGATTGATGCTGCGTGGAGTCAGATGAAGGAAGGACACAATTTGACTCCGTTCAGATGCTCGGCTTAACCCGCCAGCTGCAGGGAGAGCATGTTTTCACCAGAGGTTCACGATGAAACTAAAACTCTGAATTTTAGGGGATAAGTAGCGTCTTAAATTCCCTTTGAATAATAATTTCTACATATTTTCATTAGAGATTTGCGATGAAGCTTTGAGCAAATGTTCTTTTACAGATGTTCAGGAGCTTTTTCAGTGTTTAGAATAATATTAGTAAGGTTGTTCAAACTGTGATGACAATTTGATTTTCTACAGTAACAAACTCTTTACTGATTATTTAATAAAAAAAACTTTCTGTAAAACAAGTTTGTGCAGACCAATCAGAGCAGCTCGTTTTTGGACCACAGAAAACATGAAGTAATGATCTGTGAGGTTGTTGGGATAAAAAAATTCTTTTTTTTTTTGCTGCTTCAGAAAAATTCAAGCAGCTCTCCTTGGAGCAGGAGTTCAAAGTCGTGCTGCTGAAGTGAACAACTAGGTGACAAACAGAATTCTGGGTGCGTTTTCCAATTTCCGATCGGCGCAGGTTCCCATTATTCCCAGGATGGCCCTGCCAGGAAGGGAAGTCCTGAACTCAGATGTCAGAAGGAAGGTTGCAGCTGAGTCAGCGCTGAGAGGAACACGGATGATGTTGGTCTGTCCAGATGTTTCTCTGTGTTTGTTTGTTCCCAGCGGAGTGTGTTGTAAGTTTACCTCTGGGCTCTAATCAGGTCTGTGCTCAGGAAGCACGTGCACGTGCACAAAGTGACTTAGACAGTACTAACCCACCAACGCACCTTTTGAACTGTCTACATCCTGGTTGAAGTTAAACCTTGGAACACTCGTGAAAATGAAAGGTTCAGCATTCTTTTTTTTGGACCACATTCTTTTTCTGTAACAAACTCAATTTTGGGGTCATTGATAGGAGGGATGGTTGTTCAGACATCTGTTTCAGTCCCACCATAACATTTCAGTCAGTTTGACGTCTGGACTTTGTTCTGTTGCAGCATTCTTGCAAACCAGATCTTTGTTGATGCCCCAGTTTGGTCCAAGCTTCATTTGTCAGACAGACGGCCTCACATTTCACTCCAGAATCCTCTGGTCTACAGAGGAGTTCACTGTCGACTCAAAGGTCCTGTGGCTGCAGAACAAGCCCACACCATCAGCTCTCCACCACCGTGTTTGACAGGTGATAGGAGGTGTTGGTGCTAATATGTGGTTTGGCAGTATTGCATAAGATCGCATATTTTGTTCTTGTTAATGTTTGGTGAAAGCAGCTATACAGTGACTCCATTTCTCCACATGCAGGCCTTCAAGGGACGGTAGGCCTTTAACTCACAGCTGTGCATTCTGGGTAAACATCTTTCCTTTGGTCTGGTTTTCTCCTAGAAGTCTTGTGGTTCACTCAGAGGAAACGCTGCTAACCTGAGTCATGCGGCCATGTTCTTCTTATAGAGAAGAGGCTTTCTGCTGCAACTCTTCCAAATAAGCCATACTTTTCTAGCTGTTCTGCCATGACCTTTAACCTTTAGCCTGCTAACTGAGGCCTGTAGAGATTTTTCTTTTTAATTCGTGTATCGTCTACCTCAGGTTGTGCTTGCTGGGTAGTCCACTCCTTCTGTCTTGAGTGTTTTCCCCTGATAGATAATGGTTATCTCTTTAAAAAGACAGGCTTTGAATAGTTTGGAAATGGCTTTATGAGCCTGCCCAGATTGATGAGTGGCAGCATTTGCTTTTCTAAAGCAATTATTGCCCGCTGCCTGAAAGGCAAAGGTGAAGGTGGGGCAATGATGTTTTTGCCCCATGTCTGAGTGTTTGTTTATATTTGTGTGTGTCTGTTAGCAACGTATCTCATGAACTACTGGACACATTTCAAGGAACCTTGAAGAGAGTAATCACTGGATGAACATCTAAGATTGAATTACTTTTCAAGTTAACATGATCTGAGATGGCTGCCACAGCTAAGTGACATTAGAAGGGACATAAATGGCTATAATAAATTCAGTTTAAAAAATATTGACCTGAACTTTGGTGTGGTAGCAGCTAGTGCTGGGCGATATGGAAAAAATTCTATATCACGATATGGATAATTTTATATCACGATAACGATATATATCACGATATACCCCAATTACGTACGTTGTCAGTTATTCTCTGAAAAATATGAAAAAATAATCTAATTTCTTACCT
>NC_051448.1:23248803-23251053 GCF_001649575.2 Kryptolebias marmoratus | reverse complement strand
GAATGTATGCAAAGTGACAACACTAATACATTCATCGTAGCCTACGTTATGAAATATTTACATGAATCATTGATACAATTATGATAGAGACGATAGAAGAAAATATATCACGATAGACACTTTTCTATCGTCCCCACGATATGTATCTTTATATCGCCCAGCACTAGTAGCAGTTGAGACTAATCCTCAGCACATAGCATTTTGAGAGCTAGCTGCTCTCAAAAGACCTTTATTTAAATGTCGTCATTAATTATGTATAATCAACCCTGTCTGTCTGTTAGCCAAACATCTTACAAACCAACCAACGGATTTTATTGAAACTTTCAGAAGGTAGTCACTGGATATACCTCTGTAACTGATTGACTTTGGGAACCAACCCAAACTAAGTTGGCTGCCACAGCCAACTGACCTTAGAATACCCAAAAAATGGCTTAAGTCAGCCGATTTTACAGATATTGAACCAAAATCTGATGTGGTAGTAGCTGAGAGTCATCTGGAACACATACTCTGAGCACGACATCTTGGAATATTGCATAAGATCTCACATAAGGTTATTTTTTAGGTTTGGTGAAAACGGTTATTCAGTAACCTTATTTTTTTCCACAAAAGATGATATTAGTCTAAAACTTTGGCATGAAAGGCAGTGGGGGATATGCATTCCTTCAAGGAATAGGAGGCCTTCAACACACACCTGTTTGCTCCAGAGCAGCAAATGGAGTTGGTCGTCCCATGAGTTGATCCCACTGATGATGATCAGGTAATCAATACATTTGATCGGCGGCTCCGGCCTCTTTCTGTCTGTCTTAGCTGGCACAGAAGCGTAGATGTTCTCCCACAATGCTTTGGGGCTTTGACACAAATATCTACAGTATGTCATGCGTTTCATGTGAGGGTTTTATTTAACCTAATTGTTTGGTTTATGATCTGAGAGCTTAAACTAACTTGAAAGAGAGTAAACTTACTTTGACTTGGACAGAATATATGACTTCCTGTGATGCTGATCTTCCTAATTTTCTCACTCTTTTCATTTTGTAATGGGGCTTAAATACTTTAATCACCTGTCTTCTTTGGAAACAGTGGGGAGCATTCCTCCATCTATTGGCTCAGCCAATAAAGTGTGACCTGGCCTGGACCACTGCCATTTATTCTGTGTGGGTTTTTTTTTTTTTGTAAACTTAGTGGTAATTAGTAAAATGTCAGCCTCTGTCTAACAAGTCCTCCTTGGAGAGCATTTGACAGACAGAAAGGCCTGCAACTTTTTGGGATATATTTCAGTTTGTAGTTGAGGGGAAAAAGCTAAAGTCTTTTTGTTGTGTTTGTGTGTGTGTTTTTTTTTTTTAGAGGACTTTGAGAAGCCAGGTATGAAGTGCACTGACTTGCCTGAATGTTAGGTTTTTGTAGCGAGCAGCAACATCCATGCGGTCGTGTGGCGTACAGGCAGGGGTGGAAATTAGCACCCGCCACCGGCCAAATGCAGGTAAATATTTGAAGCGGCGGGTGAATTTGATCAACACACACGCCACTGTGGCGGGTTGGCAATTTGAACAGAAAAGGTGTTATTTGTCCTCTAGACATATAGGGGGCAGTAATGTGCTTGAGTTGCTGCTAAATGCAAGAAGGAGAAAAGTTTAGCAGACACTCTCTACCAGTTGGTGGCCGTATTGATTCCTTTAGTTGTTTACCAACCACCAATAAAAATCAAGAAGAAGAACCAATTTGAGGAGTAGCATTACCAATGTGGCAGAACATTTCAGAAGTTAAGCAGGTGGCAGACAACAAAAATGTTTTTCCAGAGTAGTCGAGGGAAGAACCAAAAGTTAAACAACAGTTTTTTTTTTTTTTTAATTAAATCAATGACGTCATGAAGTCGGTCGGTGTGCGTTTGCGCCTACGGCCGGTGTTCTGACGATCTGTGCTTCCTCGTCAGATTTTCCTACCGTAGCACGGCTAAACAGCTACGTCTAAAGGTCGGTGCTACCCGTCAAAAACTGCTACCGTCATGTTTACAAACCGAAAACTATAGCGGTTCGTGTTAATGTTAAATATCATCGGATACTGAAGTGGAAGCTTAGGAATTATGCTTAGCATTATGCTTAGCATCGCATTGGAACAATTTATATCCACGATGAAAACCTTTCTAAAACCACAAAAATCACTTCCTTCATCAGAATATCCTACCTGTTAAATATAAGCGGGTAGCACAAATAGATCTATGCATTAAAAGCAGCAAGTGTCTGAAAAATATTACAA
>NC_051448.1:23235631-23239102 GCF_001649575.2 Kryptolebias marmoratus | reverse complement strand
TTTTTTGCCTCGCCCCTCTTGGATACCTTTTCGGACTCTGACCTGGATTAACGGACCTTGCCTCTGCCCTTCGGACCCCGCTTTTGGATTGCCCCTCTCTGTTTTGGCTACTGACTTCTGCTCTCCCGGTTTTGACCCATGCCTGTTTCTGGATACCCCTTTCTGCCCGAGATCCCCAGTCATTGACCAACCGCAAAGTGAGTTCTGCTTTTCTGACTTTCCTGGCAGCTCAGTGTTAACCAATAAAAGGTTAAAACTCTGTCGTTGTTGCCTCGTATTGACTCCGTTTTTGCCTGACCTTGTCAAAAAGGAAGAACAACAGAAAGGTCCAGTATTCTTTAAGGGAATGCATATCGCCCGCCACCTTTCATATCATAGTTTTAGACAAAGACCATCACGGAGGCCAAGCTTTGTAAATAACTTTGTGCACAATCTCATATGATGCTGCAAGCTCTCCCTTAGAGCTGTTAGCACTTAGAGAACATGTTGAGGATTACCCTCGGCTACTACCACACCAGTTTTAGCTCAGTGTCTGTTGAATTGTCTGCGTTATAGCCATTTTAGTGTTTGCCAGGCTCGATTAGTTATGGTGGCCATCTTGAATTGGGTCGACTCCAAACGTTAATGACTTTTAAATGGGCGGCCAGAAACTCACTTTCTGTGAGTTTCACTTAAATCTGTCCAGTGGTTCATGAAATATTTTGCTAACAGACCGTGATCATTTTAACAGTTAATGCCTAGGTTTTAAGCAAAGGCGTAGCTGTATGCATAGAGCTCGGAGTATGTGTTGAGGATTACTTTCAGGTACTACCACACCAAATTTTACCTCAATATCTGTGAAGCTTCATGGAGAAATTTTTGTGTTTCCTGTCACTATTTCCTAGTGTACATCCAATGAGTACTTTCTGGAAGTTTCCTTGAAGTCAGTGCTGTGGTTCATGAAATGTTTTGCTAACAGAAAGACAAACAAACATGCACACACACACACACAACAAGATCAATAGGCAGCAGGTGACGATAAAACCCAGTTAAAGTGCTAGAATACAGAACTGACAAATTATAAATTTTATGGTTGCAGGCGTGACATTTAGACCAGAGATCCCCAACCCCAGGACTGGTACCGGTCTTAACTTGGTAAAAATGGTTAATTCAGCGTACTTATGACTGTGAGAAACCATGTTTCTATGCAAGTCTCCTTACAACAACTGTAGATTTCCTCGGGCTGTTTGAAGGAGCTCTTTTCACCCTGTTCACAGCTTCGCCAACCAACTGCCCGCTCTTAAAGACTGGACATCTAGATGGACCTGGTATGACCTGTCTTTGCAGCTGAGGCAGGTGTCTTTGGGCTGCTTGGGCTTTAATGTTCTCTTGATGTTCCTTTGGTTGCTTACAGTCAGCTTCTCTTCTTTTGTTCAGCTGCTCCCATGTCAGTTTCACTTTAGACCTTGCTTCCTTCTTTTGCTCTCTTTTCTTTTGTTGTAGGTAGTCTTCCCATACTCCGTTTTCTTTCAACTGGGCACGCCGCTTGCAACTTCTGTGGCCACTTTTCCCCATGGTCGGTTATCTGACATGTGAAATGGACAATATGTCGTAAACCTCAAGGATCAAGCGCAGGGGGAAATTCAAAATCAGGTAATAAAATGAAAAGTTTTGAAGGTTTCACTTGGGGCATCAAAGCGTTCATTTGTGACATTAGGGACTTGAAGGTGAACTTGCAAATCTGACACATTTTCAATTGACAACAATTACAAAATAAACAACCTGATGAACATTCACTGCTCAAAACACAAACTCATTACAGTTAGTAACAGCTGAGGAAAAACAGCATTTTGTATGGAACAAACCAAGCTGACCGAAGAGCCCGGATGATGAAGTCAAACCTAGAACAAGCTTTTGTTCGCGTATATAACAAGTGCACAATCAACATGACAGAATCCAGAAGAGAATAGTCTTAATCTAGGCCTGACGTCAGCGGTTGGTGTTTTCATGGCGTCATGTTTGAATGGCATTGTGGATTCAGCAATAATTGACATTTTAATAACTTCTTAAAGAGTTCAAATTCTTTTACAAAAGTTGGAGACCGATGTTAAATTACCCATATCTATTATCTAAAATGATTATTCATAAAATCATAAAACTTGAACCTTCCTCTTTAAAGCAAAACAATAAGCACTTCAAGAAAATAGAAGGTACCCATCCCATAAATAATTCTGCTGTAGAAGCTTTCCTGCACAAACACTGCTCCCTGTGGAACCTGAGCATAAAGAGTCCTGCATGTCTGAGGGGATGTTAAAGGCTTCGACCTCACTCGTCACCTCGGTTCGTTCAGAAATCACACCGAGGTGGCCAGAAGGCATCTAAAGGCTCCAGCATATTCCATAAGAAGTCACAAAGTCAGTTTGAGTCATGTGGTTGCGAGCCATTTGTTTTCACACACCTTTCTTAGTCCACAAGACACTCGGATCTAGGGCTGAAACGATTCATCGAGTAACTCGAGTAACTCGATTACAAAAAATCCTCGAGGAAATTTATCTGCCTCGAAGCTTCGCTAAATTTATTGTATTGTAATAAGCAATGCTGTTAAATACGCAGCACACTGGTCTAGCCGGAGGGTTTTTGTGTTGCACAACGCTACCACTTCCGTTAGCGCCTGGAGCACATGTGCTAAGTTTGTAGCTATGGAGGGAACCGGAGAATGCTCAGAAGGAGAACCCCGAAAGCGACAAAAAATGTCAAAAGTTTGGGAACATTTTAGGCTAAACAGAAAGGACAACACAGCGCAATGCATCCACTGCAAAGCAGAATTGGCGTACCACAACAGCACAACATCAATGTTGCAGCATCTGAAGAGAAAACACCCGCTACATGCATCCAACTCGTACACGGTTGCCAACAGGTAACGTTTATGTTCTCTTTGCTAACTACGTTGTGTGATAATCTGCCATGTTATAGATGTAAATTGAGGCACATTATTTTGCTAACGTTACATCTACCGCTTAAACATAGCAGTAACTTAACCGGGTGTAGTGTAAATTGTATGTGAGGGTGGAACTGAGAGAAATTATGCAGGACTTAATGTAAGTTTGTTAATAAAAATACACAGCAACAGATTACAGGCATAAGCTGAAAAGCATTTATTTATTGGTGTCTTTCCATCCTGAAAAGTTACAATCTTTTTTCTTCTCGCTACTGTTATGTATGAATTAGAAATTTTTGATTAATATTTTGTAGTAATTCTATATTTGTTTATACCTAAGCAATCAAGAATAAATAATAGCATAGTTTTAATAAAAATAGCAACATTTTTGCATTTTACCATGACTAGTTAAGGCTGCAGAACTCTGTACAAACTCAAACCTTTACATTTTGAGTAAGAGTTTATTTTTTTCCTAACATATAGATTACATTCTGTTTTCCAATACATAAAAAACATTTCACTGCATTTAGATTTTTCTGTGATGGTTAAAAATA
>NC_051448.1:23233006-23234838 GCF_001649575.2 Kryptolebias marmoratus | reverse complement strand
ACTCGGATCAGAACTCCCAGGAAGCTCCTCCCTCCTCCTGCAGCGTTAAAACGGGTTTCTTTCTGCCACCTTCTCAGCTCTCCTGTCCCTGTACAGATTTTTGCTTCCCTTACCGTGACCTGACATGTTTATTAAACAGACTGAGACAGTACAGGCCATTTGACACTTTCAAATATGATGGTGCAGAATAATGAGTGAACGAAGGGAACGTGTCCTGACGCTGCCCGGCCGAGGCGCACTTCCTCCCAGCCATTACAGCCACGAAGAGCCGCCTGTGTCTCCATACGGTCTTTTTAGGTTCGTAGGTTTAAAAGTGCTGCAGGAACAGTTATTCAACCAGCTGCTTCTCAGCTGAGCAGTAGAAGCAAAATGACTCCATTAAAGCTCACCGGCCTTTCCTCATGAACACATAAACACACCCACAGCAACTTCTGACCAATCACACGATACTTGGTGCAAACCCCTGTGAAAAAGTTCAGCCTGGGCCTTGTGTCACAAAGGGTCAGACGAAGCTGCTATGCAAAGAAAAATGACAATTTTCGTCACACAACCACATGACTGAGAGCTGACTTTGTGACTTCTCATGGAGGCTGGAAAGGCCTTCAGTCGCAGCTTTGAAGTGTTTTGTAAAAGTACCTTTAGTTTTCAGCAGTGGTCTTGTTATTGTTGTGATTGTCTCTGCCGCCCTCCACCATGTGAGCAACGTGCAGTCCTCCTTGATCTCAACTCTGTCATGTAGTTTTAAGGCCTGTTCAGACGAGTGGAATGAAGGAAATCTTGTGAGACCCACTGAGCCTGGTGATTCTGAAACAGAACAGGATCCTCTCTGACAGCGACCTGCTAATGGAACAAATGCTGAGTCAGCATTCACACTGTTGTTTACTTGTTTACGGTTTCTTTTAAATCAAACTATTCTGCATACTTTATGATGTTTTAACCATTTATAAATCAAAACATTCAGCTCAATTAATAGTATGTATGACCAGGGTTTCCCCCAGTATCCAACGCTGGCAGACAGTACACCTCCCACAGCGACAGAAACGCAACGAACGGAGGTCAGGTTGAGTCCAAGTACATTTCAGGAGCAGATGCTTTCCAGGTCAAGTGGGTCAACACTGTAACTTTATATTGCTCCAAGAGCACAGACCGAGACCACGCAGTTCGAGGAGCCTCGTGGTGCATCACATGTGCTCCAAGGACGTGTCACTGAGGACAGGGGGGAGATTCAGCTCATATACTGGAGAACTGTGTAGACACGAGAGCAGTATTAATAGAAACACATTAGTCTTTAAGCTTTTAGTGGTATTTCTTTCAGATATTAAAGGCTTAGTATTCATTGAAGGACAGCATATTGCCCACCGCCTTTCATGGCATAAGACCTTCTTATTATTAGCTGCTTTGGTGAGGATGATTCAGATTTTTCACAAGAAAAGTTACATTGAACTGTAATTTGTTTTGCCTTTTCCGAGTCAGGTGGGAACTTTGACATCACTCGCTTGATGCTCCTTTTGTAAGAAGCGACAGCTAGTCGCTACCAACAGCTGTTTGGCTTTTCCTTCTCAGAGTGGAAACATGAACACATCCTGCATAGCTCAGAAGGAACCATTTCACGTTTCTGTCAGCCATCTTGTCCTTGCCTCTGTTGTTGCACGCCATAAATGCTGCGGGCGCTGCATATGCGCTCTTCAGAGTTCCACCTTCTTCAACATGTCCCTACGAACAAAAAATCCACTCCTGATCAAAATCTTTAGACCAGTCAAAAAATTGCAAGAATTTGCATTTTGCACTATTGGATCTTAAGAAGGTTCTAAGTAGAGCTTCACAATGTTAAA
>NC_051448.1:23217074-23231906 GCF_001649575.2 Kryptolebias marmoratus | reverse complement strand
TTTGTGAAGCCATCTTCAACACTTGGAGCAACGTTCCCACTAGCCTCCTGGAAACACTGGCATCAAGCATGCCTAAACGATTGTTTGAAGTCATCAACAAGAATGATGGAGCTACTCATTACTAAGTCCTTTTTTTGACACTTTGATTTCTGTTTTGGGGGGTTTTCGGGTTTTTTTGAGCTATGGTCTTAAACTTTTGATCAGCTGAAAAAAATCATGTTTGAGTGTAAATGCAGTTTTCAATTAATTCCCCGCTCAAAGGTTTTTGTCTCTTATGCTGAAGAGAAAACATTATCGCCATTTTGCTTTTGACAGCAGGTGATCTAAGCGATTTAATTACAATACAGGAGTTTAGACGCAGTTCAGGGATGAGCCATTTTAAACAGAACCATTTGGTTTGACCCTTCTTGCTGTCGTACAAAGTGGGGATGGGCGGTGATTTTCCAATAATCGAAGTGCAGTTGAAATTCAATAAATGAAAGCAAGGAATCACAACAGTCTTCCTTTTACACTGGCACCTGGTAGTGACACACCAAGTGGTAACTAATTGTGCTTTTCCAGTCGGGGTGTTTTTGTTTTCTTTTCTGGCAGAACACTTCCTCGTCTCTCCTGAAAACAAAAATAAAAGGAATCCTAG
The DNA here is from genome assembly GCF_001649575.2 of Kryptolebias marmoratus. Classification (NCBI taxonomy): domain Eukaryota; kingdom Metazoa; phylum Chordata; class Actinopteri; order Cyprinodontiformes; family Rivulidae; genus Kryptolebias; species Kryptolebias marmoratus. The sequence continues at coordinate 23,231,269 of NC_051448.1, read as the reverse complement.
TTTATCTTGTAAGGAAAGTCAGCTTTACTGACTGAATACATGAATCCCCCTCCGTGTCGAACCACCAGACCCTTTCCGGCTCGCAGGATTAGCAGCAGCTCGCGCCTCTGTTTTGTTGGATGGGTTTTCAGCTGCAGGACTTAGGGTGAATAAAGAAACTTTAATTTAACTGGGTGGACTCTGACATTTTTCAGCAAAACTGTAAAGACAGGTCCTAAAAATATTCAAAACTCAGTCAAATATTTGAAGAAAAGTCACATAATTATCGGGCAAATCTGATTTGACTTTTTGCCCAAAATACACTTCCCTATTACAGAGTTCTTACGTTTCTACACAAGTATTAATGTTCGGTTCAAAAGAAAAACAAGCGATGCTGTAGTAAAATCATATTAACTGATAGGATACTGCTAGGCTCTCTGAAACATCCTCATCAGGTGTAACAGATTTGCAAGTCTGGTGCAGTGTTAGGTCCTGCTGCCCTCTAAGTAATATGGCCTTCCAGTTATGACCAGGCTGGTGACGTTTTACTGATCAGCTTTGTTCAGATGAGCACTCTGAAAGTCTGAGGTTAGGCAGATGTTACTGTTTAGATCTGTCTCTGCTTGACATTTCTTTTGTAATTAAATTGTTAAAAGTCAACCAAAAACCCTCCCTTATCTTTTGGCTACAACAGCTGCAGCAGCTGCAGCAGCTTTTGTAAATGTGGTGTTGGTTAGCTTGTTAATTGTTTTAGACAGACAATATCCCCAAGATGGAGGTTGTGGTCAGTGTAGCCAGTCAAGTTAACAGTGACAAACAGAGGCACAGATTACACTGTTGCCTCTGTTAAATAAGTCATTTCATGTGGTTCATCCCTGATCAGCTGGGTTTCAGGGTTTTTTTTCAAAAAAATTTTAACCCAACCAGCAGGATAAATTTAAATCCTTTTCTCAGAAAGATCTTTTCCACGTCAGCTTTTTAATTCATGACTCCTTAAGATGTGTTTTTTTTGCTGAAGTCTGTTTGGATCATTGAAGCCTCGGGAGTCGGCGCCGCCACACAGAGCTGGCGGCGGGTCAGATGAGCCCCAGCTCGTGCTCCAGTCAGCAGCTCCTCTGTGCTCAGCCGAGAGCTCCGAGGTCCGAGAGACGCCCCCGACAGGGCTGCGCTTTGTACCCCTTCCACAGCAGAGAGGGGGCCACAATGCGGCCCTCTCTGCTGTCTCGGCATAGCTTCTCGCAGCCGCAGCTGAACTCGTTGTCACAGAGGAGTAATTGCAGAGCAACAGATGAATGCAGGATGTGGGGAGGCAGCAATCAGATGATCGTCTCTGAAGCCGTTTCGATTCCCGCACTTAACACAAGTGCTGGTTTTCCTGTTTGTTCAATAAAAAAAAAAAATGTCACTGCATGTCGCTGCAGCGTCATCATCCGCAGCCGAAAGGTGAAGGTGAAGGTGGATGAATATGCTTTGCTGTGTCTATCTGTTAGCAAAATATCTCATAAACCACTTCACAAATTTTAATGACACTCATCGCTGGAACCTGATTCAAGATGGCTGCCACAGTCAATTGACTTTAGAAAACACAAAAATGGTTAAGTCTCAGTCAATTTTACAGATGTTGACCTAAAAGTTGGTATTTAGTAGCTGAAACTGTAAGTAATCACTTGGGGTACATCTTCAACTGATTAAGTTTTGGCGTCAACCTAATTCAAGATGGCTGCCACAGTTACCTGATTGCTGGAAACACCAAATGGCTACAAGTCAGTTTTACAAATATTAAGCGTAAATGCTGCATGGTGGTAGCTGAGAGTCTTTTACAGCACATACTCGGGGCGATCCACATTGCGCGACACCTTTACCTAAACTCAGATATTCTGCTAAAATTTAAGGATGTGAGTTTTACTGTTGTTTACGTGATGGAATTAGCAGGAGCTGCTTGTCTTGCTTCAAGTGCTGACACTCATCTTGTTCCACTAATCACCTTACACCTGATCCCTCATCTTTAGCCGCGTACCTCCAACTGCACAGCTCGGCTTCTTGTTTCATTACACCGCCTTGGAAATATGCAAAGTCAGTCAGTGACTGTCGACTGTGGCTTTGTTCCTGTAACAAAAAAAAAAAAATCACTGTTGCTTGTTTGCACATGTTGCACAGGCAGGCCACAAGAGCAGCAGCACAAGCACAGCTTCGTCTCATATCCTGCCGGCATTTTTCACTTTTAATCTCCTTTACTTTTAATTTGAAAAAAAAAAGTTTTTCCCTTAATTGCTCCAGTTTCATTTTGCTCTCAAGTCCATTTAGCCTTTATTCACGAGTTTCGCAGTGCACTGGAGCGTCTCGTTCTATATTTAAAAGCTCTCCTCTGAACAAATCGAGCAGAAGTCTTTTAATTCTGCCAGCCACCGAGCAGCCTGAGAGGTTCCACCACAGCTGCAGCAGAGGGGAGCTAATGGTAGGTTCCTCTGACATCTTTCAGCCACATGTAGAAAACTGAGCTCAGCAAATCTCTTTATTGCAACTTTTCTACAACACTCTGCATTTTAAAACACTAAAAGCACATGCTAAGCTAATCAACTGTTAGTAATTGAGTTATTGAAGACTATTTGCCTTGCTATTGTTATTTTCTGTGTTTTACAAATCTTCTGTGACTGGAAAATTCGGTACACATCATTTTTTTGTTGAAAGTTTCTTGTTTAAGGAATAAATAAAATCAATTATCACACCAACAAGCCCGCCAGTCCCTACAACAATGTCGGTTATTTATTAGGGTTGTTAAGGTACGTGTGTTTTTGGGTTTGGGCATTTTTGTTTGGCACACTCGTGTACTGAACGAATGCAACGTTTATTTTATACCCGTTCACATGCAGAACGTTTATCTGCGGAACTAAAGTGGAGCACTCTACAAGATTTGAAAAGGTACCACATAAAGTGACACCACGAAAAAACAAACGTGGAAAACAAAGCAGACCAAAGCTGGAGGACCCCCTTCCCTCCATCTCTCACACACACACTATCATTAAAGTCTGCTGCTTGGAAACTTTATGGTTTCTTAGTCAACTACAATAACAGCAAAGAACTATAGAGTTCAAACAACCCCTCGCTAACATTTCAGACTGGATCAAATTCATGAGAAGTTGATTATAGCGGCAGACATGCAACCAATCTCTGAAGTGGAAAATGTCAGTTTAAAAAACACAGTGGAAACAATGGAACTATAGACTGTAAATACTGAGATAGTCTATATATGGAACCATGTGACAAAGTTCCCTCTCATCACCATTTTAGCCAGAAAATGATGACACAAGCTACAGTTGTCCCTGACTTTTCCAAAGGTTCTGCTATATACAGTACCTGTATGTACGCGTGGGTGTGTCTGCCATCCCAACACTGTTAGTTAGACCCTTAAAATGATATTCCGGCCAGTTTGAAATGGAGTTTTTTTTAATAGCTTTCCTGTTGCAGATGGCTGTTTGAACGACCTCAGCCAAGCTAATGGCTACTGACTAGTCTGAGCACAGCGAAAATAAATGTGAATTGCTGCAATCTTAAAGCAGTGCAAATTTTTGAAATTTTCAGAGCTTTTTATGCAAACGCTATTTTATAGACCCTTACCCCATTATAAGTTTAGCAATTTACATAGAGCACTATGATTATTTCACATTACACAGATATTTTGGTAGAAACATCACGAAACTCCTGTCTAAAGTGCATGGCACTGGAAGTGCTACAGCTAGCTGTTGCTGCCACCATTTTCTCCTGCAATTCCATATAAATATCCATGTAATGAGAAACCGACAATGGTAACAAGGTTTATGAAATATTTGCATGAACCACCATGAAGTTGTTTTAATATTCTCTAAGCACCATAACGCCCTCTTGTCTGCTTGTAGTAATTGTGCTGTAATTTTCCTTCCTCGCTGAAACAGGTGAGCTGTACACACCTGTTTGTGCTTCGTTATTTATTAATGATTTGTTTATGCTGGTGGGAGGCAAAGTGGTGGAAAGTGTTAGTGTTTCAGAGGGGCGGGGAAAAAAATGAAAGCTTTATGCATGCATGTTTATGGCCCAGAGAGTTTTCATACATAATTAAGTTTCTGTGGATTTTCCAGCTGTGAGGAACATCATGTTTACGAGTGGCGAGGGCTGAATTCTGTCCAAACAAAGCCAGCGTGGGCCACTCGTTGAAAACTGTGGCATAAAGATGCAGTTTCACTGTATGGAGCCCAAGAATTTCAGTGTGGACGGGCTGGTTTAGTTTCATAACAACAAGTTTAGACAGAGATTGGTATGAAAGAGGGAGGATGGGGGATATGCATTCATTCAAGGCATTCTAGGCCTTTAATTGTATTCATTTGGACCTGACTAGAGAAGCATGACAAATATCACCTTTAGGAAAGAAAATATTACCTTGGCAGAGAATGTTTATGCAAACGTCTCTCTAACTCCTCAGGGATTCCAGAAACAGCTTCACATTTTTCCCTGCCTGTCTGTGTGTCATACTCACATGCTTTATGAGTTTACTGAATGGGCTGCTGAGTGTTATAATCAGTCTCTCTTCCTGGCTGTGAAGTGTTCCCTTGATCACACATGAATACACAGGGGACGAAATCCATTCTTCTTCTGATCTCAAGAGACTCTCATCCTCTCAAGCAGTGGGGACCGTAAAGAATGTTGGTTTTGATACACAGATTGGATGCCAAGCTACTTCTGTTTGGTCTTGGGGAATTACCGAAGGGGAAGAATGACAGGCTAACTAAACTTCTTTTTCTTTGGCTCTCCTAAACCAGGCCTTCGAAATCACAAAGAAATGTCATGTTCTGCTGGTGCTAAAGATGCAGAACACTATCTAAAAAAATAAAAAAAGAGGAAAATACTAGCTAATAGTAGGGAAAGACTAGCTAAAGTAGTGAATAGTAGCTAAAATCCAAAACTAATAAAAGCTAGCTAAATGTCAAAAGTAGCAAAAGGTTAGCTAAAAGTAGCAAAAGACTTAATAAAAGCTATAGTAGCAAAAGAATAGTTAAAACTTAAGAGTATCAAAAAGGTAATCAAAAGTAACAATATGCTAACCAAAGGTAGCATAAAGCTAGCTAGATGCAAATACAGTTAAAGAGATTAGTCTGTTTTTAGATGTTAATAATCATTAATTCTTTCCTCTCATCTTTTTTTACACCTGCAGTCAGTAGAGCTGAAGAACAGCAGAATATCCTCAGGTAGTTGTGCTGCGGAAGTTAAAGCCCTTCCTCATCATTTCTAAGCCAGCCTTGTTCTGATAAAACTACATGTGTGTCTAATGGTGAGCTTTACACAACAGAGAGAAAGCTGTCCACCACCACACTGAAGACTTGGCTTCATTTCCCAACAGGGGAGCATCCGGCCTTTCCGGGACCCCCAAAGAATAGTTGTTTGAGGAACTAAAGAAGTGAACACTACATGCTCACTATTCAGAGCGTGTCTGACACACAGATGGCGGCTTCCACAGAAATGCACAGAGGCTCCTAGCCCATCGCCTTTCGTACCAGAGTTCGAAATTCAAATGATCTTATGCTGAGAAATGTTGGCGTTGTAGCAGTTTTAGTCAAAACTTTAAAATAATGTTATAGACCATCTCATGTAGTATTGTGAGACAGGACTTAAAATCAGTACTGCAGCCTTTGATGCTTCAACTTCCTGCTTCTACCTCTAGTTATACTATATCTTGATGGGTTAAATAATAGCATTGTATGAACCGCTGTGTTAAAAGGATTAAAGTTATTTTAAGAAGGCAGAGCTTTAGAAGTGGGTCCATTTAGACAAGCCGTTATTAAGTCATCAATAGCTTCCAAAGCAGATCTATTGCTTTAAAACAACTTTAGCCTTCTAATTTCACAGCAGTTAATGCAAACGCTATTATTTAAACCATCAGTTTTGCTTTGCACTGTTGTTTCAGTAGAAAAATATGAGCGTAAAAGTTGTGTAAGCTGTGTAAAAGAGTGCATTGAGAAATTGACATTGGTATAAAGGTTCATAAAATAACACTTGCAAAAACTGCTACAATATTCTGGAGATTGAAGCTGTTTCAAGACAGATATGTATTGAAGTATTAGCCTCTACTAGTTAGAAAAGGCAGGGAACAGGCTCGTGCTTTAGGTTTTAGGTCGACTGCATCTGTTAGTCAGACCTAAACTGTGTTTCTCTGTTTAAAGAGGTTGTTTATAGTACGTAAGATAATTGTTTTTTCCTAACTTTTCCACAGAACCCTACTGACAAATGGCCATTATATCCCTTTAAATACAGATGTCAAAACTGGTTGCCAGTAGGTAGAATCCAAGTGGTTAGTTAATTATGATTACCCCAAGCTACACATATGGGTTCAGAAAATGAGAAGAAAAACTGCCTAATGTTAGAGAATTAATAAGAGATCAGGTGAAAAAAGCAGAGTAAACTAAGATGAGTAGCAGGACTCTCTTCCTGCTGTCCTCACTATCTATTTTTTTTTCTTTGTCTCATTTCCTTTGCGTGAGCTCGCCAGTGTGTGTGTAGGTGGTGTGAGATCTTGTGCACCCCTCAGCCGCCGACAGGAAGCCCTGCTGTAAGAAGCAGACACCAACCAGCAGCAGATTTCCACGCAGGTGTTGCTGCTGCTGCTGCTGCTTCATATCAGCAAAGCCCGCTCTAACTCACACCGTCAACACTGCATGTTCTCCGAGCAGCAGCAAAGCTACACAGACACATTCAGTTAGATTTGTGGGCTGATCTTTAAAGACCACTCAGCAGCTGATGACTTGAAGTGTGTTTGGCAGCAGCGGCAGCACATCTTTTGGAAATAAACGTCAGCTGGGGGGGCTTGGGGTGAAGTTAACCCCAACCCTGCTGCTGGCAACCACCCTGAACTTTATTTATCTTATGAGTTGCAATGTAGGTCCTTCAGAAATATCTATTATTGTCTGTTTCTGCAGTTCTTTTTCCTCCCAGATCTGGGACTCACAAAGCTCTTATTCAACAGAAGTAAAGAGGGCATCCTCGACACAGAAAGTATCCCCCATTTGGCCCAAGCACTTTAGTTTATGGTTTTGAACTTCAGACAGGTAAACTTATTTCAGGGTTTTTATGTTTAAAGTAACTGTCTTTTAGAGAAAACCAATAGATTTATACATGGTGACACTTATGTGGTTATGTAAATAAAACAGTAAAAATAAAATGGCTGAAATGTGTTGGAAACCTCTTGGAGCTCTTTCACTCGACATGATGACCCCGCTTTGCTCTCCATCCCCTTCACAACCTACTGGCTGCATCACAGCAAATTAGGAAAACTTCCTTCAGTGTGAAGGCCACTGTTACGCTCCTAGTACTTGCCAAATAGATTTTACTCACTGTTTTATGCGTTCTAAACCCAGTGTGTCTCTGGGCTGAGACTGGTGGCGACTAGTAGACGAACAGCATTGGTGTGGGGTCCTCAGTTTTCCTTGCACTCTTTTCCAGCTCACGGTCTTGTCACTTTAATTTTGAACATGTTCAAAACATTTATGCAACAAATTTTCTCTCAAAATAGTCACAGCATTATCACGGTTGTCTCCGACTCTTCACAATTCAGTTTCCATAAATTCTACAGCACTTTAATGAGAGCATTCCCTGCTTAGGCTGCTCCCCCCGCGACCGGACCCCAGATAAGCGGAAGTGGATGGATGGATGGATGGATGGATGGCAAAATGACCTGTTAATCCTTGGGATTATTGCATGACAATCCCCATTACCTAGCAACCCCAAGCCGAGCCCAGTCCCTCACCTAGCAATCCAAGTGGAGCTCCACCCACTTCATTATAAGAAGACCATCACATTTGTTATGCTGGAAAAGGAAAATGTTCTGTTGTCAGCAGCAATATAGAACATGTACTGCCACTGTCCCAACCAGCGACCAGTAGGGTTTCGGACCCACTTGCTGCCGCTCTCCTATTCGACAAATGTCGGTTCTGAACCGCAAAGTGCCCCTGTCCTAAAGTCAGAATCCTCAGAGTTTGAATTAATAACAATATAAATGTGCGTCAGATCTGCAGAGTTTAATCCTTCTTTGAGTTTTTATGTTTTAAGACGGGACACTGAGTTGGGGGGGGCGTGGCCAACAGCAGCTTATTTGCATAAAAGTGATGTAGCCCTGAAACCGCGCATTCTTAAATGAGCTCAAAACAGGCAGAACTGATCTGGTGAAATCGCAATATCTGAGAAGGATTTTGTGTACTAAATGTAATGAACATGTTTTGTACAGCCCACAGACCTAGGAAGCATAATAGGTCCCCTTTAATAAATAAATGATTACTGCATTCACTAATTAGGAACGTAGTAATCAATAAACAGGAAAAAAACGTGTGACTGCTGAGTCAGCAATCACACAGAGTACAGTTGCATTTGAGAAAATACTATCAAACAACTTTTCACTTTTTCCAGTTGTGGCTCTGGTGTACTCCCCCTCTAACCCAAAAGCGGCTGGGATATGCCCCTACCCCCCACCCCACCTCCATGTCCCTGAACAGCACGAAGCCAGAACAGAGATGATGAATGGATGGATGAATCTCTTACTGCCTACTGGCTTCTACAAATGAGCGTGTCAGCGAAAGCTGAGTGTAGACACCTGCTAAGAGACTTTTTATGGATTATATCACAGTTTTTTTTTTCACCTGCAAAGTGAACGGGCAGTGTCTAAAACCATGCTCCGCGCATGAATCTCCTTCTAAATGGCACTGAAGCTTTCCAGTAGCTCCCTCCATTCAATAACATCCTGTTCACACTGGGATGAAAGTGAGTTCATGGATTTCTAAAATCCACCTGTTTGAAAAGCAAATCAGACGATCACACTGGCCTCTGCTGGAGCTTGTTTCTGCTGGAGCTGGAAACAAGCTGGAAAGTTATGCAGTGACCTTGAATTTGTGGTGTTGGATAATTAGGCGCAGAGGAGGAAGAGCTAGATTAACGCAAACAAGTAAACTCAGACAAAACATAATTTTACTATCTAAATTTAGTTTTTAATTTCTTAATGTATATAGCATTTATCTTTAACATGCAGCCTCAGTCTGACAGTGTTGTGTGAGTTGCATTTGGACGAGTACTAAAGCTCATGCTCAAAGCGACACTCGTTCTTTGTCAGAGGGAGAAAAATAGTTGGCCCTGATTGACAGAACTGACTGGTTATCCAACGTGACCGTCAGACAGTTAGCCAATCAGCACCAAGACAGAGCTGAGCTCTGAGCAGAAGACAGGAAGTCTGTGACTGAAGTGGTTTTAAAAATCTACTTGAAGAAGAAACTCAAAAAATCACTGACGTGGTTCACTAAGAAGAAGTTGCAAATGGTTAGCATGATAATGGTTAGCATGCTAACTATTAGCATGATAATGGTTAGCATGCTAAGCACAACTTCTCCATGTTCTCCTTGTTTGCTTTTTGGTGCATCTTTGGTTCATATCAGCTGTGTGAGAGACGCTCTGTGGACCCACTTGATCAGGACAGCTGAAGCAGAGGAAGACGAGGGGTTCATGCATGGCTTGGTTTGTTTGGTGCTTTGAAAAGTACTGTGGCAAGCCATTTGTATACTTATTCAATATCACTGATATCAAGCCTCATTTGCTCACACTGGCACTCATCTAGCTGAGAAACTTGGTGAGTGTTTCACATTTTATTTCTTAAGTACTTTCCCACTGGCAGATGTTATTCATGACTTTTTTATATATATATATATACAACACTTTTATTTTTATAGTGAAGTTATCAGCTGACACATGCAACATTGCTCTGTGTGACCAACATCCTTTAGGCCCTTCTCCTTAACAAGGATGGTTTGTTTCTCTGTCACTGCATCTGGGAGAGTTATTGTCTGCTCTTAGCATTTGTTTCTCTCTCCTGTCCTATCGTACCGTGAAGCTGCTAATTATAAGCCTTCCTGACAACGACTGTTTTATCAATGAGTAGCCTGCTAGTTTACATTAGCTGTGTCACAGTGTCTCATTGTAGAGCAGTTGGTTATGCTGAATGTGTTTCCAGCAAAGAACTGAAGTCTGATCTCATTCTCTGCGAGCTTTCCAGAGGAGGTGGATGTGTAGCTGTTGATGTGTCTGTTTAATATTTATGTCTCTGTGATTCTGCCATGGTCTCTATTTGAGTCATCTGAGGTGGGTGTGCTGTGATGGTTTGGGTTCAACATGTTGAAGTCAATAAAAAAAGAGGAAAGTATTTGGTGCCCCACCATCTTTTTAGGGATGAAAACACTACTGGAAATCTTACAGGTGAAATTGTGCAGGTGTTTTTTTTTTGTTTTTTTGTTTTTTTGTTTTTTTTTTGTCAGCTGCTGATTTGGCTACCCATCCCAGCCTGTCAAATCAGTGTACATTATCTTCATCAAACACCAAGGGGTGTTTTCACATCTTTATCTAACCCGTACACTCAGAATAATTCATCATCTTCATGATAACACTGTTAAAACAGCAGCCCTGATAGGAGCTGAGGCCCAGTGCTTCTTCTGTTCCGTCCCAATGCATTCTGGGAGACACGTGCGTGCTTCATTTTCATAAAGAAGTGTGAATGAATGCTGCTGGCACAAGCAGTTGATTTTTCATGTTTTATTGAACTCAACAATGAATAATTGAGTGGCTCTGTGTCCCGCAGGGTCTGTGTTTCTGCGAGGAGCAAAGCAATGTGGAGGAACTAAAGATCCTGATACGCCAACAACTCCAGGTACATCTCTTCACGTCATCACACTGGACCTTTGGAACCGCAAACAGAAACGCTCGCAGAAGAACTCAGGCATGTTTACTCACACTCTTGTGTGAAGCTTGTCTTATATAATGTAACAGCCAGCAGAAGATGGCTGTAATGCTCATTCTGGAGCGTTTCCAGATGTGGGTGGAAAGCAGAATGGGGTAAATCCACAGAGAGGGTTTGCGCTATGGGGTCCACCTGCTGTTTTAAGCAGATGCTGTAAAACATACCCGTGGTGTAATATTGTGGATTGCGGAATCTCCGTAAAAAGAGGCTACAGCAAAAGGGGTTTGTTTTCTTTCCTTCACTTGAGTGGCGCTTGTTGTTTCAGGTTTGACTCACAGGTCAGCAGATCCATCCAGCTAAAAGCTCAAGTGTTGTGTGCCTTTTTGACCCAAACCTCCATTTGTGCTGCTGCCTTCTGTAATTTGCAGCGCGGCACGAAGGTCAACCTGTAACCCTCCTGTGGGAGTTGCCACAGTTAGTCACTGCGTCCTACCTCAGCATGGAGTCAACCAGCTCTGCCTCTCTCTGTCTGTTTTTTTTTTTCTTCTTCCTACCCCATGTGACATTCTGCTGGCTGAAATCCCAGTGGATGAAAATGTTTGCACTATCTCCTAATCCTAGTGTTAGCACATCGTGGCCCACTTAGAGCTGCTGTAGGAGCTGATCACAGGACCACACATGCGTTCCCTAAAGGAATGCTTATCACTCTGCAGCTTTCATGCTAGAGTTTAAACTAAGATCATCTTATGTTGAGAAATAAGAAATGATTTGTAAATAACTTTATGCAAAATCTCATGCAATACTGTGAGATGTAACACTCAGAGCATGTGTTTTGTGTTTTCACCCTCAGCTACTACCACATGTTTGTTAATGTTGATAACTTGTGGTGGCGAGGCTCAGGACGGTATGGGATTCTGACGCTCAAGTAACCTTGAGCTATAATACCACAGTTTCACAGTCTTATGCAAATAAAACAAAAATTCAAAAACACAGTTCGTTTGCATTTATTTAAAAATTGAAATGCAAATACTATTACTACTGCTGCCTAAATAGTATCACGTATTGCTTATTACAGATTATAAGTATAATAATATTTAATGTAATATTTATTTGTGGTTATTTTAACTTTAATACACAGATATAAATAAGGAGACTGACAGAACAAAAGTGAACTTGTTGACAGTCTGTTTAAAATCAGTCAAATGAGACAAATTTGGAGCTTTTTGGCAACGAGTCCCATCAGCTACATGTCCACAGACCCCAAAATGACATATACACAGAAAAAAACCCTGTACCTACAGTGAAACGTGGAGGAGGCTCAGTTCTGTTCTGGGTCTGACACAGGGTGTCCTGAGTCTGTTCAGTGTCCAATGAAATCTCAAGACTATCAAGACATTCTGGAGCAAAATGTGCTGCTCAGTGTCAGAAAGTTTGCTGTCAGTTTCAGGTCATGGATCCTCCAACAGAATAATGACCCAAAACACAGAATTAAAAACACCAAGAATTGCTCAGAATGAAACCTTGGATTATTCTGAAGTGGCTTTCTGAGTCCTGATATTAATCCTGTTAAACATCTGTGGAAGGAGCTGAAACCTGCAGTCTGGAAAAGGAACCCTTCAAACCTGAGACATTGACTCAAAAGGTTGTGCAACAAAATATTAAGTTATTGGTACCATCTTTTTGTCAAGGCCAGATTCAGAGGTTTGTTTTATAAAATAATTCTGTTGAACCAAAAAGTCAAAATCAGTGACTGATTTTTATTAGTTTTGTGAGTTTCAAATGATTCAAGTGACCATTGTGGGTTTTCCTTTCTTTAATGAAAGGGTCCAAACAGATTTGTCCACACCTGTATGTGCTGAGAGGAAGACTCACATTCATTTAAAACAGGGAAGACTTAATGTTCAAACCCACCCCCCCAGCTGAAAAGGTGGGGGGGTGGGAAAAGGTGAACTTCTTACATTCACAGCAGATGTAGTCATTTTGCAGTCTCAATCATTGCTGCACTAATAGGTCCTTTTTTGTGCATGTTCTCGTTTCCTGCAGAGCTGTCGCAGGTCTCGATGCACAAGCCTGCAACACAGGCTCATTGCAGATTGGATTCTCTGTTTTTTGGGGCTGAGACTTAGCCTTTTTTTTTGATATACTCAACCTCAACCGAATTTTGGGTAGCAGCAAAATGGAAGACACACCACAGTTCTCTGCATGTGAGGGGTCCGAAGGAGCTTTGCAAAGATTTGCACGGTTAGCACATCAAGTAGGCCCTTTCTGCGGGACCCCACGTCTGAGTGTGCGTGAGCCTTGTAGGCTGGTGAGAAACAGCAAAATGAGTCACAGATTCCAACGACTTGGTCTCCTCTTTGTCTCTCTGATGGTTTCCACTCTGTGCAGAAACAAAAGTAAGACAGCAGGGAAGTAATTATCCTCTCATCGTACTACACATTGTTAGGTCTTGCTAGAATCTTTTGCAGCCATGGCACAAACGCATACTTGTGTTCAGTTCTGCCTTCAGAGCTCCAGAGCTGACTGTTGGTAGCTGTTTACCTCCATGATAATGACTGCACCAGTGTGGGCTGTGCAGCTATTTGCAGAGATTTCAGTGTTGTCCTCAGACTGTGGGTCCATTGTGGTTACCCAGCTTGTCTGGTGGTGTAGAAATGCAGTCAGTGGGTAGAAGTGGTGCCTCTAATGAACCTTGTTAAGCTTCTCTGTATTATATTGACACATATGGTGGCATTTTTCATGTGCTTCCGTTCCTTCCGGTGTTTAATTAAGGGATTTACACAGTGAAGTGGAGGCACTACAGACTACTCTCAGGATGAACTACAAGGCTAAAACTTTTCCATCAGCCGTCATCACTCCAACAACCTACAATTGGCGATATATTCACGCTAGAGGCTGACATTTTCTCGGGAATCCCACGGGTCACGGGATTCCCGCAGGATTCCCGTGGGATGGGAGTCAACTTTACTGTTAATCACGCGATCGGTACGGTACAGAATAAAAACTTAACGGGAGCAGACGGGAGCAGGAACCAACCAAAAAAAACCACCCCAAACAACAGCAAAACATAGTACATGCACTGCCATTATGTAGTTTTATTTCAGAGAGCCTACTAACGCAGGTCAAAAGAACTACACCGCCCAAAATGCAACAGTGCTTCCGGTGGCTGCTTTCCACGCTAACGTCTGCGATACTGATGCGGTAAAAAAATGTTTTGCAACGCAAAGTAAAAAGGAATGACTTGCCGATTAGGCTCACAGTCGAGTGTGACGGTGATAGCACGTTGAAATATTCAAATGTGATGATGTAAAAAGAAAGTAGCAGATACGGCAGTGTTTTTTTCAGTTAACTTTTGCTTCATGCACATTTCTCTTTTTACAAAACTCAGGTACCCTATGCACTTTCATTTGTTGAGAACAGTTCTCTTTCTTGGTGTATTTTTTTGTTGGAGAAATTCAAATCATAAAATGAATTGTTATTGTTT
>NC_051448.1:23212242-23216787 GCF_001649575.2 Kryptolebias marmoratus | reverse complement strand
ATAAAGTAATATTTAAAAAGAATGGGGAGAAGAATAAATCAAATAATTTTCCTAACAACTAAAGGAAGACCATAAAAACAGGAGCAGTACAGGAGCGGGAGCAGTACTTGATGGGAGTGGGATGGGAGTGGGAGTGACTTTACCAGGAGTGGGACGGGACAGGAATTTATTTTTACTTTGGCCTGGGATTGGGACAGGACAAGAATTTTTTCTGTGGGAGTGGGACGGGACAGGAGTGGAAACCCACTCCCGTGTTATCCTCTAATTCACGCCGTTGTCTTTAAGCCTTATTTTTCTTGAAGAGCAGTAAACCAGGCAATCCCTGTTCGCCATACAACTGTAAAAGTAGGCTGTTTGTGGCCAAAAAGAATACAAAGTTAGTTTTTGTGTTATTTTTATGTTTTTTGGTTTTAAAACAAGGAGGTAGACAAAACTTTTAAAAGAAATATACTAGATCTGTTCCACCAGCTCTGAGCTGATCTTAGAAGCCACAGGCTTCTATAATAACGCTGAGAACGAACATGTGGTCAACTTCAAACACAGTGCCCTTCTTGTTACAACACACAATCTTTTTGAAAGTTGGCGGGAAAAAATGTCTTGAAACGACTTATTTTCCAGTGCTACACAGATCACCGGGAGCAAACATGTGGGAGAACAGGAGTATCTAAAAGGTGTGTCTACAAACAAATGATATCAATTCAGTTTCAAATTTTAACTGGCCATGGCTTCAATAACCTGAAAAATTACATTTAAGACTCTGGTCTGCTGCAAAGCCAGAAAGACTCCGCACGACGCAGGAGAAAAGTGCTCCAGAATGTCACTGATAATGGTAAAATAAATAAAGCTAGTTTACTTTGTTGGGCACTCTGTGTTTAACAGCTGACAGTTGATTGTGAAACAGCAGCTGTCATGGAGTTTATTAACTCCACCTGTTGATCAGTGAGGGAAAACAGTGCAGTTTCATTTTGTCTGGTTGGTTTAAAAATGTGGGCTGTTTTTATTAGATTTGGCTGTTGTCTGTTAATTGCCTTAAAAGATTCAAGAAAATGTATCATCATTCTTAAAACTTTAGAACTAAACAGTATTACGGGCCTCAGGAAGTGAACATTAAAGAATAATTAAAAAATAACTATTTAAAGTAGTCTTAAAAATAAAAGAAAATGGATTTGTAACAGTGTAAAGCAATTCAAAACCAATAAAAATAGTAGCAGATAGCAACACTTATAGTGCACAAGAAAGGCTTCATCATGGCTATTCTGAGCAGTTCATCTGCCTGATTGCATTTAGGGAGAATTTGTTTTGCAAATAAATTAGGCTATCGAAACATGCATCCTTTTACCTCAGGTAATGTCTTATTTATGTCTTTATGTCTTACTTGCTACTAAAAGGATACCAGATTTGAATTGCCCATCTATTTACAGGTCAAAACTCTTAAAATGGAAAGTTAAACTAGATAAAATAAAGTGAAAAATATTGTCCTTCAAAGAAAAGAAACACCACAGTTAGACTTCAGTCACTAATAGTCGATATATTCATCCAATCACCCACCTCTACAACATAATCAAGCAGTTCTTTCTGCTTGTTTTATGGCCTTAAAGTGACCTTCAGAAACCTGAGTGTGTCAAATCACTGTAGAGATGTGGCACAGAAATCCCTCTGTCTTCCTTTGCCCACTTAAATGCTGGTAAATAATCAGAGCACTGTGTTTCAGCTCTGCTCAGGTCAGAGCGCCCTTACTGTCACTGATGGCGCTGAAATGGTGTAAAAGCAGAGGCATCAGCGAACGGGCAGCAGCACTCAGCCCTGCTGATGAACAATAAAGTGCAGCAGCTGTGCAGAAAATCCCAGGATCCTCGGTCGCCACCAGGCAGTGAGATCTCTCCCAGGGAGAAGGAACGTCTCTGTCAAGATTGTTGGGATACGGTTTTTGCCCCGGGGGCATGCATTTGTTTGTTTGTCTTGTCTGTGAGCAAAATATCACATGAACAATTGGATTGTTTTAATGAAACTCTCAGGAAGTACTCATCAGATGTGGATCTCCAACTGATTAACTTTTTGAATCAACTCGATTCAAGATGGCTGCCATAGCTAATCAACCTTAGTGAACACAAAAGTGGCTCTAACAGAACCAAATTTCCCCAGAACTTAAGTCAGCTTCCTAAGCAGTGAATGGGAAAGTGCACCTGAATAGCTTATTTTTGCACTAGTACTTGTCTTCTGTCTGACTTTTTCAATCTCTCACATGGTTGTGGAGGAATTTTGGCTCACTCTTCTATCCAACATTGCTTCAGTTCATTCAGCTTTACAGACATTGGTTTCTACACAGCTCTTTTAGCGTTTCAGTCAGGTTGAGGTTCTGGTCTCTGATTTGACCATTGCAGCACCTTAATTCTTTTCTTTTTGATCCGTTCTGTTTTAGATCAGCTGCTGTGTTTGGGATCATTGTTCCGTTGCACCATGACCCAGTTTAGAGTCAAATGTGAGGCCCTCTGTCTGACAGCTGAAGACTGGATAGAGTTCTTTGGTCTACAGAGGAGTTCATAGTCGGCTCAATGCAAAGAGCCCAGTTCTTGTGGCTGCAAAATAAGTCCAAATCATCAGCCCACCACCACCGTGCTTGGCAGTTGGTATGAGGTATTTGTGTTCACGTCATATTTATAAAGTAGAGATGTTGATATAAATGTGGTTAGCAATAGAAGCTGGCTTAACAGTTGCTGTTTGTCCTCTTAAATATAAGCATACACACAAGTGACCAGACCATCATATGACTATAAATAAATGAGCACCAAAGCTTTATTGGACAGTTAACAACAAAAGATGAAATGGGGAATCTGAGGAATTCAATTTTGTGGACAACAGAAGTTGTAGCTCCTCAATGATGAGCTTCAGTCCTACTGTTTTGACCTTTGACAGGTATATTGACAGGTATATTGTGGCAAGAGCTGGAGGCTCTGGGTGTACCAGGCTTTCCTTCATGCTCGAGTGAGCTTTGAGACTGAACACAGTCTCAAAGAGGCTAACAAGGGCTAACAAGGGACTCTTTCACTCAGCCTTGGTAGGGGTAGAAACCTCAGATAAAAGCATTTCTGGTTTGCAAATTAGTTCAATCTAACCCGCTCAGGAATGAAGACCCTCAGTCTCCCAAAGAAAACCTCTGTGGCAGAGACCTTTAAGTCTCAAGGGTTAGGACGATCATTTCATGCAACTTCAGTTGTCTAAATTCAAAACATGGCCTGCACTTTGATTTGTCAGGGCTTTCTATGCTCTTGTCTGCTTTGTCATGTGTTATCTACCAATTTTCTGATTCTAGGTTGTCAAATGGTCCACCACTGTTAAACAACACAAAGAGAACTCTTTGGCCTTTTAGTAATCAGCCACAATTTCCATCAGCCCCCCACATGTTGAAGGTTTTAGCAGTGGCGTGGGTTTAATTATATTGAAGGGTGGGGCTGTGGCCATATGCCAGGCTCTGGTCCCTAGGGACTAAGCCAGCAGCTTAATGAGCATCCCTGCAGGAATTAATGCAACGTTGTTTGACCGCAGTGTTTTGACGGCTGGGAGAGGCCTGCTGCTCAGCTGATTTACAGCTGCTGACGGCTGGAGGAGGATGGAATCTCATACTGCCTGGTAATGTAAAGACAATTTTAGCACTGACACCAGACTAGACACCAACTTTCACTGGGATCACACTAAATATAAAACCCCGAGATCTTAGACTGCACCCACATTTGAAAGTTTTGGGTGTATACAGCTGATAAAGGCACCTAAAGAGAGTTGAGATTCATCACTAGTTGAGCTGAATTTGGGAATATACACAGGATTTCCCACAGAAAAGAGGCTAAGCCTGGTGGTAGGTGGCCGTTTGCTGGCCTATCGTCGGCTGACCGTGATTTAGTAAAAAAAAAAAGATTAAAGTTGACAGGAAAGTTGAAAATATGGCTATTTATTATGCGATATACTGTGAAACTACAGTTTTACAAATACTTTTTTTTAAACGAAAATACAATTTAAATCACTAATTGTTTGCACCTAATTTGAATCCTAATTCAAGTCACATTTACAAATAAATTAAATCAACATAAATGAAAAAGTGCAAACAAGACACCAACACACGTCAAGGCCCATGAATAGCAACAGGGAACTGAAAAACAAAGAGAGAGAGCCTTTAGGGAGCGAGATAGGGAGTTATTGAGGAGTATACAGAAGCAGCTCAAAGTCAAGATCAGAGACAGCAAGGAGGTGTACAGGAAGAAGCTGGAGAGTAAACTGCAAAGGAATAATATCAGAAATGTGTGGTCAGAGATGAAGAAGATCACAGGCTTCAAGCAGAAGGAAGATCGGATAGATGGAAGTCTGGACAGAGCAAATGAGCTGAACACATTCTTCAACAGGTTCAGTTCAGGAACAAGCTCACCATCCTCCCCTCCTGCCTCCAGCCAAACAGATATCCCACCCTCCTTTGACCCACAGCCTTCCTGTAACACCTCAGATGTTTTATCCTCCACCTCAGTCATGGACTCTTCTGCTTCCATACGTTTGTCTTCA
>NC_051448.1:23209293-23210903 GCF_001649575.2 Kryptolebias marmoratus | reverse complement strand
TAGTCAAAGGCTTCTTCAGATTAGTTGTAAAACGGACCGCTACAGGAGATCTTTCCTGCCCACAGCCATCACCATCTATAATAACTCCTTGATTTAAATGAGCTACATCAACATTTAATTTCCCTTTGGGATTAATAAAGTATTTTGAATTGAATTGAATTGAATACTGTACTGTGCTTTTTGTGCACAGGCTGCATGTCGGATCACTACATGTAACAACAAAACCAAGCAATGCTGAATAAAATAGCATAATTTTTCTGGTAAACAAGGATAATATTTTCACTAAGCACAAAACATGCTTACCATATTCAGTCTTGTAAAGCCACCCACTGAATTTTAGCTCAACTAACCATTGTTGGTCAAACCTGCTCATTCAATGTTTATTGCTGTGGCTCCAGCGACGAGCTAACTCCAGCGGTAGCTGAAGGCGGCTTAGCATCAGGGCTCATTAGAGTCCTGCAGGGCTCTGCGCTGATACAGGCGAACCAGCTCCGCTAGAGCACCAAAATCGTCCATTATGAATGGAGCGCGGTCCGCACCAAGTTATGGAAGGTGCACAACATGACACCGCGCAGGACCTTCGCGCATGGGCGGGGACAGCGAGATTGTGTCACTGTTGGCACGGGCACCCTCACGCGGTGAGGTAGATAAAGGTAGCGGTTTTGGGGGTGCGGGTGAAAAAAAACGTGTATAAGAAATGATGTATTTATAATAAACAAGCAGAGCTTAGCTAAATAATACACTGGGGGAAACCCTGTTACATAAAGAGTGTCCTGTAGGTGCCCTTAACTGACTCCGCATTTACTTCTTAAAATATTATTATTATTATTATTATTATAAAATTATTATTTTAATTATTATTTTAATTAATTATTATTATTATAAACACTGGTCCCATGTCACTTGGTGGTGAGAACATCCACATTAATGACTGATCAAAATACAGAGAAGGAACATTCTTAGCTTAAGGTTTAAAAAAACAAAACAACTGTAGATTTTTTCCTTCTCAGTTATCAATTATTTCAGCATGCACTCAGTGT
Source organism: Kryptolebias marmoratus (assembly GCF_001649575.2). Taxonomy (NCBI): domain Eukaryota; kingdom Metazoa; phylum Chordata; class Actinopteri; order Cyprinodontiformes; family Rivulidae; genus Kryptolebias; species Kryptolebias marmoratus. The sequence goes on along the minus strand of NC_051448.1, from coordinate 23,209,863 downwards.
TATAGTGGCAGGATGAGGATCTAGTCAGACAAATGAAGAAAACTCTCCTGTAAAAACGGCTCTATTGTTGTTTTGGTTTCTAGGGCACAAACATCATGATGGACAGGTTCGAAGTAGGCTGCTGTGTCATCATTCCTGATAAGGTCTGATTTGGATTCCACATGGTTCCACCAAAAGGCTTATGATAACGATTTATTTACACCAGTCCTCTCAAACTGTCTTCATTTTAGGTAGGTAGGTAGGTACGTAGGTACATTTATTTATATAGCACTTTTCAGCACAGGGCGACTCAAAGTGCTTTACCACACAGAACAAAATTACAGACAGGTACAAGATACAATGATAACTAATTGTCTAAATAAGCTAAGCTAAACCAAACAGATCTAAGCATGACTGAATGTATAGAACTAAACTAAGCTGAAACTAAAACTAACGGTACCGAACTATCTAAAAGTACCCCAGGCCCGCTATACAGCCGAAGTAAAACCAGACATATCTAAGCATGAGCTAAGACAGTCAAAAATAGTAGCTAAACTAAACAGATCTAAACATGACTAAATGTACAGAACT
>NC_051448.1:23200257-23208439 GCF_001649575.2 Kryptolebias marmoratus | reverse complement strand
GAGACTGGACTCTCCTTAACCCAGTCGAGAAAATTGTATCAATTGCGTTGAGAAACCAGCTGATCAGATCCATATTCCTTAAATTTTTGGAAAATATGTAAAAAGAGGCTTTGAAAAAGAAAACAGGGCGGGGGGGGGCAGTTCAGGGGACAGAGACACTTAATCTTAAGTACACACTCGTAAATTTTCATGACTGTGTCTGCCAGGCATTTAATACCCAGTGTTTGTGAAAACAAAAAGCTGATGAAACCACATTCAGACCCTATTCTGTATCTCCTCACATCATCTGAGAATGTCGAGTTACTCATGTTGAAATGTTTTAAGACTTTAATTTGCATTTTAATTTAATTAACACATTATGTAGATTAGTGGCTCCCAAACATTTCTGCTTTCAATTAACAAAATATAAAACATTACACTAAGTTATTTAACAAAAAGTTTCATCAAACTATTTTTTATCCATTTATGACTAATGTCTTGTCCTTTGTAAGGACTATATATGTCCTGACCATATATTATATATAAGTAAACCACTGACAATCATTTTAAAGTTAATTTGAATTCTGTAGATCTTCTCAAGACCCCCCAAGATTTGGTGTTTCAAGACCAACAAGCTCAAGAATCCAACTTTAGGAACCATTGATGTAGATAGTTTACATTTAATGTTTTTGTTTGTTTGTTTGTTTGTTTAAGCATTCATCCACATGTAATGCAGTTAACCTTCAGGCAAAGTCTAGGTTTATAATTAACACTAAATAGCCAATAAGACTCAATTCAACGTTTAGTCTGCAGAAAAAATTTATTTGTCAGTGTTTAGTGGTGCACATCAAAACCTATTGTCATTTTAAGCTTCAGGTTTTGTCCTTGACTTTGGTTTTTCCAAAATTTTTACTAAATATGAACAATGAATATCTTAAAAGATTTTGAAATTTATAACAAAGAGAAGAAGATTACGCAATCTTTATTTTTTTATTTTTTAATGAGTTTTCATCTAAAATTTTATTAACAAAAATATAGAGGTCACCAAATATGTAGTAAAAGAAAAAGAACATCATGTTCTATTATTTATTTTTTTATTTTTTTATTTTGAGTATTTGGGATGAAAACAATACAGGCTTATTTAAATCAAGTCCATGTACACAAGGCTGACCTTTCTGCCTGAAAATTGTGTGACAAAAGGTTGAGTTGTGTTGAGTTTTTGTAAGTGACATTTAGTTGCCATCAGGAATTTCTATCCTCTCATGGTGGACATGAATATCATATTATTTTAGGCTTTTAATGATTTTGTTGAACTGTTCTTTTTTCTAGGGTGGAATTAATTTACAACATCTTCGTTTTTTTGTAGCTGTTCCATTTTTAGGGGTCGTTACAGCAAGTCGTCTTCCTCCATCTATCTCTGTCTTTTGTGTCCTCTGTCCTCACTTCAACTACCTCCATGTCCTCTCTAACTGCACCCATATATCTCGTCTTTGTCTTTTTCCAGGCAGCTGCATCTCTAAAATCCTTCTATCAATATACCCACTGTCCCTCCTCTGCACATGTCCAGATCATCTCAGTCTGGCCTCTCTCACTTTGTCTCCCAGTCGTTCAACCTGCTGTACCTCTGATGACCTCATTCCTAATCCCGTCCATCCTTGTCCCTCCCAAGGAGAACCTCAACATCTTCAGCTCTGCCACTTCTTTTTCCGTCTCCTGTCTTTTTGTCCGTCCCACTGTCTCCAAACCATACAACATAGCTGCTCTCACCACTTGGTACAGTTCATTTGTGTTCAGTCAGGTTGAGGTCAGGTCTTTGGAAAGGTCATTCCAGAGTCTTAATGTTAGCCAGTCAGAAACCAGTTCTGATGTGTGTTTGGGATCACTGGAACAACAAACTGTGCAGCAGTTTCAATAATCTAGTTGTCGATTTGAGGTGACATTGAAGAATTTGGAGGCAGTCCTCCTTCTTTATTGCTTCTTCTACTTTGTGCTTCTTCTACTTGACTCCTCCAAACATGCTTCTTGTCATTGTGGCCAAATAACCCAGTCTTTCTCATCTGACCATCAAACCTTTATCCAAAAGAGAATTGGTTTGACAACATGCTGCTACTAATTTCAGGCAAGCTTAAAGGTGTTGCATTTTTAGCAGGGGCTTATTTCTTGATCAGCGCCCTCTCAGTCCATGGTGGTGTAAAACTCACTTCACTACATACAGGAACACTGGTGTTCCAGCAGTTTCCCGCGGGCTTGAGCCTTGGTGGTTCCTGGGTTGTTCTTGAACATCTAAACCAACTTCTGCTCCTTATTAAATCCTCACTGAGTCCCTTGGACTTTTAATTGTTCTGAGTATTGGTCAGTAAAATGAGTGCTGTCAGTCAAATCTTTTGTCATGCTGGCAAAAATAAACTACCAGCTTTCGTCAGTCATTGTCACTAATGAGAAGTTAATTGGCTTTGGTCTTAAGTAAAAAAACTTCTAGAACCTGAAAGTATGCATATATTTGAGCCTGTGTGTATGAGTTTGACCCGGGGTGAATTAAAGAAAATCCCCAATCAATTAAAACTTGAGCAGTTCTTGTTTTTCAAAACCATTGAAGTTGTATGTTGTATAATAATTTGATCCTTGAGAAAGAACAGTTTAAGTTAGTCATTAAAAGTCATTCATGCCCACAATGACTTCTAATTGCAGATGTACCTTCAGAGACAGCCTCTGAATTAAAACAGAGTTATTCAAAACAACTGTGGTCTGCTTCCCATAACTTCTCTTTGTAAAAATGTCACCACTTTACCTTTCTGCTGCTTCTTTGCTTTGTTACAATCTTACTCTTTTATTGACTGATTCTAACTGGAATACATTTTATCATATTTTATTTAAAAAAAATATATATATGTTTACTGTTTCAGCCTTGAATGTAAAAACCCTCTTGAACAAGAAACAGAATTTAAAAAACGGAAATTCAGTATGTAGTGCAATAGGCTGACTTTCCACTCTGTCAGGCTGCCTTTATGGTGTTCCTGCTACACCAGGGCTACATAATCTATTGATTAAATTTAATGGGGTCCACCCACACCGCTTTGCCTTAGCCTCAATGAAAACTAAAAAAACCCAGCAGGGAGCAGGTTAGATAAGGCCCATCTCTCTGCTATGATACCACTACGATGACCCAGTCAGCTTTGTTCCAAGTCAGGTCTGTGAAGTACAAAATCTGAAGTTTCAGTGTTTCCACCAGTCAGGGTGCAGTGATTTAGAGGAGAGAACATCTGTGCTTCATCTCATTTTAAACACAGATCACTGAAGCCAGCTGCTTCCCTTCTTCAGTCTTTTGAAAGTTAGACTAAATGTTTGCTGGCCACTACAAACAAGATCCGTCAACAGAACTGATCGTCCTTAGGATTTAAATCTGAAACCAGGGTCACAATTAGAGATGGAGATGGTGAAGAGAGCTGGATGTTTTAGAGAACATCACAAGTGACAAGTGAAGAAACTTTTTTCTGCTAAAGTGGAGTGGGAACGTTGAGCGCTGGATGACTGCTGAAATATGTTGAAGGAACTGAAACGGAGTTGTTAAGGTCAGAGCAAAAGGTAAAATGATCAAAATAAAGGCTAAGGTGAGCAGGACACAAGCTAAAAACTAAAAGGAGCAGAAAAGTAGTTAAAAGCAGCAGAACACCAGGTAAAAGCAGTGGAACAGTAACAAAAACAGCGAAACAGATGTTGAGGTTAGCAAAACAGTAGGTAAAATTTGCAAAACTGTAAGTAAAATTAGCTAAACGGATGCCGGAGCTACAATTAGCAACACAATTGCTAAACTTTGCCAAAATGCAACAAAATAGTTGGCAGAAAGTTTTTGAAAAAGTCGAATAAATTCTAATGTATTTCAAGAAGATTTTATTTTATTTATTTTAAATAAGTTCATTCAAAACAGAAATGCATGGAGGAAATTATAACCAGAAAAACATAAGTGTGAATGCTGACCAAACTTTCCCACATCTAATTACGCGCAGCCCGGAATGCTCAGACCTTTCCCAGGAGGAACTGAACAACAGCTACACAAACACATGGCTCAGCTCAGGAGGGGCAGCTTCTCAGGGCATGACTCAGTGGTCCATGTGCATCTTAACGACAGGGACACTTTGCAGAACAGTTTATATTTTGGACAGAAAAAAAATATAGATGGTCTAAGAGAAGAGTAAAAGTGACCATTTGTATATAACCTGCTACCTTTCATAGCAAAGGTTTGAAGTAAGATATTGAAATATTATAGTTCAACAGTTTTGTTCAGACCTTGAAAATAATGTTGTGTGAGAAATGATGCTCAGAGCTTGCGTTGTGAGTTAGTTTTGGCTCCTACCTCATCAGATTTTAGCTCAATATTTGTCAGACTGACTGGGTCGCCTTTTTCCTTTTAATGAGGGGCAATCGATCTATCAGAGGGGCTCAGGCGTGGTGTGTGGATGGTTCTGCTCTGCATCGGGCCAAGTCACAGCTGGACTGTGTCTCTCCTATGCAGCTCAGCACCTTCTCTTATGTATGATCACTCGTTCACAGAGACAAATGTTCCCACTCTGACAGTCACATATCTAAAAAAAAAAAACAATAAGTAGGGAAGTATCTGAAAGTGGAATATTGCACGTTTCAGACTCATTTCCACTTCCCGGGTTGTGCCAGCTTGGGTTTATGTGGCTGCAGAGCGAGGACCTACAGATAGGACTTTCTGTGCTGAATGTGGTCGCCTAGCAACGCCCTCGGAGAGGCAGATCAGAGTGTTAAGTCAGTGATGATCATCTGAGATAAGTCCCTTCTGAAGGACTTTGTCATTCCTTTTTATTTACTTGAATTTAGTGTTTACGCTGATTATGAAAGTAGAGAATAAATGCCATGAATCAAAGGCACACAGTAGGGCAGCCACTAACTGTCATTCTTAGCAATATCTACACAATTAAATATTTAAAACAGACAGAAGTCAAATGGCCCCAGTAAAGCAGCACATTAACTCGTACAGTATAGTGTTGAGATCAGTTCCTCCACCCTAACATAGCAGACACAAGAAGATGTCAATCAAAGGGTGTGAACTGCGTCAGTCAGCTCACCAAATGTGGAAATACCACAATGTTTGTTTCAGGCAGCTGTTGTCATATCAGTGAGTTACGGCGAATATGTTAGGCTATTTGTGTTATCGATATACTCATTCTACAGTTGACTTGCACCACTGGAAGTGCCTGCCGGTCTTATTTTGTGTGTCAAAAGCTGAAAAGTTGCCATTAAGGATGGCATCCAAGTTTACATGAAGGTTATGGCATGAATTTTTTTTTTTTTTAATTTCTAGTAAAGGTTTAACAAGCACATGTGGCTTCATGGGAAATAAAACATACCTGCTATTAAAAAAAAATGGGACAATAAGTTCAAAAAAATGGTTGAAAACAAAAACAACTGGACGCAGAGCAGGTAGCAGGACAGTCAGTGTGAACCATGATAAAAGTTATCGCTTCCAGTTTGACTCTGAGTCGGCCCGTTCACGGACAACTCCTGAGTTTATTTATAGAAGCAATGGTTGCTTCGCTGTGAGACACACTATCAGCTGAATTGCCTATCTTCCACGTGGAAGGACTGAGTGGTTATTTTCAGCAGTTCGGTGGTAAGCGATGTTATTTCAGAACTCTGAGAAAAAAAAAACAAAAAACTGTTGTCATAGAGGTGAATGGAAACTTAGCACTCCTGGAGGTGGATCGGAGACTTCTAACCACATCCTGCAGGTAGCCGTCTCAGTGATAATGCTGACAATAGTTGTTAGAGAGAGTGTGTGTGTGTGTGCTCTCTGTACTCTAACAGATTGTTGTACCTTTTGTACAGTTGCACATGAACAGGAAGGCACATCACTGCAAGTTCAAATACATTGTTTTTCTTTTTTTTTCTGGAGGGGTCAGCTTTTCATCCAATGTTCCACCTTTATGACTGTGAGCTACTACCACATCAGTGTCTGCAAGAATGACAGAGTTAGAGCTCCTTTCATGTTGGCTAAGGTCAATTAACTTTGGTGGCTCTTAAGTTGGGTTGACCCCAAGTGGTAATAAGTTGTATATGTATATTCAATGAGTTTCATTCAAATCTGTCCAATGAGAAATATTTTGAACAGACAGTCCCCCCCTTCAGCTTCTAGCAGCTTGCAATAATCAGATGATGGGTTCTGTTCATCCAATTTAAAGACGCTCCAACTACAATAAAGGCATCTGCAGCTAACACGTTGGTGCCAAGTCCAGTTCCTGTTCCAGTCCTTTTGGTACCCGGTGAAGGAATAACTGTGTGCTAAACAAGAAGGTTGCCCAATTCAAGGATGTGTTTGAATCTGTTTGCTGACTGCACAGCCTATTTTCGAATCACGAAGAAGGCGTTTGCAGTGATGCGCGGTAACAATGCTTTATTTCCTGGGTTTCCTGTGCAGCCTCAGGAGACTCCCAGTAATGAGAGGATGTCTCGACAGTCGGCCTTTCCTCAGCGTTTCATTGAAATGAATCAAAAGCAGCACTTGAAGTGTTGATCAGCGGGCTCGGCCCTGTCATCTCTCGCTTCCTCAGCTGCAATATGAACTGCCAGCGTCTTTTGATTTTCTCTACCTTACACAGACATTTCACTTTCAGAACTTTTAACATAAAATATTACTGGTGGCAATTTAAAGGTATTACAAGTCCTTTGGGAGATTTGCTACTTGCTCTTCCCCACAGTAAAAGTGGCACAAGGCTTTATTAAATACCAGCTGTTTTTGTGATTCTGTTGACAGCTGTAAACAAGTTCTGCTCTGACTGCTTGTCAGAGAAAATCACTGGCCAGTAAACGCAGGTAATTTCAGTGACTGAAAGCTCGTCTCTGGATATACTTCACCAGTGAGATCTGTGTGTCTGTTTGACTCTGGTACCTCTCAGTATTTGCTGCCCTGGTGACTTGACGTCACTAACATGTTTTCCTTATCCTTAGACAGAGGTTTAAGGACCCCTTCTCACGGGCTGATGAGTCCACTACGCTCTCCACGATCTACTAGTAGGGCTCTTTGAAATCCGCTTAGCTTTTTTTTCCCATTTGCATTTTTTGAATTCCATGTTTATTGATGTAACCACATTTCTACACCTAAAAGGGCCTTTTTATGTGGTTGCATAGTATATTTTTAACAATAGAGTAAAATATCCACAATTGTATTAAAGTTATACCAAAAATACAACAAAAGCTCATCTTAACAGAACATTTCATGCTTTAAGGTGCTTAAAAGATGCCTGTAAGTCATTTATGTGTAAAATACATTCCAGAAAATGTTTTTCATAAACTAAGTGCTGCAAATATAAACTTAAAAATCACAGACTTAAAACTTAAAAATGTATAGTTTGTACATCAAACATCATTATTATACTATAGTTGTGTGAAATTTGATTCATTGATTTGCAGATGTGCTTTAGTCAAACACAGAGTATTCTATTTAAGAGGGCGCTCCACTTCAAGTTTCATGTCCTGTGATGCAGATCAAAAGGCTTCATCACAGAGATCCACCAAAGTTTGCCCCTGCTCTATCACTTTGCCTTATTTCATAAATTTCAGCTTTCTAGTTTTGTTTTGTGTGTGTCATGTTTTTCTGACATCCGAAAAAATAGAAGGCAAAATAGAAAGCTAGCAAGGGGAGCTTACCACGAGGAATAAAACCAGATCTTCAGACTTAGTCTGAATGGGTTCTAAAGGGAGTTTATTGCCCACCACAGAGTTGGAGACATCCAGAGTTATCTGGAGCACCACAAAATAAATAAAAGAAGAATGCATGTGACTGTTCTTTCAGCTGCTCTCTTCTGCAGAATCGGATAAGTGAACTCGCATGAAAGATTTGTTTGATTTGTTGTTGAATTGTTTGTTCCACTGATTGCCCTTTCTGAAACAACCTGTGTCAGGGTTTTCATTTATTTAACCTGCTAATAAAAAATCACACTGGAGAGGCTCGTTGTCTTTTTGTGAAGGCCTTCGCAAAGAGGAGAGATTCCACAACAGCTCCTAATGGCGTGCTGTCCAGGAAGTTCTGCCCCTCCACTTGGGCTTTCTCTTTATTTAAAGGAAGAAAAAATAAGAAGATAAAAGGGGTTGATCTGAGCAAGCCAAGGCCATGTTCTGATCATAGCAAAAACACATAACACATCATTGTTTGGGAGAGCCAGATGGTGTGGCGCCCGCCGGC
>NC_051448.1:23198717-23199301 GCF_001649575.2 Kryptolebias marmoratus | reverse complement strand
CCACCTCTAGGAAGACACTCCCGGAAGAATTTTTTCCTCCTCCATTCCAGGTCCTGAACTTCGATGGGACTTCAGTCTCGTGAGTCAGTCCTGTTGCCATCATCATCGACCCAGGGTCCAGTAAACCAACTGAAGTCCTGGCACAGGAGCAGGGAGAGGAAGATGGACTGTTGGGATGAGTCGACAACTGTGGCACTAGCAGGTCATCTGCCTGGCCACAGCCTAGGAGCCTGTCCTGTCCTCTTTGGGCAGGACCGGCCCCACCATTTTAATCCACTGAGGTGTCTTTTAGTCCTGCTGTTGAGGTGCGTGGGGGAGGTATTGTCCTTCTTCAGGGCGAACACCGGGCTGGCCAGCGGTACCCGCAGTACGAGAAACCATGGGACCTGGCACAATGGTGCTGCACTCCGTTTTGCCATGTTTGCCAGTTGAACGTGCCGTTTAATTAAAATTCCTCCTGTTCACATGTTGGTAACATTACATGGTGCAGTTAACATCAGTTCTGCAATACTGCAATTTCTGAAGCTAGGAGTTTTTTCACAAAATGTATAAACTCGTCTACACAGACTCCATGGTGCTCAGCC
>NC_051448.1:23182787-23186701 GCF_001649575.2 Kryptolebias marmoratus | reverse complement strand
CAGCTCGCTGCGCGCAGACACAACAAGGAAAAGTTGTCTCTTTTTACACAGTTTGTTAGATGCTAGTACGCCACAGTTTTTCACAAAAACACACATAATCATAAGTACATCACAGAATGCCACACGCACACCTGCAGCCAAGCGCAGCTGTCGCACAACTTTACAATCACTCACACACTCAAGCACTATTATATACAGTATTTTGTTTTCGGGCTTTCCCCGGTATAATTTATGAGGTTTTTCAACCTCAAAGGACATTCCAACCTATTTTTTATGAGGATTGCCAACCTCAAAGGACATTTCAACCTATTTTTTATGAGGATTGCCAACCTCAAAGGACATTTCAACCTATATTTTATGAGGATCTCCGACCTCATAGGACTTCTCAACCCAGTTTTCCTTTGCTTTGAAGAAAAACTCTTTACTCACCCCTCCGGTGATAGTTCACCTCGTCCGGAACTCGTCAACTCGCCGCTGGCAGGCGGGGGCCCAGACCTCCACCCTCCGGCCTGATGAATAACGTTGATTCTCAGGGCTTTCCCTTCAGGTTCTCCTCGGAACTCTGTGCGTTCGGGCTTCCTCGCGTCTGTCCCTTGCCTATCAGCGGATGGAGTCTATTGAGGCCGGGTTTCGGCACCAAAATGTCAGGGTTTTCATTTATTTAACCTGCTAATAAAAAATCACACCAGAGAGGCTCGTTGTCTTTTTGTGAAGGCCTTCGCAAAGAGGAGAGATTCCACAACAGCTCCTAATGGCGTGCTGTCCAGGAAGTTCTGCCCCTCTACTTGGGCTTTCTCTTTATTTAAAGGAAGAAAAAATAAGAAGATAAAAGGGGTTGATCTGAGCAAGCCAAGGCCATGTTCTGATCATAGCAAAAACACATAACACATCATTGTTTGGGAGAGCCAGATGGTGTGGCGCCCGCCGGCCCGCCGTCTGACCTTGGTCTCTCACGTAGGCAGTGTTCCACATGAGCACAAAGGCTGATAATGTAAACCCTAACAACCTGGACTCAAACCTGCAGCCTTAGAATTACAAGATCACAGCACTGACCACTGAGCTACTGCAACCCCTAAATAAGAATGCATGTAAAATTATATATTTTTCAAATTTAAAATTTAACATAAATAATGAAAAACGAAAACCCTGATCCACAACATCCTCATCAGCAGGACTTCTGGCTACACAGACAAACTGTTGCTTTTCTAAAAATGGTGAAAAACCTGCACAATTAGGTGGCTGACTGATGTCACTTGTAGTAAAGAAACCTCAGTTTTGAAGATATTACTTCTGGCTTACACTTTTTATATCCTTGTAACTTGACTTGCAGGTGTTTGATGTGCTGTACGTGGCTTTTTAAAATTTTCCTACTTTAATATTCAACAAAATATCTACTTTGCCCAAGAATGTCCACTTATTTAACCTGTAGAGTTGATTTCTAATGATATATATAAAACATGGCAGCATTTTGCTACTCTGCATCATTTTACTATGTATTGACAAACAGTTCAAACAGATATCATCTTGTCATTTTTTAATGTTATTGTGTCTTTCTTCTTTCCAACAAATGTGATGGACAGATATTTAACCTTCTGGCTGTCCTTCAGTCTGACACTGCAAGTGTGTAGTGCAGATAAATACGAACCTGAAAATGTCACATTTTATAAAAATGACTCTGAAGTTGTTTTCCAGCTACACTATCATTTTGAGGCTTCAGGTATGACATTTTAGCGATCATAATCTTGATCCCTACCTGAAACGCAGGCAGTATGAAGAAAAGGCCGATCCTCCTGAGACCCAGCAGACACTTCTCACAGTCAGACAGCAGCGGTTTGTGTACCACAAGGTGGCTGCAGTCTAAACCCTGTGTAAGAAAATGGGCATCTTGTTGGATTTAATCATTCAAGCTGGTGATGGACGTCATAAACTCACAAGCAAAAGTGAGAAATTGAGTCAGTTTCCTGTAAACTTTAATCCATCCATCCATTTTCCCAACATGCTTTTTCTTTACGGGTCGCAAGTCCAAATTCAGTTCAAAACATATCCAGATTCAGATCTAATTACAGTCAATTCAATCTAATTGTAACACAATAAATTGACATTATGAAATGCTAGTTAGTTAGTTATCAACCTAACAAAGTCAGCAGTTTGTGCTGAATTGTCACTTCGTCACAATCCGGTCATCCGTCCCCCATCCTGAGCAGCATGTTGGCGATAGTAGACAGGAACGACTCACTTTTATTAGGAAGAAACCTCCAGCAGAACCAGGCTCAGGATGAACCTGAGTTAGGGTTAGAGGACAGAAAACAGAGACAGAAAAACACAGAGTGACTGGTCCAGGAGCAGTTTCTTTTGGAAGAAAGACAAAGAAAATCATGTTAATAATAGAAATAATTACAGTAGAGCAAGTACAGACAGCAGCAGAGTGAAGAAATGTGGTCAGTTTGTCCTCCGGCAGTCTAAGCCTATAGCAGCAGAACTAAGGAATAGCTCAGGAAACCCAAACCAACCCTAACTATTGGATTCATCAAAAAGGAAAGTTTTAAGTCTAATCTTAAAAGTAAGACCGGGTGTCAGCCTGACAGAAACTGAAAGTTTGTTCAACAAGAAAGGAGCCTGAGAACTGCCTCCTGTTCTACTTTTAGAAACTCTAGGAACCACAAGTAAACCTGCAATCTGAGAGCCAAGTGCTCTTAGGAAAATACTCATTTGGCTAGTACTAAAAAAAATACACTCATCCAAGAGCCACATTGCGTGGTTCTTACTGCACTGTCATAACATTTACTGCAAAGACATAAATAATACAGCACGCAACAAAAATTTAAACTGCATTCGTGAGTCAGGCCTCCTGTCTTCTGCTGATGAAGTAATTGACTGGAATGAAAACGATAATTGATGGTTTCCTTATAGTTTTCAATGAGTATTTCATTAAGCAGAGCTGGGCAGCATATTGTGTTGGTGTTGGTTCATCCAGCCCCCTAGGGGGAGGGAAGGAGAGTGGGAGGTTGCCGAGTCAGGTCTTGGACACAGCTGCATTATTAACAGAAGAACAGAAGGTCAGCTGTCAGAACACATCTGCAGGGCTCCCATCAAGCAGCTCACCCAATCTTTGTGCTTGTGGCTGACATGTTGTTGGCCGTTTAACGGGGGCATGCAGACCTTCTCTCTTCACACTTTTCATCTCTCTAACAAAGTGCACACAACACAAAGGGTATCTGAAAATCATCACCTGCTCAAAATTTCAGTCAGTTTGGCAAAAGTCTGCGAGTGTGAACGCTGAGTCAACATTCACAGTTTTCCTGTTTATAGTTTGTTTTCTGTTCATTTTTTTGGATGTAACTACAACTACTTTCAGCTATTTTAACCATCCATATATGAAAATGTTCAGCTCGTTTTTGGCTATTTGAAATATATTTTACTTTGTTTACAAATCTTTCTCATATAATTTACCAGAGAACTATTCAAATCCTTGAAAAGCTTTGTGCTTTTTGAAATCTGCTCCAGCAAACTTGTCTCATTTTTAGCCGTTAACTACTATTTTGCTAATTTTAGCTTTTAGCTATTGTTTAACTAATTTTAAGATAATGTTCATTATCACTTTTAGTTACTGGTGGTTTTTGCTTTTAGCTACTGATTTGCTGGTCTTAGCTTTTGTTTTACAAGTTTCTCTTTTTACTTTTGTTTTGCTAGTTTTAGCTTTTGGCTACTGTTGCTGGTTTCAGCATTTTGCTATTGTTTTGCTTATCTTAGATTTGAACTTAGCTGCATTTTAACTTCTACAGGTGCTGGTCATAAAATTAGAATATCATGAAAAAGTAGATTGATTTCAGTAATTCCATTTAAAAAGTGAAACTTGTATATTATATTCATACATTACATACAAACTCATATATTTCAAATGTTTATTTCGTTTA
>NC_051448.1:23151136-23181471 GCF_001649575.2 Kryptolebias marmoratus | reverse complement strand
GTAATCATCAAAATTAAACGAAATAAACATTTGAAATATATGAGTTTGTATGTAATGTATGAATATAATATACAAGTTTCACTTTTTAAATGGAATTACTGAAATCAATCTACTTTTTCATGATATTCTAATTTTATGACCAGCACCTGTAGGTTTGTCCTGCTAATTGCAGCTTTTAGCTACTGTTTTGCTGGTTTTAGCTTTTAGCTACTTCTTATCTGGTCTTACTCTTCTTTTTTTTAAGCTTATTTTAACTTTTTTCTGACGGTTTAATCATTAAAAAGTCAGTTTCAGCTTCTCTAACAAATGTCAGCAGTAATCCAGCTGTCATTCTGTAGTTAATATTGACATAAACAGCTTAAAAAGCTGCAACAGTAAATTTAAAAAATGACTAGTCTTTTAAAAAACTATGTCTAAAACATTTTATTTTTCCCAAAAAGAAGTGAATGGATAATTTCAGTATAAATAAATGGGTCAACAGAACATTTTGAAGTGTAGCAGAGAGTGAGACATCTGAAATCTAATCACCTGTGACATTTTGTCCAAAAAGGTTTTCTACATATTATAATCTCTGAAACTTGTTTTCATTTGATATCCTTTTTGACAGTTGCCAGGATGTCATCAAACTAATGTTAACCCAGAACAATTGCCCAAAAGAGAACAACTCTTGGTAAATACTGCTAATTTCTCCTTTCTATGAAAGCTTACTGCTAGATTTAAAGGACTAATAGTATAGTTGTATTTTTGGACTAATTAGAATGAAACTGTCAGGAAATGGTCACTGGATGTACATCTACAACTGAGTGTGGACTGATTGCACAAGATCATGCATAACATTGCTTTCAAGGTTTGAACAAAACGGCTACAGCTCTGTTATTTCTCATCAAAAGAAGATTTTATTGTAAACCTCTGGCCTGAAAGGATGCTTGTTTATTTAATTTATGGTCTCATTTATTATGCTGTACTGTCTCATTAAAGTTAAAGTTTAATCAGACTTGGTGTTTTTACAGGATCTTGTTTTTGCCCCTTTAGTATTGTCAGTGGCAGTCAGTGGTCATTGGGACATCATGGTTTGAGTCTTCTGTGTTTCCACCTTGAAGGATGCTTTGGTTTTCCATTGTCATTCTCTGAACTCTTCACCCAGCTGCTGCTGCTGCTGACACTGAGCCAGCCTGACACAATGGTGTCATGGCAGCCCCCGCCTCACTTTACTTTGATTGGCATGAGCAGGGAGGACACAGGCTACTGTCCTCTACGCCATATAGAGAGAAAAACAGGAAGGCAGAGGAGAATGATGGTAGCGCACAGAGCTGAGACCTGGCCTCTCTCAGCTTCTATCTTTAAAACCTCGCAGCACAACGGCAGAATGGATCAATGCAGAGGAAACTTGCTGCATCTTTAAAAATGTAGGAAAAGTGGTGATGCCATGTTCTTTGGGGGTTTCTGACAGATGGGAAGCTGAGGGAGCGCGCAGACGTATGAGAGACTGGATGCATGACTTTTAATAAAGAGGATAAGTGTCCTGAGGCGGACTGCTTGCCGAGACACCTGCTGTTAAGAGAGGGAAAAGTGGGAAAAGGAGATTTTCAGCCGTTTAGATTCTGCTCCAGCCATCCTTATCAGAATAACCTGAAACGGGACTGAACAGAGAGAATCTGAAACTCAAAGGCTAGCATGAGCTGCTCAAGCCTTGTTCAGATTGGCTTTATTCTGTGTTATCACTATGACCTTTAGTCATAAATCTTTTCCTATTGCTGGAACAGAGACGTTGCCAGCTTCCAGGCCCACTATAAATAAATTTCCTTTTCTTCCTAACCAGCTGAGGTGCTTGACTGCACTTGTGTGTGTTCTTTGGATCCTGAAGGTTGCTTTGTATCATGATGTTCAGATGAAGGCTGCCCTGCAGTCAGCAGGAGCGGTCTCAGCAACTGCTGCTGCTGCTGATGATGTGATGTCGTGTCGGCAGTGGTTCCTCTGTGCCAGGTGGGCTCAGTGACCCCCACAGTGAGGAGAGACCCGCCTGGACCGGGGCTACCCTCAGAGGGGTTAGTCAGACCACAGTGAAGGAGGATCAGCCACCTATTTCTTAATTTATAAATATTTCTAAGAACTGTATGCAAAAACTACATTTTAAACATCAGGACAGTATAATTATCTCTCGTCAGCAAACTGCAAAAAGGCAGGAAATAATGTTTTTGCCCATGTTTGTGCGTGTGTCTGTTACCAAAATATCTCATAAACCACTGGACATACTTTAATGAAAGTTTTAGGAAAGAATCACTGGATATACCTCTGCAGCTGACTAACATTTGGAGTCAGTTCAATTCAAGATGGCTGCCACAGCCAACTGACTTTAGAAAACACAGATATGGCTATAATTCAGTCAGTTTTAAAGATATTGTGTTAAAATTTGGTGTGGTTGTAGCTGAGAGTCATTCACAACACATAATTTAAGTGCTATTTATTATGAGACAGATGGGGTTGGCATCAACCATATTTGTATGTTAGCAAAATATTTTGTAGACAACTGGACCAATTTTATTGAAACTTTCAGATCGTAATCTCTGGATTTACGTCTACAACTCATTAACTTTACAAGTCAACCCAATTTAAGATGGCCACCACAGCTTACTGGCATTACCCAACACAATAATGGCTATAAGTCAATTGGTTTAACTAATATTTAGCTAAAATTTGATGTGGTCGTAGCTGGGAGTTATTCACAACAGTGAAGTGGATTTAGGGCAAGTTTGTGTATAGCATTATTTTCAACGTTTGATCAAAATAGCTGCAACTCATTTCTCTACATAAAGTCATCTGAGACTGAAACTAAGATGAAAGGTGGTGGGAAATATGTGTTTCCTAAAGGAATGTTAGGCCTTTATTTGTTTAAGTAACAAAAGGGTCTATATTGATTTCTGAGAAAGACATTACTGTTAACACGATTAAAATCAAAGACTGTAGTTGTTACAGTGGAGTGGTTCCCCTTTGAGTTCTGCCTTTCCAGCTCAGTTATTGGCAGCTGGTTGTGGACGTAACCATTACACTTATCTCTTCTTCTATCTTCTATAGACTGGGCTTCTTTTGAAAATCTATGCAGATGTAAAATTAGAAATTCTCTACTCTGTAATCCTTAAAGGAACCTATAACTGGAGATGCACCAATTTCACTTTGTTGACCGTATGAAGTATTTCTCCCAGAAAAATATTGTTAATGTTAATTTCCTTTGTGTGTTTTGGAACAACACAAAAACAGGGATAAAAAGACTACACAAATATAATTTCACTGAAAGTTCCAAAAATGGGCTAGACAAAATTACTGGCACTTTTTCAGAATTGTGGGTGAAAAACTTTGTCTCAGGCATGTGATGCTCGTTTAAACTCACCTGTAGCAGGTAACAGGTGTTGGCAATCTAAAAGTCACACCTGGAACCAGCTAAAGAGGAAAGAAGCTGACTCGATCTTTGCTTTGTGTGTGCCACACAGAGCATGCAGAACAGAAAGAGAAGAGAACTGCCTGAGGACTTGAGAACCAAAATTGTGGGGGAAAAAAATCGACAATCTCAAGATTACCAGTCCATCTCCAGAGATCTTTCTTCCTTTGTCCACAGTGTGCAACATATTCAAGAAGTTTACATCCCATGGCAATGTAGCTAATCTCCCTGGACGTTGATGGAAGAGAAAAAGAGATGAAAGGTTATAACTCAGTATAGTCTGGATGGTGGATAAGCAGCCCCAGTCCACTTCCAAATAAGTTCAAGCTGTCCTGCAGGCTTAGGGTGCATCAGTGTCATCATGAACTATCTATCAACGTTTGAATGAAATGAAACGC
This sequence comes from Kryptolebias marmoratus, assembly GCF_001649575.2. NCBI lineage: Eukaryota > Metazoa > Chordata > Actinopteri > Cyprinodontiformes > Rivulidae > Kryptolebias > Kryptolebias marmoratus. The sequence continues at coordinate 23,177,640 of NC_051448.1, read as the reverse complement.
TATGGCAGGAGACCCAGGAGGACCCCACTGTTGACACAGAGACATAAAGAAGCTAGACTGCAGTTTGCCAAAATGTACGTAAGTAAGCCAAAAATCCTTCTGGGAAAACGTCTTGTGGACAGATGAGACCAAGATGGAGCTTTTTGATAAAGCACATCATTGTACTGTTTACCGAAACAGAATGAGGCCTACAAAGAAAAGAATACAGTACCTACAGTCAAATATGGTGGAGGTTCAAAGATGTTTAGGGGTTGTTTTGCTGCCTGTGGCACTGGGTGCCTTGACTGTGTGCAAGGCGTCATGAAATCTGAAGATTACCACAGGATTTTGGGTCACAATGTAGGTCTCAGTGTCAGACAGCTGGGTTTGTGTCCTAGGTCATGCATTTTCCAGCAGGACAATGACCCCATATATATTTCAAAAAGCACCCAGAAAATGGATGGAAACAAAGTGCTGGAGAGTTCTGAAGAGGCCAGCAATGAGTCTGGATCTAAATCCCATTGAACACCTATGGAGAGAACTTAAAACTGCTGTTAGGAGAAGGCACCCTTCAAATATGAGAGACCTGGAGCTGAGTGGTCCAAAATTCCAGTTGAGAGGTGTAAGAAGCTTGTTGGTGGTGTTGAGAAACAGTATGCGGCATTTACTCCCTTCTGAGGAATATTACCACACTACCTTGTGATTCTCACCGTTCACTGGAATGTATTTTATATAGAAATGACCTAAAATCTTAATAAAAACTTGAATGTTCAGTTGAACTGAAACTGGTTTTGCTGTACTTTTGTTAAAATTTGGTAATATTGATGAAAGTGTGCATATTTTACTATTTAATTGTTAAAAAAAATTTAAGCCATTATATAATAAGACACAAGTGGTTATATTATAAAACAAGGAATTCAGAAAAATAAAATCGGAAAAAGCGACATTTGGGATAAAATAAAACAGATTTTTTTTTTTTTAATGACCCTGAGTGATTAATTTTCGACCTTCACTGTTTTTTCTGGGGGTTATATGAAGCTAAATAAACTCTGAAACTGAGTATTAAATATTAACCATCCATCTTGTAGCTTGTGTTAACATGAATAAATAAGAAGGCAATAGAGGAAGACTGTGTGTATTTGGGTAGATTAGTCCATCTGCCTGTAAGTCTGTGCCTGTCACCTCCTCCTGCCTATCTCACCACCCCCTGTTTACTCTTCACTACAGTATCCAACCTTTTCCTACTTTTCCTCTCCTCTGGTCTTCCACATCTTGCTCTGGAACTAACCCTCTGGCTTGTTCTCACTCCACGCAGACCACCTCCGTCCTCGTGTCTCTCCTGGGATCCGTTTTCCAATGAAAGACAGCATGAGGACAATGTAAAGGAAATAGTCCCGTTGTAATACGATGCCTGTACTACTACAAGATATGAAACGGCAGGTTTGGTTGCGATGTCTGCAGTCCTGCTGTGTGAGCAAGGCAAACAAGGACACTGCAGATACAGGAGCTGCAGAAATAGGTGGTGCAGGCTGTTTTGTGCCGTGACATTTTGAAGACTTGTGGGGGGTCCCACACAGCTGTCATGATGCTGTCCTACATTTGGGTTCCTGTTCTTTCTGACTCCACAAAGGTCAGCGGTGTAAAAAGTGTAGCAGTTGGTTAACAGCATGAATTTGCTCTGCAGTGATCTAAGACTGAATTAATGGCCCTCACTCAGCCTATGTCTGTTAATCTATAATGCTACGATGGAACGATGGGAGGTGGGGCAGGGGTGGGGGAAATGTGAACACAAATCATCTGTGAGCATCACCAGAACCAAACAGCAGTCACAGCTTTGGAGCTGAACAGCATGTGGATGGTGACAGGGGTCATTCACATGTACACCCTCAGAGGCCCCGCCCACATGGGAATGGTGTTTTGGGACTATGTAGCTTTCACACAGAGACAGCATTTTAAGGAACCCCTGAACTGTAGTTTTCGAAAACGAGTTCCAGAGTGAAAAAAATCTTACTCTGAATCTTGAATCCTATATGGTCCCTGGTTTGTGTCACAGGCCTGATGGTCGGCGTACCTGTTGTGTGAGCTTTATGTTCATGCGACATGACTTCTTTCCTGTTTCTGGTTTATTTTTATGGCAGTGTTACAGCGCAACGTACAGACCTAGCATAGTTACTACAGCGTTCTAGGTTGTTTTCTGTCTTTCCATGTGGATGAAAACATTTCTAGAAATGGTGTTGTGTTTACAAGAATAAGTGGCGTGCACAGAGATCACAATATATTTTTTTTTAGTCCTGATATGTAAACTCTTAGAGATGTTAGGGTTAGACCCCTCCAGACGTTTTTCTTAACCTTCACTGAATTGGATCAAAATGAGCCTGTCAGCAAAATAGCAGAGTTCATAAAATGTGTTCCTTAAAAAAAAAAAGAAAGACTTTAGTTCACCTCATTTGTTAGTCAAGCATATTTAGTTGAGCTTATATTATGTTTTTCTCTCCACATCTTAATCCTTTACCTGCACCAAGGCTTCTCTCCTCTCTTGTTTCAAACATTAAGGTAGCCACAGAACATCTACCAAGTCAACCATCTCCAAACTCTCTGACATACCTTAAGGTCTGGAAAACCATCTTCTGAATTATTTATCCAGGCACATGTTTGGGCCTCTGACCAGCTCCCTCAGCAGTCTTTAGTTTTATACACAGTAAACCAGGTGGACAGCTTCTTGTTTCATTCAGACCTAATCAGTGTTCTTCATCCTTATTTATTTACTCCTTTTTATCTCCTTTAGATCTTTGACTGCAGTTAAAGGACCTGATGGATTTGTTTCCTTATCCAGGTTGATATAAATCACAGGTGTCAAACTCCATTCCTCGGGGACCGCTCTCCTGCATGTTTTAGATGTGTTCTTGCTTTAAAACACCTGTTTTAAATGAATGACTTGTTGCCGTGCTCCTGTAGAACTTGGTGATTTGGTGAGGAGGTAATTAAACCATTTGAATCAGGTGTGTTGGAGCAGGAACTTCCAGGACCGTGGCCCTTGATGCCTGGAGTTAGACACCCTGATATGAGTGTGGTCGTTTCATTAAAGGCCAAGCATTCCTTGAAGGAATGTATATTGCCCACCGCCTTTCATGCCAACGTTTTAGACTAAGATCATCTTATGTTGAGAAATGATGGAATTCCGTTGTTTTGGCCATACATTGCAAACAACATTATGGCAATTTCATGCAAAATCTCCTGTGACCTGATTTTTGTGTAGACTTAGGCTGATTATCAGTGGCAGCCATCTTGGCTTGGGTTGACTCTAAAAGTAAATCAGTTTATGTAAAGCTAATAATAACCTTCTGAGAGTTTCACTGACATCCGTTCAGTGGTTCATAAGATATTTTACTAACAGTACAACCATGTGAACCTATAGACAGGGGCAATAGCTATAGCTGTGACTGCAATCCTGCTCTCGTCCTGCTCTGTAGTTGGATTTTTTTTTTGCTGATGGTTTATTGGTTTCATGTTGATGGTGGACCAAGCATTGAAGGAGGTGCATGCTCCTGGTGTGGATCATTAACTGTTCAGTGTCTGCTGCTCTTTCGGGTTCTTAAGACTAATTCACTTCGACATAAAATGTCTAAAGCAGAAAGTTAGTTTTAGGTAGTGAGTGAGTCACCTCCACACCAGCTGCCTACACCCCTGTGGGATGAAGAGAGAGACTTGTGGGGGGTATACAGCCAAACAGCTCCTCCAGTAAGCAGGTGGCAGCTCTTTGTGCAAGGGAGGAATAATTAATCAGCAGAGAGGGCTGCATAAAAAAGGAGGGAAGGAAATGTGGAGTAAAGAGATGAAAGAGCCTTTCAGTTCAAAAAAGAGCAGCCAGTGATTAGCTTGATTCTCACTGGGTCTGCCTTGAAGGAACATGTCCTGCAATCAGGGTTCATGAGGGTCATGGCTGCATTTAGAAAAAAAAAAAGAAAACTCCTCCAAATATTGAAATTGATAACTGCAAAGAAAACTCTAAAAACTGAGTTCTAGAAAGTCTCGTTGTGGCAGAAAAGTAATGCCTTTTTATGGGAATGCTGTTTGTTATTCTGTGTGCCTCATCACTATGATCAAAACCCTGAATAAGGGACTGTGTGTTTGTGAAACAGTTTCCGTCTCTATATGTCACAGATGGGTCCTGTTCAGACCTGGCACTATACAATATATGTTATGGGTGATCTAACTGCAAGAGGTCAGCTCTGACTGACAGCATTCACACCTGGCGGTTACATGTGTACCGCAAACGTTTGCTGCGATTGGATGCAAGCTACCCTTGTCTATACACCTGTTGGTCTGTAATCACCATTGTCACATGTGATCTGCCATTAAATGCCTGAGTTGTCAGTGTTAGCGTTTAAGGCAAAGCTCCGTAGAAAAAGACCTCACCCATTCTTTCCTCCTAAGATCCATAACAGCACAGGAGCAGCTTTGCACCAGGCTCTGAGGAATCAATACATCGGTTTCCTCCTTTTAAAATCTGTTTGGGTCTGTCTATGGTGGTTATGTAAAGAGTCGGAGAGCAGAGCGCTCTGTGGGCTCAGTCTGTGCCAGCTTCTGCTGTGAGCAGACACTATTAGAGACGCTCTACAGTGTTGCACTGAGCGGAGCATTGCTGCTGTTGTTGCCTACACACACACAACATGCATTCCCTGCATCCTGTCACACATAATCACAAAGTGCATTGATGGTGTGTGCTGGCGGACCCTGACTGATTGCGCAAGTCTTTCTTCCCCCCACCCCCACCCGTGTTTCCTGCCTCTGACACAGATCAAACTGAAGTGATGAAGCTCAGAGAGCGCTCCTCCTGACCCGATCTACATCTGCTGAATGAAAACGATCCTCATGAGTTCCGTTACAGGACTGCTGAATGACCAGCAGTGATACGACAGAATTCTTTATAGATCCTTGAAGGAATGCATATCACCCACTGTCTTTTATGCCAGAGTTTTAGATTAAGATCAACTCCTATCGAGAAACTAGGGAGTTAGGTGTAGCTGTTTTGGTCCAACCTTCAAAATTGCTGTGCGCTATCTTAAGATATATTACAATATGTCACATTCAGAGTATGTGTTGATGAAGACTCTTACCTACTCCCACTTCAACTCGTAGTTCAATATCTGTAAAAATGACTGAGTCACAGGCACATTTGCATTTGTTAAAGTAAGTTATCTGAGGTGTCCATCTTGAATTGAATTAACTCCAAAAGGTAATCAGTTGTAGATGTACATCAAAAAACATTTTTCTGAAAATTTCATTAAAACCCATTCAGTGGTTCATGACATAATTTGTTAACAGACTAACAGACTTCAACAGCTAATACCAAAGCTTCAAGCAAAGTTGTTGTGCAATTGGTAGAAGTTGGAGTAAATGTTGTGATTAGTCCCAGCTACTACCACACCAAATTTTAGCTCAGTATCAGTAAAGTTGACTAAGTCACATGCACTTCTGTGTTTGTTAAGGTCAGTTGGCTGTGGCGTCCATCTTGAATCTGGCTGGCTCTAGAAGTTAATCAGTTGTAGTTGTTCATCCAGTGATTACTCTCTGAAAATTTCAATTAAACTTGTCCAGTGGTTGATGAGATGTTTTGCTAACAGACAAACACAGAGACGATAGGCCTGCAGACTGATCTGGTTTATGGTGTTGATGTTCCAGCAGCCTCTCATGGGGCCTGCAGATGATCATCTGATATGTGTTGGAGAATGCTGTCAAACCCTGTAGTCTCCCCCAACAGTTCTCCTCTTGTCTGCTGCCACTGTTGGAGGGAACCCCTCACATCTCCTTCATATTTCTGCCCCACCTCCTAACAAGTGTTTAAACTTTCTGCTCCTCACTGTCGGCTCTGATTCTAACTAGTGGTGGAAAATTGCCTGCCACCAAAAGTAATAATGTGTTGCCAAAGTCTGTGGGATTGTGTGACTATTAGCAAAATATCACATGGACAAGTGGTCAAATTTTAATTAAACTCTCAAAATGTAATCGCTGGATGTACCTTAACAACTGATTAACTTTTGGACTCAGACCTATTCAAGATGGATGCCACAGCTAAGCAGCCATAACAAAGACAGAAATGGCTATGACTCAGTCAGTTTTACAGATATTGAGCTAAAATTGGGTGTGGTAGTAGCTGAGGTCATCTTTAACACATACTTCAAGAATTCAAAGATTACGTGAGATCTCGCAATACTGCATGAGATCACGGATAACATCATTTATGAGGTTTGACCAAAACAGCTGCTTCTCTCATCATAAGTTGATCTTGGTTTAAACCTCTGGCATGAAAGGTGGGAGGGGGGTGATATTCATTCCTTCAAAGAATGCTCAGCGTTTAGTTTTAATTGTTGAGCTCTTTAATGACGTCAGCAGCCAGTCTCTGGTGTTCTGTCCCCTCAGCGCTCTCCGCTGAGAGAAACATGGCGACGCTGCCAGCCCTGCTGTGTCTGCATCTCCCCCTCCTGACGAGCCAGTGTCTGTCACATCAGAGGATTGTTATTCCCCCACTGGCCCTGAAAGAGCCCTACTGTTTGCGTGAGTCATCTGGAGTCATCTGTGTGTCAGGCTATCCAAACAGGTCCTGTCCTCCTCGACCACAGGAATACTTATCAGTGGACGAGCGCCAGCTGTAGAGAGCGCAGTGTCAGATGAAACCTTGAAGTGAGTCATGGCTTTAGTTGTGTTTGTGTTCGGTTCATTCCTCAACTCGCTTCACTTCATTCATCTAGCTGTCGAGCTGAGAGTGGATTCCTACATAAAAAGTGTCCTATGATTTTTTTTATAACTTTTTTATTATCAATGTTTTTAACTTTATTTACTAATAGTTCCCCATAGAAATGCATTGAGGTCTCTTCACTTCCTTCATTGTTCTCTTTGAAATCTGCTTCAGAACATTTGCTGTATTTTTGTCTTCTAATGCCACTTTTAACTTTTATCTACTTTTCTGCTGCTTTTAGCCATTCTTTTGGTATGTTTAGCCAGCCCTTAGCTACTTTTAGCTACCCTTTTGCTGCTTTAAGCTAGAGTTTTGCTTCTTTTTGATTAATAACTTCAGTAAAATCAGTCATTCAGTGCTCAGCATTTATGCATTTCTCTAGTTAATATTGCGTAAGTTGTGTGGTCGTTACTTAAAAGTTACATGCTCAAAAGAACTATTTAATGTGCCTTTGGTCAATGTTAGGAGGTGGAGTTTTACGTACCCTGGAGTGAAGTTGAAAGTCGGTGTTTTCATGAAGGAACAGAAATTTATCTGGAGATTTGTACCACTCAACATTCACCTGGTGTTAGCCAACTTCATTTTAGAGCAGTTACTTTTTGTCTGAGGCTTACTTTTTATTTTGCGTTTGCCTGTCTGATGTAGTGTGCTGTCAGGGAGTGACAGACACGGGTGTATGGTTTCTTTAACAAAATGTTGGCATTTTGGTTGCTTGTTATTATAAAGGAAGTCCTTGATACCTGATGGGCTTCAGAGAGGAAGATGCCACAGTGGCATTTTTCAAAACTTCTTCAGAAATTTTCTTGGTATTGCCTGCCAACAAAAAGCAAAAAAAACACAGTGTTCATGTGTTTGTCTGTTTGCAAAATGTCTGATGAACCACTGGACGAAATTGAATGAGGCTTTCAGGAAATACTCACTGGGTGTACATCTACAACTAATTAACTTTTGAAGCCAATCCAATTCAACATTTTAAGAGTTATTGTTTAAAAAAACATTTTGTCTATAATGAAAATGAGGTTACTTCTCTCTCTCTGCAGCTCAGCTACCCTGGTTTGTCTCAAATTTGATTTTGTTTTAAATCCCGTCTCTTTCAAACAATCCATCCCTGACACAGCCTGTTGGAAGCCCTCAGACCAGCGGTCTCCTCTGTCTCTTCTCAGGAAACAGATTATAGATAATGGGCTGTGTGCAATGCAAGGATAAGGAGGCAACCAAACTCACAGATGACCGAGACACCAGCATCTCCCAGGGAGCAGGGTACCGCTATGGGGCCGACCCCACGCCGCAGCACTACCCCAACTTTGGGGTCACCGCCATTCCAAACTACAACAACTTCCACGCCCCCATGAGCCAGGGGATGGCCGTCTTTGGAGGGGTCAGCACTTCCTCTCTCACTGGAACCCTGAGAACCCGTGGTGGGACAGGTAAGACCTCTGTACACACACCCCTGCTGATCACAAGTTTAAATTTTATCTCTGCTTACACCTTTTGTGAAGATTTGGAATGATTTTTTTTTTTTTAATGTTATTGCCCACCACCGAAGGCAAACGTGAAACAATAATGTTTTTGTTTATGTCTATGTGTGTTTGTTTGTTTGTTTGTTTAAACCATTAGCAAAAGAAAGTCATTATTAGGTTTACATCTACAACTAATTCAAGATGGTCGCCACAGCCAGTTGACCTTGATCGCACAAGAATTGCTATAATACATCAAATTTTACAGATATTGAGCCAAACTTTGGTGTGGTAGTAACTGAACATTGTCTTCAACATATACTCTAAGTGCAACACACTGTGCAAGTTTTTTTCCTTAAACTTTAGCATTGACTGTTGGCGTCAATCCTGACTATCTGTTCGCTAAATATGTCATAAACCACTGAACGGATTTCAATGAAATTCTGATAAAGTAATCATTGCAGTCAACTCATTTCAAGATGGCCACCAGAGCTAATCAAACTTATCCTACACAAAAGTGATTTTACCTCAATACATTTTACAAACATTGACCTCAGATTTGATGTGGTAGTAGCTGATAGTCATTCACAACACATATGTTAAGCACCTTGAAATGCCTTGCTGCTGAAATGTGCTATACAAATAAAATTTGATTGATTGATTGATTGTTAACTGCTAACAGGTCATGCGAGATGTCACAATATCACATGGAATGCACATGGTGATATTTTCAATTTTTTTATTTGTCATCATTAGATGGTCTTAGATTAAAACTCTGGCATAAAGGGTGGTGGAGGATAGGCATTCTTTCAAGGAATTTTTAGGCATTTAATCTTATAGACTAGTTTCTTACAAAGACTCTGATTCTGAATGAAATTGCCTCTTTCTCCACTATCAGGGAGAAACTCGATTTAATCACAGGATTCACTGTTGGAGTCAGCCCAATTCAAGATGGCCTCCACAGCTAACTGACATTAGGAAACACATAAATGTCTGTAACTCAGTCAGTTTTACAGATATTGAGCTAAAATTTGATGTGGCAGTAGCAGAGAGTTGTCTTCAGCACATATGTTAAACACCAACTCATCTTGCAAGAGATTGCATGAAATCACACATACGTCCTTTATAAGATTTGACCAAAGAGTTTTAAGTCTATCCCCTTTATCATAGATGAGCTTAGTTAAAAACTCTTAAGCCCCTCCCCTTTCTCTCTCTCTCTCTCTCTCTCTCTCTCTCTCTCTTTCTCTCTCTCTCTCTCTCTCTCTCTCTCACACTCACACACACACACAGACTATAAGGGATTCTTTTTGCAGTTAGACTTCCCGTGGCATCCCAAAATCCCCACAATCCTCACCCCGTGGCTGGTGTTTTCATGCCCCACAGACCCCAGACCACCCCTGTCAGGCACGTCCGGCTGGCATTAGCACAAGGCTTTGTGCACTGAGCTCATTGTTGAGTTGGAGAATTTTCTTACTCAGGAAATCCTTTATGTTCCACTGAGCCCTGGCTGTTCTGCAGAGGAACTCAGCATTTCCACTTTACTTGTCAGGAGACCTCCAACTCAAAAGTATGGATTATTTTCTGCACTGGATAATCCAAATCCGTGGCAGAGGAGCAGACGGTGGTTTAGCTTTTTAATTTTCTCCTGGTGGAGGAAATTTGGACATAAGCCATCCTTCTGTTTTCAGCCTTTTCTCAGGTAGCTGCCTAGCTGATTTGCCACAACATGAATCACTCCCGTCACACTGCAGAGGAAGCCAGATGTTATCAGCCATCTTATTGATTATCGGTTTGTTTTCTGATGTCATCTCCTCAAATAGAAAGTCAGAGCGAGTCCCATGATGTTGTGTAACTAAATGAGTGGCATCCCAGCAGACACTCTCTCAGATGAATCAATAAATGAGGTTCTGCCAAACCCCCTCCTCTGCTGATCTAATGGAATATTCAAACTCTTCAATCCATAGCTGTTACACAATCTTAGTCCTGTTTACCTTGACGGTTTGGAAACCCAAAGTGTTTCCATCAGTCTGCTCTACCCTGCCTGCTGTCACATGAATAGCAGAGAGTCGTCTCTACATTTAGTCTGATCAGCCAGATCCCCCCAAACCTCCTCATAACTAACGTCAACCCAAATACAGTTGTGATATGAAAAGGCTTGATTTACCAGGATCGGTAAATCAAGTAGATGTTAAATTAGCTCATTTTTAACTTTTGTCTATCATGTACAGAAATGGACAGATTTGTTTTGTTTCGTTAATAAAAGAAAAACCCACAATGGTCACTGAAACAACTTGAAATTGGCTAAAGTAAAAAGTATATATTATAAATCAACTGAAGAAATTCCATCATTGCTTTTGAATTTTGGTTCAACTGAATTATTCTAAAATCTAACTAATGAATCTGGCCTTGACAAAAAGGATGGTACTTTAACTTAATATTTTGTTGCACAACCTTTTGAGTCAATCACAACAATTAGGTAATTTCTGTAACTCTCTCTGAGACTTCTGCACCTGTCCACAGGTATTTTGTCTCACTCCTCCTGATCAAACTGCTCCAGCTGTCTCAGGTTTGAAGGGTTCCTTCTCCAGACTGCAGGTTTCAGCTCCTTCCACAGATGTTCAACAGGATTTAGATCAGGACTCAGAAGGACACTTCAGAATGATCCAATGTTTTTGTTCTGATCCATTCTTGGTGGTTTTAGCTCTGTGTTTTGGGTCATTATCCTGTTGGAGGAACCATGACCTGCAACTGGCACCAGACTTTCTGACACTGAGCAGCACATTTTGCTCCAGAATGTCTTAATAGTCTTCAGATTTCATTGGACACTGAACAGACTCAGGACACCCTGTGTCAGACCCAGAACAGAACTGACCCTCCTCCATGTTTCACTGTAGGTACAGAGTTCTTTTCTTCGTATGTTTCAATTTTGGCTCTGTAAACATAGAGCTGATGGGACTTGATGCCTAAAAGCACCAGCTTTGTCTCATCTGTCCAAAAGATGTTCTCTTAGAACTTTATGGTTTGTCAATATGAATTTTGGCAAATTCCATTCTGGCTTTTTTATGATTTAGGTCCTCCTCTTTGTCTTCCATTAAGTCCACTTTGGCTGAAACAGCAACCAATGGTGTAACCCGGGGGTCGGCAACCCGCGGCTCTAGAGCCGCATGCGGCTCTTTGGCGCTGCCCTAGCAGCTCCCTGGAGCTTTTTCAAAAATGTTTGAAAATGGAAAAAGAGAGAAATATATTTTTTGTTTTAATATATGCCTCTTTTACATGGGCCCTAATTCAGAAGTCCGGCTCTACTCCGCTCTACTCGGCTCGGCTCGATAAAGACTGCATCGCGTTCACACCAGCCAGTTTGGTCGGCAGCAGAGGAACGCCTCCTCGTTTTGCGGGGGGCGGGGCAGCGGCGCGGGGTGTGTGTGTGTGTGCGCGCGCTACCGAAACTTGGCGTCATTTGTATAAACAACGAAAGCGCTATGGACAACGTTGGCCCTGTGTTGTTGCTGGTTTTTAAACTTATGAGGTTTCTCCTGAGACTTCAGGAAGAGAGGCGCAGTGGAAGAAATGCTCTGGATGCCGCGATTGTTGCGCGGAGTAGGACAGCTGTTATCTGCCGGAGGTTTCAGGCTTTACAGCGCCTTCAGCTGGGGGACAGACGGCCTAAACGTTGCAGGGTTAGCTAACGCTGTTGTTTATATTCCTACCTTCGCTCTTTATGCTTGTATCTGGTCACAGCCACGACCAATGAGTGAACAGGCGCTAAGCTAGCGCTGCCCACGAAGCAGGGCCAGCCCGGCTGGCCCGACTCCGAAGCAGCTATATTAGCTATATTAGCCTATCAGATTGGCTAATATAGCTAATATAGATACATACAGCATGTGTTGCCTTCATTATAAGGCTTATATAAGGCTTTTAATTTTTTGCGGCTCCAGACATATTTGTTTGTTTTTTTTTGTCCAATATGGCTCTTTCAACATTTTGGGTTGCCGACCCCTGGTGTAACCTGACACTGATGACCCTTGACCCTGGAGTTCACTTCTAATCTCTTTAGAAGTTTATCTGGGCTCTTTGGTCACCATTCTTATTATCCAACTCATCAGTGTCCCTTTCACAGCCACGTCCAGGAAGGTTGTCTCCAGTCCTGTCTGTGGATTTAACCTTCTGAATAATCTTAGCAGCTGTAGTCACAGGAACATCAAGCTGCTTTGAGATGGTCTTATACCTTTTACCTTTATCATGATGTCAATAATTGTCTTTCTAAGCTCCTGAGACAACTCTGTCTTTAGCTTTCTGTGGTCCATGTTTAGTGTGGTACACACCATGTTACCAAACAGCACAGTGACTACTTTTCACTGTTTAAGTAGGCAGACTGATTGATTACAGGATTGTCTTTGTTCAAGTCTTTATCTTTCGTTTTAGCTGCCTGTCTGACAGGAATCTGACTAAATTAAAGCAGCTAAAATTCCAGTCAGTTCACCCAATTAAGGTAGCGTTATTTAAAACAAACAAACTATGACTGAATAGATCTACCCTACAAAGTCACTGTCATGATCTGACACTGACAAGATTTCAGTAAAATTTTGATTAGGAAAAAAACTTTTTAAGTTAAGATGTGCAGAGTGTTTTTTCTGCTAGGAACTCTTAAACATTTACACGAACCAGGAACATCAGATCCAAGTCAAATGAATGCAAATTAATGTCCTCATATGAATTAACTTTGTCTGAATTTTCACCCCATTTCAATAAGATGAATTGTAAACACAAACAGTTGTAAAATAGCTGTGTGAGGCAGCCAGTGACCGTGCTAACTTCTGCACCACCAAAAACCATTTGTTTTTAGGCCTGAATGTGAGAATGTCCAAAAACAATTGATTTGTGGACCTCAGAGCTTTGACTGGAGTGTAAGGAGCCAGTGGATCAACATGGAATGGAGGGCTGCATTCATGCTCTGGCTGTGAAGGTGGAGCCCACTTCCGGCTGTAATTTTCACGATGTAATCCTTTTCCAAACTATGGTGGTGGAAGATTTTTTGCAGATGTTGTGCCAAACATATCACCCCATGTTGAAATAGCAGGGGTGCTTTGTTTAGCTTAAATAGGCTGAGAAACGGATTACTGCACCTAATGTGCTGTCGGCAGCGTAGAAAAGACAAAAATTGGAAGGACGGTGGTATTAACTATTCTAATTAATACACTTTACATTTTTACACTTTTAAATACTCAAAAATCATTGCACATCTTTAATTAAAAGTGAAATATTTGAGACAACCAATGCATTAATGTAGTGCAACCAGAAAGTGTTGCTAAAAAGTCTTCACTCTGAAACCCAGTTTGAAAAACGCACCGTTTAGGGGCTCTTAAAGTGCAGTTTCCATGTGGACAGGGCCTGAGTGTTTGACTACCTTCCAGTTTTATTTGGATTGTTTGCTCTTTTTGCTTTCTGGTAACATTTCCTTGAATGAGTCAAAACTACTTCAGTGCATTTGTGATAAAAAAGCTATGAGTGAAATGTTGAGAAAAGCTGCCTTTAGGAGGTGTAAAAATAAAAAACCTAATGTTTTTTATTGGTAAAAGGAGGTGTAGAAAGAAGATAAGTCTTTGCAAAGGAGATTATTTTCTTGTTCATCAAAATGAGGGGTCCATCAAAGAGAAAGGTTCAGGCTACAGCAGCTGGCTCTGGTTGTATATTTGTAGTTAGAAGCTGAAATCATTTACTTATAGGGCCAATGATGAGCTGCCATGGGATTTTCTTTAAGGTCAAACATGCTGCTTGCAAAAGAGACCTTGCAGTTAGTCCTTTTAAGATTTTAGTACCAGCTGCAGATGACGTCAACACATCCACAGCTAATGGCTGAAGTGCACAGCCTGCTGCTTAAAAGAAAAAGAAAACAAGACAAGCCAAATCAACTTTCTGTTTAAGCCGCCTTCTGCATACTTGTATCTAAAGTAGAAGATGATTTAGCAGGCGGACAGCCTCAGCATAGCATAGTAATGCCGTCCGAGGGAATGTATAATTCTGTAGGTCACTAACCAACTTACGTAGCTAATAACCATCCTCTCCCATACAAAAGTGTGTGTATGGGTTGAGTGTGGATTGTTTTAAAGATTTTACTTTTTGGTCCCACTTAAATGTTTCAGATCAGTAAACAAGTGTTACTTTCTGTCATAATCCATTTTTTTTGGTTATTTTTTATAGTAGTTTTGGTTGTATTTGGGTTTTCTGTGTGAGCATGTTTTGTGTCTTGGTTCTGCTCCCTGTGTGTGTTCAGTCAGTTCACTGTGTTAATCTAATTCCTCCCTCAGTCAGTATTTTTCCATGTCAGCCTTTTAAGATCAATTTTCATGATTCAACAATAAAACAGAGATGAAGGACAAAAATGGCCTCTATGGGATAGTTCCAAGGCCAAAGCCACTGCCGAGCAAAAAGAACATAAAGGCCTAACTCACATTTGACACAAAACATCTTGATGATCCGCAAGACTTCTGGGGGAGAATACCCTGTGAATTGACAAGACAAAAGTGGAACTTTTTTTAAAACCAACTGTGCATTTCAGAAAAAGAACATCATGCCTACAGTTAAACATGATAGTGGTAGTGTGATGTTGTGGGGCAGCTGTTCTTCTTCAGGGCCTGGATGACTTGCTGTAATTGATAGAACCATAAGTTCTAGTTATAAGTTCCTGAAGGAGAATATTGAGCCATCGGTTTGTGACCTTAAAATCAGGCTTGCATAGGTTCTGCAACAGAACAATGATCCAAAGCACATCATACAGACTCCTCTGCAGCCATGGGAAAGACTGTCTGAAAGATTGACAATTATCACAAATGCTTGATTTCAGTTGGTGTTGCCAAGGGTGGCACAGCCACTTAAGTTTAGGTGGCAATTACTTTTTTACATAGATCCAGGTTGGTTTGGATAGCTTTTTTTCTCTTAATAAATGAAATCATCTTTTTTTTTTTTTTAACGTGTCCTGTCCAGGTGTGTGGCATTCAGAATTGTTGTCTGAATGTCAAGGTAAGACCCAACAGATTTGCTATCACAAGTGGAGCATTTTGTTTTTCGCCATGATGTTCCCCTTTGTATATGAAACTTTATTTTAAAAATTGCTTTGGGTTTGTTTCAATTGTAATGGACACAAAGATGAGAAAGGGGAAAAAAGATGGAGGAAAAGGTTTGAAGAGAAAAAAGGAGATAGAAGTAGAAGAGGAAAGAAAAGAAAAGCAGAGAGATAAAACAAGTCAACTCCATTGAAATCTGCCTCGGGACCTGCGGAAAGAGAAAACAAAACAAAGAATCCACAACAACAAAAAGCATATGAGGTATATAATAATAGTACTTCAATGGAAAGTACACAGTGCAAGGTAATACAAGAGGGTAATTAGTGACAACCGCAGCCCAACTGAAAGATCTGACAACTACCTGAATCTAGATACCTGTGTGTGCGTGTATCTATAAGGTGTCTCCCTAAGAGTATTTGGTAGTGAGTGTGGGGGCCAACAGATCCACCTCTCAGGACACGAGGACGGCACAAGGAAGAGCGGAGGCACGGACACCCAGCGGTCCCCCAAGCCCGAAGCCCCCTGCACAGATAACCGGGCCCCACCCAAGAGGGCAGCAGAGGTAAGTCCCAGGTGACCCCCTGCAGCCACAATGCAGAAGCCCCAGGGGCCACAGCAACACATCCACAGGCCCCGCCAGCAACCTCGCTACACCAGAGCAGATCCGGCCATGGACAGAGAGACCTGAGCCCCGAGGGCGCACCAACCCCCAGCCGAGGCCCAACCGAGCCCTGGGACCCAGGCCCCAGCAAGCAGCCACCAGGGTGAGTCGGCACATACCCCGGCACCCAGCCCCAGACAAAAGCCACTCACGCACCGGCGGGCAGAGGCACCAACCACCGGTGGGGGTGTGACGGGGGGAAATAGGCCCCACATTAGTGAGTGGCCCAAAATGATCCAAGAGAGGTGGCAGCCCAGAACCCAACCTGACAGATAAACAGCCATACATAAACACAATCACACATTCCCACCGACAACCTCACATACAGAAACTCGCATCCACTCGCCCGCCTAACATAAATGCAAACAAAAAAACAAAGAACATAACACACCTACTCACACTCCCATACACACTCCATACTCCCAGGTCCAGGTGACATCCCCCAATGAGGCAGTCTATCCGTGGACCCAGGAGATGGTCCCCCTCTCTGAGCAGACAGCCCAAGATACCAGATGCCACAAATCCTCCACCCACAGGTGGGTGCCCCCTCAGAAGGGCCACAGGGACAGCAACCAAGCAGACACCACTGAGTCATGCAACCATGCCAAACCCCCAACCCAATACAAGGACAAGTTCAACTCCTCTGCCAAGCACCCCGGCAGGAGGCCCACACCCGGGGCCAACAGCCCCCACAATGTTCCCTCAAAAACATAAACAAACCCTTGTCACCATCCCTGCGACCTCAGCCCAGGGACAGCCACCACCAAGCCCAGCCCCACCGCCCCGACCAGATCAAGCAAAACCCCAGCAGCTCCAGACCCGAAAAAGGATGCAACCCCTCCATAGCACCCTCTACAATCCTCTGTGCAGGGCCGACATCCCCCCCGATGGCGCGACCACCGAGGCAGGAGAACAGGGAGCCCGCCAAGTCAACCAGTTCACGCCAGCAACCCCAGGCCGCCCATGAAACTGCACATGAGTCAGCACCAGCTAGGGACCCGCATCCGAGCCCAACTACCAAGCACAACCCGCCAGCCACCCCGCGCCACCACAAGGCACACGCCACCGTCCCACCTGCCCGACAACCGCTGACCAGCCCCAGAGCAGTAGAGGAAGGCCGGACATTCGCACCAAAGACCGTGCACCCCAACAATCCCACACCACAGACCCGGAGGAGCCCAAGCATGTCTGCAGAACACCTTCACCCACACAGCACACCCCCACCTGCCACCCACCCACCCCCCTCACCATGGCGAACGCCACCCCTAGCTGACCAGCCAGCCCCCTGCCAAAACAGAGCCACACCCCCGATCGCCGCCATACACCACCAGACAGCCAGGCACACACCCTCAGCCAATTCCCCACTGGAGAACGGCCACCACAACCAGGAGCCATGAACCAAAGATCCAAACAATCCCCGGAGAGCCAGAACGCTGACACACTCTCCCCCATTGCCCCCCAGGGCCCCCAGCCTGTCCACAGCCCAGACCCCAACAGGTGGACCGCTTCCTCTCCCAGTTGTCAACCCCTAGCGGGGAAAAAGACAACACGGGTGTAAAAAAAAAATTTTTTAATTTAAAAAAAAGAAAGACCCACACCCCCCACCGCCCACTCGAATGTGCTGTTGATGCATGTTGTTATATAGTGCATTTAAAATGGGGGAGATGGAGCAGCGGCTGACACAGACGTACCCTTGTCAGAGAGTAGGTGGTGCCAACTCACCTCACCAACCCTTGCCCAGAACCCTAAGTGTCTACATGCAACATTTGGGAGTGAGCACAGGCACCGGGGGTGAGACTGACTGACCAGCTCACCCCCTGTATGCTACAAGGTGTGCCCACCTCCAGACCCTATATGTGTGTGTCATGTAAATGTTATTCGTGAGAGTGTCTATGTTGTATAAAAAATGGGGCACCGAGTCACCATGAGACTGCGGAAATGGGAGACCCTCCCCGCACCTCAATGGTGAACCCGTATCCCAAAACCCTACATGAGTGGTGGTATGATGGAGTGGGCGAATAGAGGCAATCAGGGATGGGGAGGAAAGAACCGGGGGGGACAAATTGTCCTACCAGGGAGCCAACTCTCCCGCTGACCCCAATAGGCACCCCCGCTGCCCTAGACCCACCAGGGGAAGGGGGTTCAATACATCCACCCAAATGCAGGTGGCCAAGGCCACGGACAGGCACAGAACCCCAAGGACCGACGATGAAATCATCATTTAAAAAGCTGCATTTTAAATTTGCTCTGGTTATCTTTCATTTGTTTGATCTGAAACATGTGTGTCAAAAAAGCAAAAACAGGAGAAGTTTGTAAGGGGCATTGTAAGTACTGCTTAGGAATTAAAATAAATTTCTACTATAGTCATGGTATTGTTATATACCTGTCAGTTTCTCCAACTAAAAAAAAGTTGGATAGTTTGTGCCATGTTTAAGGATTAACAAAGATTATAATATGTCTGAGGTGCTGACAATATATCCTTAAAGGCATTTATTACTCACTTGTAAACACTGAAGGGATTAATACACTAGAGAGAGGATTTCAGACCACGCCTCGCTGGCATTCATATTTTCTGAATATCAGTGTGGGTTCTGATGCTGAACAGTTTTAGGTGCACGTTGTATAAAGTTATGTTGCTTTAAAGGTCTAACAGTGATGATTCTAGCAATAACAAGCCAACACTCACCTTTGTTTTCCATTTACAATACTTGCTCCTTTTTATTAGCACTAAATACACTAAAGCTGATGTGAATGTGATTCATTTTACCGGGGTGTCATCAGAAGTGTTTGATTATCAAAACTTTGCTAAGTTTCTAAAGCAAAACTTGACCAACTTAATTCTTCTGGACTAAAGTGTTGCTGCTTTTATTTACTCTTTTAAAATGTCTTTGTTACATCAAACATTCTTTTATTCATCTTCATTGAATTTTATTAACAGGTGAAAAACTTGATGAGCTACCTTTTAGGGGTGTAAGGGTCTACTTTGTGTAATTAGATAAAGAATACATTAGTCACAGGCAGTCACCACACCTAGAGGAAGTTGTACATAATGTCATAATTGCTGTTTGTTAACTGCCTTGACAGAAAAGGAGCAGAGGAAGACTATCTAAAGCACTTTATGCCAAAGCAAAGCAAGGTCATATTAGATTGTGGTTGGGGGCACATGTTGTTCTAAAACCTTTATATATGTTTCTGCATTGATGGTGCCTTTTCAGATGTGTAAGCTGCCCATGTCAGAGACACTAATGCACCCCCATACCATCAGAGAGGCAGGCTTTTGAAGTGTCCACTGATAACAGGCTGAATGGTCCCTCTCTTCTTTAGTATGAAGGATGTGGTGTCCATGGTTTCCTAAAAGAATTTCACATTTGGCTCCATCTGACCACAGAACAGTGTTCCACTTTGCCTCAGTCCCGTTTAAATGAGCTTTGGTCCAAAGACGATGGTGGTGTTTCTGATAATGTTCACATCTGGCTTCTTCTTTAGAGGAGATAGAACTTTAAGCAGCATTAGTGAACAGCACGGTGAACTGTGTTTACAGATAGTGATTTGTAGACGTGTTCCTGAGTTCATAAAGCAATGTCTAAAACAGAATCAGACCTGTGTTTAAAGCAGTGGCCCCTGAGGGCCTGAAGACCAAAGGCTTCCAATATTGACTTTCAGCCTTTTGTCCTTTGGGCTCAACGATTTCTCCAGATTCTTGAAACGATTTGATGATATTATGGAGTGTAGATGATGGGATATTCAAACTCTTCTCAATTTTCTGTTAAGGAACATTAATCTGAAATTGTTCCATTTTTTATAAATAATTTTTAGACTGGTGAAACTCTACCCATCTTTACTTCTGAAAGATTTAGTCTCTCTAAAATGCTCTTTTTGTACCCAGTCCTCTAACTGACCTGTTGTTAATTAACCTAACTAGTTACAAAATGCTGTGTGTACCACGTACTTTTAGTCTTTTGTTGCCCCTGTCCCAACTTTTTTGAGATGTGTTACTGTCATAAAATTTAAAATTACCTTGGGGTTTTTTTTTCTAAAGAAATGAAAAAAAAATTTTTAGTTTAAACATATGTTTACTATGTTCCATGATGACTAAAATATGGATTTATGAGATTTGGAAATCACTGCATCCTGTTTTTATTTACCTTTTACACAACATCCCAACTTCATAGCTTTCAGTTTATCAAACCATGACCTGTAAGACACTGCAGTTCAAACTGGATGAATACGATAGTGCGATATGACTTTTTAATTTTTTTCATTTAAAGTGCAGTTGCCAGTTGACAAATTGTAACTTGCCTACTAACCTTAAGTTCTCATCTCACCGCTATTAACTTTGTTTGTTCTTCTGTATCCTCTTCGAAGAGGATTAGTGCCTGTTAAAAATAAGTGAACAAAAAACTAGCACTTTGCATTTACATTCATCTGACTGATTTAGGCATTGATCCAAGTTTACTCAGACTTTTCAAAGTTGCCGTTGCAGCTCATTTTACCTTACAGTTTAATTTTGAGGTTCATCTTCTGTTGCTAATCTGCAGAAAGCTGACACTTTTCTTTTTTTTCTGATCCTTCCTGCAGGAGTCACCCTTTTTGTGGCACTTTATGACTATGAGGCACGGACAGAAGATGACCTCAGCTTCAGGAAAGGAGAAAGGTTCCAAATTCTTAACAGCACGTAAGTCACTGCAGCTGCTTATCACTGTCTGCACTCAGGAGAAGTGCAAAATTTCCATTTTATCTCTGTGTTAAATAGGGTTTGTGTTAGCCGCTGGGAGGGGAGTTAGATGTTTTCCACAATTCAGCCGAGGTAAGAGCGACAGCTTGTTCCAGGCAGACTTTTGGTTTTATAATGTTGAACAGCTTAAAATAATTCTGCTTTACTGCTGGACTTTGTGGTGCTGCAAAACCATAAATGTCATGTTCAGTTGGAAGAGACACTGTCTGTCTGTCTGTGAGCAGGAATTCATAAACCTTAGTGGTTTGGTGAATCATAAGCAATTTGTTGAATGTCTTGCTGCTCTGAATCCATTTTTATATTAGGATTGCATATTTAGTTTATTGGCTCCTGTAGTTGTAATATGGGAACAGCCTTAAATTCAAAGTAAAGGGTTCAGAATGCCAAAACTTTACATATGGCTCTTTAACAAGACTAAAGTGGTAGCTTGAACATACATTATGATGATGTGGCATAAGAAAGTTTATTTAAGGTTTACAGAGGGTGGAGCAGGGTATCCAGCCTGCAGTGATGAGTTCAGTGTTCCCCCAGACTTCCATCTGAACTTGAACAGGAAGTGCCCAGTTACACCCACAGTGATGTTGGCCTTGTCTTTCTTCCTGTCTGCAGAACTCCAGACTGTGTGTTTGTAGAGGACGTGTACTGTCGTCTGCCCGCTCTTTAACACTGTTGGTTTTCACTCTCTGTGTCTCCTTCTCTGCCTGCTGCAGTGATCCACAGCTGCCTCTCCATTTGTTTAGCTCTCTGCAGCAGTGCAGTGACATTTGAGGAGGCAGGGAGACCTCAGGGACTGAGCTCTGACCCAGCTCTCCTCTATATGCTGTTGTATGGTGATGATGCTGCTCAGTGCAGAACATCACATAGCTTTGCAGTGAATGTGCTCTTTGAGAATAAAACTTAGAACCTGAACTTTGCTGTCACTTTACTATTTGTCCCTATTTTTTTAAAGGGCAGAATGATCTAAGAATGTTTTTTTAAATCTAGTACAGCCATAATATTACAACACAAAATACACACCAATTACACTAGTACTAAACTGTTAGTCATTGTTGATGCATCACTTCTTTGTCTTAAAGTGTAGCAGGTTAAAGGAATATTTTGGCCATTTTAAAATGTATTTCTTTGTAAAACTAATAAACAATTAATATCTTACTTGTTGTGGCTCTTTGAATGAGCTCATTTTGGAAAAATAGAGCTTATGTAGGGCCTTATGAAATTCTTCAGCTCTGCCACTTCCAGTTCTGTCTCCTGTATTTTTGTCAGTGCCACTCCAAACCATACAGCATAGCTGCTCGAAAAATTAACTGTATAGCATAGCACAAAGGTTTACAACCGTCCCCAGGCATGGATTGGGAGTCATTTTCAACCTAGGAGTTTCATGTCTCAGACCATCTGTCGGTCCGTCTATCTGTCTGCACATCCATCTGTCTGTCTATCTTTTAAAGTTGTCCTGATCAAAAGCTCATGAACAAGAGTTCTTCAAGCTTTCTGCTAGTGTGTGAAATTTTTATTTTTACCAATTCATTTTCAGTCCACTCTTTGCCCCTAACCATTTTCAGGGGATTGTTTGTTTGTTTGAACAATTTTTATCTGAATTTAAACAAATAAGCCTTGGGTTAAACCTTTTGCACAGCACTGCAGACAGTAGGAATTATAGAACCTTTTCCTAACTCGAAGCAACTTAAACTCTCCTGGTATATAGCATTGAATGCTTAATCTTGATAAATATTTAAAGCTTGATTGAGATGTCATGTAGTGCATCTCATGAAGGGACACTCTTTGACTCTTTCTCACCTCAGCCACTGACTGCACGCCCACCACACCCACTTAGCATCCTGTCGTTCACATTCCTACAGGCACCTCAGATCCTGCTGGGCCCCCAGCCAGAGCAGGAAGCCACTATTAGAGCCTACACATCCCTCCTCTTCCTCCTCTCTGTCACTCCTCCTCCTCAGCAGGAGCCAGACAGAGCTGCATCTTCACCCCATCTTTCCTCCTCCCTCCACACGCCTCCCTGCTTCCCACCAGTCTCACACATGGACTTGCTTCTTCAAGCCACCTGCACTGACACCTGCTGGACATCCATGTTAAAAATTTGCTCCAGCCTGTGCGAGGCAGGAAGTGACTGTCTGAGCAATACTTACGTGAAGCAGACTAGAGAAGTTGCTTTTTTTATCACTAACTGGTGGGCAATACTGTTTTTTTGCCTGTGCGTGTGTCTGCCTGTTAACAAATAATCTCCTGAACCAGTGGACAGATTTTGATGAATCCCTTGGAAAATAACCACTGGATGTGCATCTACAACTGATTAACTTTTGGATTCAACCCAATTCAAGATGGCTGCCATAGACAACTAATTTTAAAAAATACAATTGTTATAATATTAGATACAGTATTAATATTAATTAAGACTGATCCCCAGCGCACATTCTGAGCAATAGGAGATTGTTTAAAATTTGCCATTAACAATTTGAAACTGACCTTAGAAAACACAAAGATTGTTTTAATTCAGTCAGTTTTACAGGTGTTAAGCTAAACTTTGTTGTGGTAATAGCTGGGAGTCATTCACAACACAGCACTACTTTTTGCACAAGATCTTTACTTAAAACTTTAGCATTACCTGCTGGAGTTAACCTTGTTTGTTAGCAAAATACTTTATAAACCACTAGACAGATTGTAATGAAACTTTTCAGAAAGTAATCATTGAATGCATCTCTACAATTGATTCACTTTTGGAATCAGTCCAATTCAAGATGGCTGCCACAGCTAATCAGTCTTAGCCAATACAAAAGTGGCTATAACTCAGTCAGATTTACAGATATTGAACTAAAATTTGATGTGGTAGTAGCTGAGAATTATTCACACCACATACTCTGAGCGTGACATCTTGTGATGTTGCATAAATGGGATTTTTAAGGTTTGATCATTATTGTGAAGACATCATGAGGAACCAGCTCCTGTTCTTGTGGATTGCCACACACCTCCTCTGTTTGTAAAACTAGCTGGAGTTGTTTTGATCCAACTGCAGGCTGTGAAGAAACACGGTAGAGTTGTGAACAACTGCTTGTCAACAGGCCTGTGTTTAATCTGACTCTCATCAGCCCGCACCGCAGGGAGAGAGGATATAAATCCATTTAGAGACAGTGGGGAGGCTTTTTGTTTACTCTTGCTGTCGTTCTCTCTTTTTTGTGGCGGTGGAGAGATGCTTTGGGGGAAGGGAAGGTGGGCGTGCATCTTCAGACAAAATTAACAGCGGGACAGACGGGGCTCACTCTGCACCGCCCGTTTATGTCTCCCTGACTCCATGCAGCGTGCAAACTCATCCTCTTACTCCAACATTCTTCTCCCCATCAGAATCCAGACTCTGCGTTCTCCTCGGATCCTGAGGGATCCTCTCAGAACAAAAGGAGGCAGACCTGTGTTTGTCTGGGATGTCCCCAGAGTGGCTCCATTCAGCAGAATTAAAGGACCAGCAGCTCCTCTTCCTGCGCTCCGTCTTTATCTTTAGCATCCCTGTCACAAACAACAACACACACCCAACGCTGTTCCTTCCCAGTGTGTGAGGTGTGTGATAGGAACAAGAACCGGATGGTTCACTGGGTCTGACTCACAGCAGGGTGAAACAATACATATGTGACTGCATGCACGTGAGGGGATTGTTATTGCCCCTCACCAGAAGGCGAAGGCAGACGATAATGTTTTTGCCTCTGTGTGTGTGTGCCTGTCTGCTACCAAACAATCTCAAAAACCACTGGAGGAATTTTAATGAAACTTGCAGATGGTGATCATTGAATGCACATGATTAAAATTTGGAGTCAATCCAAGTCTTAATGGTTGAATGAAAGGCGGTGGGTGATATGCATTCCTTTAAGGAATGCTAGGACTTTAATTATTGCTAACCACTGTTGCTGAGAGAGGCAGATAGATATGGACAAGACATACAGACAGCTCCTCCATTCCTCAGACCAGTTCAGTGCATGTTTTTGAGCTACTGGTGAAAACTGAAATCAAATCAATCAAACTCCAGAGTGCCTTTCTAGGACCTCACACTTCCCTCTGCTCTGAGGATCTGCACGGACAAACTGAAAGTCTTTAATGAAGTACTCAGTATCAGGTGTAATTATGTCCCTCCTTTTTCTTTTCTGTCTCTTTTTCAGTGAAGGGGACTGGTGGGATGCTCGCTCACTGACCACCGGTGGCAGCGGCTTCATTCCTAGTAATTATGTGGCTCCAGTAGACTCAATCCAAGCTGAAGAGTAAGTCGGGTGTGTGTGGAAATAAACAACTTCAAGACCGATGATGCTTTTCAAAGGGAAAGTCTCATGAAGCAGCAGTGAGACAGGCATGACACCTTCAGTTTACCAATATTGAGCTACAAATTGGTGTAGTAGTAGCTGAGAGTCATCGTCTTTGTCATTTCCGTTCAGAAATTATCTCATGAACCACTGGACAGATTTTAATGAAACTTTTAAAATACAATCATTTGGATGTACATCCGGGCATTATGTGTCCTTCATGAAATTCTAGGCCTTTACTTGTTGGAGTTTCAAGTGCACTTCTATTATCAAACATTTAACCATTAATGTAATGGTACTATTGTACTATGGCTTTAACTGAGTATGGTCTGACAGGCTAACTTAAACTGAAATGTGAATTTAATGAAAAGGTTGATGCTGCAGTGCGTGTAACGTCCCACTACACACTTGGCTCTAAAAATGCACATTTTGTCCCCTGGGTGGCATGGAAGGGAAAAAAACCACAGAGTTCAGTATAAAAATCCAAGAAACACAAACGCACAAAAATCACAGCCATCTGCTGAATGTTTTAGTACACCCTCACTTTTCAGAACGTTTAGGCATCTTAAAATACAACAAAAAGTTATTTGTCACTGTGTCCAGATTTTTAGTTATAAAAAGAAAATTACAGATAAAATATTTTTCTGTATTTTTTATAGACCTTTTTTTGTTTTCAGAAAATATAAACATATCTTTAATTTGATTGCTGCAATTCAGTTGGAAGAAAAAGTTGAAAATAGGAGCGCAAAAGACATTTTATAGAATATACCAGCAGCATGGTTAATAAAGAATCTGCAATCAGCAGATTAAATGGTGGAAGAATATGGGTTATAGGATTTATTATAAAAGCTTTTAGTAATTCTCAATAAGAATGGGTCAAAACATAAATATATTTCTCAGCAAAACCTCAAAAAACCTCTAGAAAGCATTTACAGTGCCATGTATGCTATATTAATTCAAGAAGTCTGATCATCTCAGTGTGTAAAGGTCAAGACAGGAAACCAGTGTTGAATGACCTTTAAGTCCTCACTGCATGAGGAACCATCCTCCTACAGTGATCCATAAATCCACACGAGCTAAAGAGAACCATGAAAAATCACCATCACTCAGCTTTCTTGTTTTTTTTCTGCACCCAGAAATAAAACATAAACCTGTATTACAACATTCCCAAACCTTTATTACAATATTCCTTAACTTGTATTAAAACAGCCGTAAAACTGTATTACAACATCTGTAAACTTTTAATACAAGATCTATAAACCTGTATTATATCCGTAAACCTGTATTAAAACCAGGGGTGGAAATTAGCACCCGCCACCGGCCAAATGCAGGTAAATATTTGAAGTGGCAGGTGAATTTGATCAACACACACCACTGTGGCGGGTTGGCAATTTGAACAAAAAAAGGTGTTATTTGTCCTCCTGACATATAGGGGGCAGTAATGTGCTCGAGTTGCTGCTGTTACATCGAGCCCCGTTCCCCCATCAGATACGGTTCCCCCTGCGTCTCCGTAAATAATGACTTATCTATTAACAGAATTGTTTAGAGGGGCAAATATTTCTCATTAAAAAAAACAAAAA
>NC_051448.1:23043119-23150289 GCF_001649575.2 Kryptolebias marmoratus | reverse complement strand
AAAGCAGCAAGTGTCTGAAAAACATTACAACTTACATACAAAAACTTACAAAAGCACAAAAAAAACTTCAAAAACACTCCACAGAAATAAATTTCACTTGTCTGATTTTTTTTATGTACAGATATGCATCTTTTAATGGTTTAAAAAAAAATAATAAAATAAGAAAAGTCTAGTTATTTCCATGCAGTGTCCAGAAAGAGGTGTTGTTCAGCTTGTAGGGCACCACAACTGCTTCCACCCACCTCCATCATCATATGAAATAACTTTTTGTCACAACAAAAAATAGTGGCTAGTAAAATATTTGAGTGGCTGGTAAAAAAAATTTTAAAAATTTTTTTACCAATTTTTTAATTTCCACCACTGATTATAACATTACAGCATTCATAAACCTGTTTCACAATATTCCTATACATGTATTAGTGTATTACAGCATTCATCATCCAGAAATTTTTGCTTAAGCTCTTGCCCCTGTGAAACAGTTTTGGATAAGCTGGGTCACAAGTCAAAGTTTTTCTTGCATTTTAAAAACTCTCCAAGCAAGCTTTATACAACTCAAATTCAGACAAAGTTAGGATGTTGTGTAAAATGTAACATAAAACAAATTTGCAAATCTAATAAAATATTTTTTTGACAGTGGAACATAGCAAACGCATCAGATGTCGTATCAATTATGGCAAAAAGATAGCTAGAATCCTCCGTCGGACAAGAAAGAGACCACTTTCTGCTCCTAACCACCAGCAGCTGGTCTCTTTATTTCCTCAACATTTACAAACTGTTTATAACAGAAGAAGAGATGCATCATAGTGGGAAACATGGCCCTGTCTTAATTTTTTTTAAATGTCTTGCTGCCATAAAATTTAAATTTACCCTATTTTTTCCTTAAAAAATACAATTTCTTCCTTTAAAAGTATGTAGGTGTTTCATCATGAATAAACTATGGGTTGATGAGATTTGCACATCATGGCATTTTTGCTTTTATTTACATTTTACACAGTTTTTTGGAATTGGAGTTGTGCATGGAATTTCTAATTGCATTATCAAGTGGGTGATACCTCGCTGGACTTTCTGGTTTCTTTTTGGAAAAAAACACAAAATAAAAAGCGCTCATGTGCCGTCTGAACTAACATGTTTTCTCTCTTGCTATTGCAGCTGGTATTTTGGTAAACTGGGCCGTAAGGATGCAGAGAGGCAGCTGCTGAGTACTGGCAACCCTCGAGGCACCTATCTCATCCGTGAAAGTGAAACCACAAAGGGTAAGTAAACCACAGAAACACTTTAAAAAATCTGTGTGTGAGTAAACTCTTGTGCCTTCTCCAGATTTACTCGAACTGTTACCAGCAGCCTGGATATTTCCCTCATGGCTTGTGTTAGTCACAGTGCTTATTGAGAAACGGTCAAGTTGTTTCTGTAGTCATGAATGTGTCACACCTTACCAACTTCTGATCTGTGTGCCCAGGGGCCTTTTCTTTGTCTATACGGGACTGGGATGACGTAAAAGGTGATCATGTCAAGCACTATAAGATCCGCAAACTGGATAGCGGCGGCTTTTATATTACCACCAGGGCTCAGTTTGACACACTGCAGCAGCTGGTTCAGCACTATTCAGGTAACAATCAAAGCTTTTTACTCTAATTGCACTGTTAAATTTGTTGTTTTTTTGTGGAAAAGATTAGTTTAGAACGTCTTTTGGCTCATTTCAGTCTTTGAGGTAAAGGGTTTGCATGGGAGACGGCTGCACAGTGGAACAGCCGGTTAGCACCATTTGCCTCACAGCAAGAACTGGGGAGTTCTAAACTCAGTTGGGGCCTTTCTGAGTAGATTTTGCTTGTTCTCCCCAAGTGAGTTTTCTCCTAGTACTCCACTTTCATGCATGTAAAAATCCTTGACCAAAATATCTTGTGAACCAGTGGATGGATTTTAGTCTAAAGGTCTGTCATGAAAGGTAGCAGGCAACATGCGTTTCTTCAGAGTTTGCTAGGTCTTTAATTTGTGTTTGTGTTGGACTGTGACGGACTGCCTTCCTGTCCGGGCTGTACCCCACCACTCAACCACTGACCAGAGATCAGCACCAAGTCCCCGTAAACTTGAACAGGATGGTTCATGAGACATTTGGGGTGCAAATCACAGTGTACTTTGTTCAATAGCAATACATAATGTCATGATGCATGTTTCTGCAGTAATCAGTTTAGTAGTTAGTAATGCTAACTCTTTTTTTTTCACTGTTGTTTACCAGTAACAGTCAACTTTTTCTTTTTCAAAGTTTCCCTCTTTTATGTGTTCAGCACCTCTACTTGTAACCTTTTTAATTATTGTATTACACAAAGACGGATGACAATATTTTGTCCCATTCCTATGATGCATCACTACTATTGTTTGTAGGAAGTTCATAATTTCTGCCAAAGATGTTATGTTCTTGGTAGTGTTGGTTTGTTTGGTTTTCCATTCATGGTTGTTGGCAAGACTACTTAAAAAATAATAAACAGATTTTGATGAAACTTTCAGGTAATGTTGGGGTTGTCACAACAAAACAAGTGAATTAATTTTGGTGGTGATCTGGATGATAGTCTGAATCCTATCATTTGTTCATGACCTTAGGGCCTTAACAGAGGTTTGGCTCTCCTAATACTTCTAGAGGCATAATACAATTTTCCTAAACAGGTCCTAAAAAGAAACAGGATGTGACAGAAAAAAAGATTTAAAGTCTACACTTTAAACTAGAAGCACTCTGCGTTTTCAGGACAATTCAACAATAGCTTGTTCACATCATTACATAATGAACCTCGGCATCAGTACAAATATCATCAAAATCTGTTTATTTGTTTATCTGTTTTAAGTAATTTTGCTAACTGATATTGATAGATGGACAAACAAACCAACCAGCGCTACTGAAAACATCTTAATTAAGCAAAGGAGGAAATTAGGATTTTTTTTTCTTCCTTCAACTAGGTTTTTGTACATGTTGCTGGATCCTTGGATTTGAAAGACTTCATCAGACCTTTAATGACAGAAAACTGTATGAAAATTATAGAGCTCCCTACGCTGTCCTTCAGTCTGGTGTAGAGTAAAAAGACATGAAGGGTTTTGTCGGAAGGAGTTCGTGTTTACAACCCCTTAAAGAAAAGTCTGAATGTCCTTTGAACCTTTTCACATTTTGTCATGTTACAACAATAAAATTCAAAGTATTTCACTGGAATTTTATGTGTTAGACCAACACAAAGTAGGACATAACTATGAAGTGGAAGGAAAACAACACAAGGTTTTCAAGATTTTTTTACAAATAAAAATCCTATAAAAGTGTTGCCTGCATTTGTTTTCAGCCCCCACAAGTCAATACTTTGTAGAACCATCTATGGCTGCAATTCCAGATGAAAGCCTTCTGAGGTTTGTCTCTACCAGCTTTGCACATCTAGAGACTAAATTCTTTCTTTGTGAAATAGCTGCAGCTCAGATTGAATAAAGAGCATCTGTGATTAGCAGTTTTCAGGTCTTACCACAGATTCTCAGTTTGATTTATGTCTGGTCTCTGACTGGGCCATTCTAACACATGAATATGATTTGATCTGACTCATTCCATTGTAGCTCAGGTTGGACATTTCAGGTTGTTGTCCTGCTGGAAGGTGAACCTCCGCTCCAGTCTGAAGTCTTTTCCAGCCTCTAACAGGTTTTCTTCCAGGATTGTCCTGTATTTATCTCCATCCATCTTCTCATCAACTCTGAGCAGCTTCCCTGTTCCTTCTGAAGAAAAGCAACCCCACAGCATGATGCTGCCACCACCATGTTCCACAGTGGGGATGGTTTGTTCAGGGTCAGGAGCAGCTTCTTCCACATGTTTGTTGTATTCCTACGTGACTTTGATAGGTCAGTAGGTCTGCAATACCATCTTCTTTTCATTTTCAGATCATGGATTAAACAGTGGCTCTGTGAGATAAAGCTCGCAATATTGTTTTACAACCTAACTCTGCTTTAATCTTCTCAACAACTTTATTCCTGACCTGTCTAATGTGTTCCTTGGTCTTCATAATGCTGTTTGATGATTAATGTTCTGTAACAAACCTCTGAGGCTCACAGGTGGACTCTGTTTACGAGTTAGGTGACATGTGAAGGCAGCTGGTTGAACTGGATTTTAGTTCAGGGTATCAGAGTAAAGGAGGCTGAATACAAATGCATGCCACACTTTCAGATTTTTATTTGTAAAAATGGTGAAAACCATGTATAATTTTCCTTCCACTTCACAATTATGTGCTACTTTGGAGTTGGTCTGTCACATAAAATCCCAGTAAGATACACTGAAGTTTATGGTTGTAATGTGACAAAATGTTGAAAGGTTTCAGAGACATGAAGATTTGTTTACTGCACTGTAAATATTGAGACTGCAGCTCTGTTTCGGTTTCCTTGCAGTGTGGGCTTGTAGAAACAGAGCTGCAGTCTCATTTTCTGTCTGGCTCTTTTCTTGAATCGATCCCAGATGCTTTAATGCACTACACAGTATTTTAACATAAGACTAAAATGCGTTTCATACCATGAGACACAAATGGAGGAAAGCACCATAGGTCAGAGTAGCTGCATGTGCTGCCTCTTGTGTTTTAACACTCCTTTCCAGTTTTTAATGCAGCTCACTGGAAACACGACATTCTGATAAAAGGCACTGTGTTCTCATAGGTCGGAGCACAAGGAAACAGTTTACATACATACACTGTTAAAAATGATGTATACATACAGAGTGATGTGGCCATTACATCTTTAGTTTTTACTCATCCGTAACACATTTCTTCCCTTTAGTCTGTTCTTATTTGTGCTTCTGAATGAAGTGGTAATAGAGATGGATATCTGATTCCCTCCTATCCTTTCTCCCCTCAGGGTGAAAATGATGATTTGCTTGACATGCTCCAGTTTGCACATTGATATATTGATCTTTCAACTCTAAAATCAACATTCTGAATTCTCTGTTTGTCAAAGTGTCATGGTGCACTAACCATACTTTTACATTTTATGACTCCAGATGACGTCCGAATATGAAACACCTTTGCAATAATCTTGCCTGTTTTCAGGGCTTGTTGCTTATGTGGCTTCCTGCTTTTCTTTGTCCTCCCTGTCACCAAAGAGCATCACAAACAGGCACTGCTTTTCAGATCAGATGTAGGAACAACATAAGTGTTCTTAAAACCAGGCACCTGTGGACTAGCAGCTTGAGCAAAACAAAGATGGAGATCCATTGCCACTTAAAAAGTGAAAGAGAAACTTAGCTTCCTGTCTGTGTGTTTTTATCTGTCTGTAATTAAAATATCTCATCATCCAGTGAGCAGATTTTACTGAAACTCTCAGAAAGTAGTCATTGGATGTACATCTACAACAGATTAGCTTTTAAAGTCAACCCATTACAAGATGGCAGCCAAAGACAACTGACTTTAGAAAGCACAGAAATAGCTATAACTCAACAATTCAACATATTTTGAGGTAAACTTTGTTGTGGTAGTAGCTGAGCGTCATCCCTAATGCTTACTCTGAGCACTAACAGGTGATGAGATCTTTGTTTAAAACGTCCCCATTAACTATTGAAGTCAAGTCTACTGTCTGTTAGCAAAATATCTCATGAGTCATTGGACGGCTTTTATTGAAACTCTCAGAAAGTGATCACTGGATGTACATCTAAAACTGACTGACCTTTGAAGTCAACCCATTTTAGGATGGCCACCACAGTCAATAGAACCTATGAAACACAGAAATGGTTATATTTCAGTTAATTCTGCAGACACTGAGCTACAACTTGGAGTGGTAGTAGCTGGCAGTCATCCCTAACACATACTTCTATAGCTAATTAATTGCACAAGAACTTGCAGCATGGTATGAGATCTAACCAAACAAGCTATAACTTTGTCTCATCTCAGCAGAAGATGATCCTAGTATAAAACTCTGGAATGTCAGGCAGCAGGCGATATGGATTCCTTAAAGGAGCGTTAGGCCTTTAAATTGTTTTATGTTTTTATGTTACGCTAGAACAAACTCAATCTTACCAGAAAACTTTTGTTCCGACCTCTAACATGCTGAAATGTAAGAAACTGTTTTACAGCAAACATCTAACCATGACATGAGTACATATAGTACTCAGTACTAACACTGTTATTTTTTAACTCCAAACACCTTTTGCATATCAAAGTAAAGCTGAAAAGTGAGAAATCACAAATGAGATTTTTAGTAGAAATTTGAAAGAAAAAGTGTGGAAACATTTCAGCAAGGAGTAAAGTTTGAGAAAGCATAGTTCCTCCCTGGTTGTCAGTGTTCAGAACAGTTCATCAGTAGTAAGTTGTTTGTGTTCATGGCATTTAAAATCAAAGAACTCTAACATCAAGTGATGTTTTATGAATCTGGACCACTGTTTTTTATTTCATAGTATTATGTACAAAAATTAAATACAGAAAAATAAAAGTTAAAACAAGTCATTTGCAAGAAAAGCACAATAACAATGTTAAATGTTTTCTTTTTATTTCTTTCAGTGTAGCTCTCTGTTTTCTCGCTTGCTATGCAGCAACAACCCACGTATTGGCAGGTTTTATGAGCGGAGTGAACACAGAGCCGTATTGATTTTTGAGTGGAGCTGAGGCACCACGCAGGTGGTCCAAATGAGCTGTGATGGTCAGGTTTCAGGCTGAACACTCCCACAGGATAGACGCAGGCCTTTATCTCGTCTTTACTGCTTAGTGCAAACACCTCAGGGCCTTATCAGAGGCAGTGTGTGTGTGTTTTCTAGATGTCAGCATGAAGGTACCAGCAGAAGCTCTGCTCTAATCCACTGCTTTAATCAATGATGGGCAAACACAAGAGCTTTCTCCATAGTAAATCCCGGCAGGGTGTTGTCATCAGTAACAGCAAGCAGGTCACTCGAATGGAAACAGACACGGCGGTTAGTGCTTCATGTTTGAGCTAACCACAGATGAACATGACCTAGATCAGTATGTCATGTTCTCTTTAGAGAAAATGTCATAAAATCCTTATCATAAAGCAACAATAAGCCAGAACTGAGACTGACCTCCAGGTTTTCTTTGTTCCAACAAACTGAAATTCTTTCCAAAAGTTTCCATATTAAAGGTAAAAATCTAAATGCCATAGTATGGACTTCTGCACAGCTTCACAGGTCCATTTTTTCCAATAAATGATGGAATACATTCTCTTTTCTGGTGTCTTAAGGTAGTATGTCGGGGCTACAACTGTTGGAGGATAGTTGGTGACTCAAAACTGCAAGAAAATAGGTATTCAAAACGAATGATTTTACTGCTCTAGCACAGCAGTCCCCAACCTTTTTAGCTCCATGGACTGGTTCATTATCAAACAGTATTTTCACGGACCGGCCTTTAAAGGTGTGGCGGTGTTGTGTTATCAACATAAATACCACCCTCTCCTCCCCGTGATGTTCTCTGGTCAATATTGCAATGTTTAAATGTGTCCTTTAAAATAAGATCCACCACAAATATAAAGTGCACAAAGAATACAACTCACCATAACGCTGAATCAGTGGAACCCTGAGCCTGTTTCTCAGTAACGACACGGTCCTATCCAGGGCTTCCAGAAACGTTTGTTTTTTACTCATTTTGCTGCTTGTGGGTCTGTTTTTAGCAGTAACGTATCACGTGACCTAGATCAGCATTTTACATGCATCAAGAGTGAGTCATAGATGGATGTAGTGGACAAAATCTGGTCAGTTTTCAAAATAAATGTCATTCAGACTCCAAAAATACAAAAAAGCTGGAAATACTGTAAGTTAATTATTCTTTCTGTGCGGCCCGGTACCAAATGACCTACGGACCAGTACCGGTCTGTGGCCCGGGGACATCTGCTTTAGCAGAGCTGGTTCGCCTGTATCAGCATTTATATGATTCTTCTAAGAGAGATCACAAAGATAATCAGATGGTTCAAAACTCAAGGAAGAATACTTTACCAACTTAAGCGCTCAGAATAGCACGCTGTGCATTACAACTTACATATATAAAGTGCTCCCGATTATAAGGCGCACTGTTGTTTTTTGAGAAAATTTAAGGCTTTTTAGTGCACCTTATAGACCAGAAAATACGGTACTTTTTATCCAGCTATGCAGGTACATTTATGATCTAATCTCCAAGTCCACTTTTGAAGTGAAAACAGGCAGATGTGGACCACTTTTTTAATAATCATTATTGACCTGGCATGTTTTCTGTCAGAGGAGAGATTCCTTGCAGGTGTCAGAAAACAAGCTCTTGCTTTCTTCAAATGGGTTAGAGATTCCCTCAACAAAATAAAGATGGATCAACATGGGTTCTGTGACTATTTTGAAAAAAAAAAAAGCTGCACAAATGCTTTGAACATGTGTAAAATTCAAGCAACAACAGTGTAAGCCTCTACAAGGAAGTAAGGAACCCACGCAAATATTCAAGACATTTTGGAGACTCCCTCACAAATTCCATTCACCAGCAAGACTCCAGCAGTGGCAGCCCAGTGACATCTGTCTTTAACATGCATTTCCACTGCAGGACCCTTTGTCAAGAACCAGGGTAGTTTTCTGAGGTAATTACTTTTGTATTTATTGAGTTATTTAATTTCCACTGCTAGAACCAGGGCACTAGGGTAGAAATTTACCACAGAAAACATCCCTGTTAAAGAAGTAATATTTCAGAAATTATCTGAAACTTTCAGGGTGTTGTGGGAGCACTAAACACTGCTGACTGGTTAAGTCCACAGGATTCCCACCAAGCTCATGCTCCACAGCTTGTTTCCTGTTTTTGGTGTACTTTCATGGCAGTGTTACAGCCCCACATATGAGCCTGGCATAGTTACTACAAAACTTTTAGTTTTTGGTTATTTCATGTAGATGGAAAAAATTTCAGAAATGGTGCTGTGTTTACAGGGACATTTGTAGAAACGTCAAATGAAATTGTTATTTTGGGAAAGCTGTGTTCATTGTTGCTGTTTTCTGTGCTCTTTGCTAAATCCAAAAAAAAGGTTAAAAACAGAAACAACTGGACTTCTATTCTGTAGCTGAAGACGTTTCGCTTCTCATCCAAAGAGTTTTCTCTGAGAATCTACACCAGCATATCTGCTCTTTGTTGTCTTTATGTCTTCTTCTTTTGCTGCGTTGATGCTTTCCTCAATGTGCTGCAGATTGCTTTTCTAACTCTGTGCTCCTGTTTGTGTGTTGCTGTGTGGGCGGGTGCAGACCGAGCAGCAGGTCTCTGCTGTCGCTTGGTGGTTCCCTGCCACAAGGGGATGCCCCGCCTCGCCGACCTGTCTGTGAAAACCAAAGACGTGTGGGAGATCCCACGGGAGTCGCTGCAGCTGATCAAGCGCCTTGGGAACGGGCAGTTTGGGGAGGTCTGGATTGGTACGGATCCAGTCGCCTCCAGAAGTCAGGGCCATGTGGACAGGGGGCCAAATGCATTGGGTCAGGGACACCAGACACACTTGAAAATACGAGCAAATCCATCTTGGAAGGGGATAGGGTCAAATTTTCTATAACAATCAACTGGAATCTGAACCTTTCTTATCAAAATTATCTTGGCAAAAAAACCACCCAGTGTGCCAGGTGACTCTGCTCACCCAGCAAAGATGGCCTCCTTCCATGTGAGCCTTGGTGCATGCTCCTCTCCCTGGTAGTTAACCCTGTGTGCCTTGCCTCCCCTTCCCCTGTAGAGAGTGCGGATGGTTTGTGCTTTAATTTAACGGGCGTGTGTGTGAACTACATCCCTGACACTGTGGGCTTGAGTCACGATGCCTGGGAGGTCAGCAGAGATGCACTGCATTTGGATGTGAAGCTTGGAACAGGATGTTTTGCTGAAGTATTTTACGGTAAGAAACCCCAGGAAAACATTCGCTTTTTGTGGAGAATCTCATCTCTTCACCTGCAACCTGAGAACTGTTCCAACAGTTTAGTTTGATCAGTTAAAATAAGCACGTCTTTTATGTAAATATAATACAGGGTTTTGACACGAAAAACATTAGGCGCATTCAAGAAGAGCAGGTATTGATAAACTGTCTATCCAACTGTTGTTTCCAGTAATGTAGCCCATTCCTCCTTCTCTTTGTAAGTATGGCCACATTTCTTGCCCGCTGTCTTGATGAGTAAATTAAATTCAAATGTGCAGCCTGTTGTTTCATAGCAAAGGTTAAGAAATGCTTTCCTATTACAGAAAGGTTGGGGCTCCTCCCCAGTGACACTCAGGCCCTGTTCAGACTTTGCTTTAAAGATTTGTCTCAGGTTATTCAACTCGGATTGAGAGCATTCACACCTGGCCAGTTATCCCTAGACATTTTTGCAACCTGATGTCAATTACCCACTCTGTTTGCTGATACACATACCATGCAGTGGGCTGTTACATCAGTGTGAAAGCAGGACTGTAAAAAATTACATTAAGACACCAAAACTATATTATTATTATTATTATTACACAGTTCAGAGCCGTTTGAGTCAATTTGTTTTGAGTTATCTTTCAAAAAGCTTAATTGCCTAACAGTCACAATATAAGAGTAATAAAGGAGCATACAATGTTTAGTGACTTAACATAGTTTGTGTCTGAGCAAAAACTAAAGATTTTAACCTGTAAAAATCTGCCACAGTGAAACACGGTGCTGTTTCATACAGCTTCACTGTGAACGTAACATCAGTGTTAGGATGAATTTGGTGAGCATAATGTGACATAACACTGCTCAGACTGTTCTGTGATTGATGCAGCACATAGCTTACGCTGACCACAGTGGGTTTGATCAACACTTCAAACAATCAGAACAAACTTTAAACCGAACAGAAATTCGCCACACTGCGTTTTGAGAATTCCACTCTGGTTGATTAAAAAAAAAAAAACATTTAGCCAAAGAAAAACAAAACAATTAAACAAAAAAAGCTGTTTATTCCCAAAGATGGCTGCTTGTTTATCTTCAGCCGGTCGGCAGCTGAGCAGACATTTATTTTTGACCCTGACTGAGACATCCAGGTCAAGACTGCTGCCTGTGTGGGGTGATGTCAGATTTGCAGGAGGTCCTACAGCTTGGCTCAGGCTCAGGATAGATTGTGCTTGGATTATCAAATATATGCAGATAAGAGGGGTCCAGACCACCTCCAAAGGTGGATTGGGGAAAGACTTTTTCAATGTGCATTAAGGTAATTCACACCTGTATTTAGGCTTATCCGAATGCAAAGCTGGATTTTAATACAAGGTCTGAACAGGGCCTTAGTTTCTGTTTCCCAACCACTCTGAAGTCACACAGTTACTTTGGAAAGAAAAAGGCCTTGATTCATGAGATCACTCTCAAGACAAGGCCCCAAACAGATAAAAAAAACAACAACAATCATACTCAAATGAGCTCTGTTGTGCACTTGGCCCTACTAAAACTTTTGCATGTGTGGTTCACAAAATGAGATCAGTGGGGTTTCACCTAACAGGAGTGATTACTCAGAACTTCTATGCTGAGACACAGCAGCTGCAGACAGTAGACATTCATGGGTTGGACATCCATGTGGGGGTGTTGTGGCTCCCACAGCCCAGCTGGATTTAGCTCAGCCTGGCAAATTTATTTCTCAGCCCGGTCCATCAAGACTTTGTGGACATTTAAATCTTCTTCAGCCCAGATGTGTTAGTTGACTTAAACTGATCTCATTCTGTGTTGCATGTTTAACATATTGTTGTTTTAAAGCACCCCCTCCCTCCTCCCCATGCCTGACACCCTCCCATCTTCACGTCAGACCAGAGAGTTGTGAAGTCTGACACTGTTTGAAGATGATGTTCCTGTTGTCTATCTGCATGTAATCAGGAACATGGAATGGCACCACCAAAGTGGCAGTGAAGACATTGAAGCCCGGCACAATGTCCCCCGAGTCATTCTTAGAGGAGGCTCAGATCATGAAGAAACTCCGTCATGACAAGCTGGTGCAGCTGTACGCCGTCGTGTCTGAGGAGCCCATCTACATCGTCACAGAGTACATGAGTAAAGGTAGATAAACCCACAGACACACACATATTTAGTCCTTGAAAATTTATGAAGTGTCCGCGAGGCGATTGTTTTTTTGTAGCATTTGTTTGTTTTTGTCTGTCTGCGCACAAGATTACTCAAAAACTTGTGAATTATTTTAATGACATTTCCAGGAAAAAGGTTAAATTTTAGTGGTGATCTGGTCAAAGCTCAAGGTCAAAGGTCACAGTCACAGAACAGCCCATGCTCTAACTCTGCAGCTGTATAACAGGAATGTTAAATTCCACAGCTGAACACTTCATTGGTCAAGGGTGATCACTGTTGATTTCAAGGTTCATGGGGTCAAAGGTCAATGTCACAGGTAACCCCTTTGTTACAAACTTGTCTCTGCTCCTACATGTGACCCTTTTGTTTCCTCCACCAAGGAAGTTCTGTTTTCAGTTGTGTCCGTTGGTTTGTTTGTCTGTCTGTTAGCAAAGATCAGGTAAAAACTAAAGAACAGATTTGGAGGAAATTTTCAGAAAATGTTGAGGTTGTCACAAAAAACAAGGGATTACATTTTAGTGGTAATCTACATTATGATCTGGATCGCACTATTTTTGAATCATGCTGTGGCCTTGGAGGAGGTCTGCACTCTCTGAGTGCCTTAGCCTTATGCTATGTTATGGTATTTTACCCATCCATTTATTTTCTTTACCCACTTCTCCTTTCTGGGTCGCAGAGAACCAGTGTCTATCTCCAGCAGTCACTGTTAGAGAGGCATTGGACACTCTTGACAAGACGCAAGTCCATTATAGGACTACATAGAGACAAACGAGACAGACAACCATTCACACTCACACCTTGGGCCAATTTAGAGTTACAAATGAACCTAACATGCATGCCTTTGGTCTGTGGGAGGAAACCTGGAGAAAACCCACGTGTGCACATGGAGAACATGTTACGTTATATTTACGTTAAGCTTCCCACCTGCCCAGTGGCGTTTGTGTTTCCTGTTATCTGATCCAAGAACTATAAACTTATTGGTAAAGTAGGGATGTAAAGCATCTCTTTTGTTAATTTTAACTACAATTTAGCTAATTTTAGAATTTGTTTAGCTAATTTTAG
This sequence comes from Kryptolebias marmoratus, assembly GCF_001649575.2. Taxonomy (NCBI): domain Eukaryota; kingdom Metazoa; phylum Chordata; class Actinopteri; order Cyprinodontiformes; family Rivulidae; genus Kryptolebias; species Kryptolebias marmoratus. The sequence goes on along the minus strand of NC_051448.1, from coordinate 23,137,254 downwards.
CTTTTAGCCACAGTTCTGCTAGCTTAGCTTTAACAACAAACTTTTTAGGTGAAACTGAACTTGATTGTGTATGAAAGGGATGCTGACGTTGCGTTTCAAGGTGAAGAATAACCCAGTATTTTTTGTTTATGAACTTTTTACTGTACCTAACCTGCCTTTTTTTCAAACAATGCTTATCAAATAAAATACATTTTCTGAAGACTGTTGTTACTTAAAAGTGATGCTAAATGCTGTATGTCTAAATAAAAACTATCTATGAGCAGGTTTATTTCTACAGGCGTCCATAGGACTGAACAAAGTCCAAGAAAGTCTTATGACTGAAGATATTTCATAAACTTCAAAAAAATTGCCTAGGAAAGATGAAACTTTATAGTTACATTTTTGTATGAAGACCATACTTTCTGTACATAAATCTTCTTCTTGTGTCATTTCTGCTCTGTAGCGGAACAGACCTGTTGACATCGGAGCAAACACTGTGGCGTCTCAGTTTCCCATTTGTTAGCAAAAAACCCCAGTGTAGTACTGAAGTATAGGAACTTTCTGTTCTTTCCTGCAGCAGGTTGCACCAGCCAGGCTGTTAGTTAGTGAAACTATTAACAACAACACTTTTTTAAACCCATTACACTTTTACATATTGATGTTCAGACACCTTTAAGTTCTAGGCATGGAAAAGTGTCCCGACTTAATGAAGTCGACCTGAGAGGACCAGAGCCTTTATAGATGGTTTGACCTCTTTGCTTCTTTTATTATAACTAAGTCATCTTCTTTCAGCCTTTTTCTTTGTATTGCATGTGATGCTTTCATACCAGAAATGAGACAAACCAAACGAATTAAATGTACAACACAGCATGAATCTTTTTTTAATGTGCTGATGAGTCTAAAGCACTGCAAACAAGGATGTATGCAGCCATAACAAAGTCTGTTTCATTTGAGTTAATGTTTTTGGTCCACTGCTACGCACTAACTACTTTTCATTACAAAGAGACTGAAGATCATTAAGAGCATCAAAGCAAAGCAGTAAATTTTAAAAACCACACAAGACCGATCCGAGGACTCACAAGACCCAGCCAAGAAAATATGCAGGGAAACTCTGTTTCACATCTATTTCTGCTCATTTAAGTGTGTGTTCTAAGGGAAAGTAGAGCTGATGTGATTTTTTTAAATAAGGTCTTTGTGAGAATCACCAAAGTCACCAGTCCTGTTCTTACCTTGTAACTGATGACATGAGCAGATGCTACAAACCCCACAAACCCAGACAGCCATCTGACACATTCTTGCATGTGGCTGAATTACCTGTTCCTGTAGAGGGTGGGGGCAGCAGGACACCACAGCTTCACGTGAAAGGCAAGTGACAGTAGACGTGTGTTTGTGTGCTGCAGGAAGCCTGCTGGACTACTTGAAGGATGGAGAGGGACGAGCGCTGAAGCTGCCGAACCTGGTGGACATGGCCGCTCAGGTACGCTGAGGGTGGAGATCCAGGAGTTTAATTTGCTGTCACATATACAGAAGATCGATACTAATTCATCAGATGAGCTACAAAAATAAAACAAAACACAGGGAGTTAAAAAAGGATTAATGTATCAGAAACCATGTGTTTTAATTTGAAACCCTCAGATGGCTGAGCAGTCTCATACAAAATGAGAAGCTCAGTCTAACAGGACAGGTTTACTGCTGGAAATAGTTTTCTAGGAATGTTCTAGGAAAGCAGGTTTTGATATTTTAGCATTATGTAAGAGCCTGGAGAGGTGGAGGTATGCAGTGGAGAGAAGAGGAATGAAAGTCAAAGACTTGTGAGTTAAAAACTGTGCCCATCCTTGCTGCTTCCACAGGATGTCAGAGCTTCAGTATCAACCAGGAGCCGCTGATCAAATGTATTGATTATCTGATCATCATCAGTGGGATCAACCCAGTTTTTGATGTTCTGGAGCAAACAGGTGTCTGTTAACACAATGCCAAGGCAGAAAGACATCAGCAGTGATCTTAGAGAAGCAGCTGATGCTGCCCATCAATCTGGGAAGGGTCAAAAGTCATTTATAAACAATTTGGAGTCTGTCATTCTACAGAGAGAAAGATTATTCACAAGTGGAAAACATTTAGGACAGCTGCCAGGTTAGGGTTATCTCAATGAAGCGCAAGACTTCTGGAACAGAATCAGAGCAAAGTAGAGATGTTTACCCATAATGCACAGCGCCATGTTTGGACAAAACCATAGGACGTTCTACGAACTATTAAATCATCAAGGAATTACTTTGATTTTGGTAAAGAAATAATGACATGTTGTGTGATCTTGTTCACTTGAAGGTAGATTTAATTAACTTTAGAAGCTGTAAAAGCCCAGTTCATTATTTATTATGATGATGTTTTTGCCTGTGTTTGTGTGTGTGTGTTCATTTGTCGTGTTATCAAAACATTTTATGAACCAGCGACCAGATTTTAATGAAACTCTCAGAAAGTAATCACTGGATGTGCATCTGATTAGGTTTTGGAGTCACCTCAGTCTAATTTACAGATACTGAGCTAAAACTTGATGTGTTAGTAGCTGTGAGTCATTAACAACACGTACTCTGAATGTTAATACATTTTGCAAGATCTGACAGTATTGCATGAGATTGTGCATAACGTCATTTCCAAGGTTTGACTAAAACAGCTGTAACTTTGTCCCTTCTCATCATAAGATAATCTTAGTTTAAAACTCTGGCATGATGATCATGGATGTAATGAAGTAGGGTTGGTGTGACAGAGGAGGGTGCTGGGAATTAATTATCTGCTGTGGCAACCTGTACAGAGAGCCTGAAGAAGAAACCGACTTCTAATAGTACGACTTGAAACTTGTATAAACGTGGTTTTGTTTGTGCAGCAGGTAAGCCCACAGTTGGAGTTTATGTTCAGCGGTCTGCCTCCTAGCTGCCATGAGCTGCTGGTGTTTTAACAGTGTGTCGCAGCTGGGTGTGTGCTTCAGGATCTGATTCAGTGAGCCTAGTGGTAGAGTGTCCGCCCTGAAACTGGGAGGTCGTGGGTTCAATCCCTGGCCGGGTCATACCAAAGACTGTAAAAATGGGACCCATTGCCACCCTGCTTGACACTCAGTATTAAGGGTTGGAATTGGGGGGTTAGATCACCAAATGATTCCGAGTGCGGCACCGCTGCTGCTCACCGCTCCCTCAGGGGATGGGTCAAATGCACTCAGGTGTGTGACAATCAGTGAATTTTTCTTTCAGGTGGCGGCAGGCATGGCCTACATCGAGAGGATGAACTACATCCACCGAGACCTGCGCTCCGCCAACATCCTAGTGGGGGACAACCTGGTCTGCAAGATCGCTGACTTTGGCCTGGCCCGGCTAATCGAGGACAATGAGTACACGGCTCGACAAGGTGGGGCTTCCACTCACTCATGTGCTGTGCCTGACTGCATTAGGTCACAGAGGAGATTGTCTCTAAGGGATGCAACATTTGCAACACACCCACATCAGAGTGACCAGTCAGAAAAATCAGCCTGAAATATTTCCTCACTGCTGCACAGAAACAGACAGAATGCACTCCTTCCTTCAGCGATTTTTAACTTATCACCTGGAAATGAGTCCGACCTAAGGTTTTTCTCCTGAAGCTGCCTGATAATCAGAACATGCTGCTTTCTTAATGAGAGGAAAGTATTTTGCAACACTCTTAACATTAGTTGAAAGTGTTGCAGTATTTTTGTGAAATCAGCCGGTTAATCACATCCTTTTAACTGAGTTCTCAGCTACGAGTCACGGAGCTCCAGGGGGGATGTTTGTAAGCCAGCCTCCTGTTAGGTTAGGATGAACTTCTTCTTGAGGAAAAAACCTGAGCAGTGCAGTGGAAATACGATCATCTCACTGCTGGTTAGTTGGCCGGATTCCTAGCTGTCCCCGTAACAAATGAAGTCATTTTGCTGCACACATGTTCTTCATTTTGAAGCCTCAGACCACCTCTGTCGCTGACAGGCGCTGGAAGCTGGAACGCAGCCGAGCGGGATGGAAATATGGGTGTGCCACAAAAACAACTGAGGAAAATATATACAGGATTAAAGAAACCAAATTCAAGCCATGTTGAAAAATGATTCATTTTGACTTGTTTGTTCCTCTGTATGATTCTTAATATTTTTAAATAGTTCATGCTCACAAAATATTTTATTTGTTCAATTTTATTTATAGGTTTTTCAAAAAACTTATTTTCTATAAATATTTGTAGAACGTGTTTATTACATTTATCTCTTTTTATTCTTTTACTATTTTCCTTTTTATTTCTCTTGACTTTGCTTGAATGTTCATCCACTTTAAAGTGTAGTTCTGTGTAAACGTTAGAAACAACTAATATCTTACCTGTTGTAGGTGGCGCTTTGAATGGCTTTAGTTTGGAGAACCAGAGGTTAAACCTGACAGGACTGATGCACTAACAGCTAGGACCCAAGTGGATTTCTGCCGTTTTAAAACAACTTCAGCCTTCAAAGCGTTATTGTGGTTGAAGTGAACACTTTTTTATAAACCTTTACATCTCTGTCAGTTTTGCATCATGCTGTGATTTCAGCAGAATTATGATAAATTTTGTGCTGAAAATGCTTCAGGCTGCACCGGATGTGTTCCAGGCTGCTGCGGTGTTTGCAAATAACCACAGGGTCTGTGTTAATACCTGTGTGAAACTGACATTGGACAGAAAATTCATCATATTTCTGCCAACATCCACTTTGGTCTTAGCTGCTTAGCTCATCAGTCCTGTTTGATTTAAACTGGTTTTCTCCAAACTGAGGTTGTTCAAAGAAATATCTACAGCAGGTAAAAAATTATTGTTTGTAACTTTTACACGGAACACCAGTTCAAGATGGCTGAACTACCTTTTATCTTTTTTGTTATTTTAGTTATATTATAGCAACTATGTGTATTATGTATTCCCCCTTATTGTTAAAAAACCAGGTGTGAAAATCCTCTGATTACTGCCGTTCTGTATCCATTACAGAGTGGATTGCTGTAGTTTGTTTGTTTATTGATTTTGTCGATGTTAATCCCCTCATGGCAGTAAAGTATAATGTCAGAACTGATGATGAAGTACTAACTGAAATTCATGAAAAAGTGTCAGATGTTTGTACAGTCTCTCCCATCTCTCCTGCTGAAGCTTGGACCTCCTTCAGAGTGCTCACAGGGGTCATGGTGGTCTCTCTCACTGTTCTCCTCCTTCACAGTCACTCAGTTTGCTCTCAGCAGATTGACACATGTCCCATATTCCTTCCATTTCTTGGTTCTTTTGGACACCCAGATAATAAAGAATTACAATAGTCCAGCCTAGATGTGATTCTGCAGCACTTTGAGACAAAGTATGTTCCTAAGATGCTCAGGTCTAAAAACCACAACCTCTGTTTTGTCTGAGCTTGGTTGTTGTCCTGGGCTTTGTATATTGGAAGATTTAAGATTTATAAGATTTAAGATTTATAAGATTTAAGATTTATAAGATTTAAGATTTATAAGATTTAAGATTTATAAGATTTAAGATTTATAAGATTTAAGATTTATAAGATTTAAGATTTATAAGATTTAAGATTTATAAGATTTAAGATTTATATGATTTATATGACGGAATAAAATGAGCAAATCAGTCTTCTCCCTGTTGAGTGAATGAGGTTTATCCACCAGCAGATGACACTGCATGTTGTCTTCCACTTTAGTGATTTTATTCTTATCATCTAAAATAAAAATCTTTTTTTTACTGTAGTACCTGTGAGAAATGAATGAATCAGCAGATGTTAAGACATTTGATGTCATCCTTGTTCCCCTTCAGGTGCAAAGTTCCCCATCAAGTGGACAGCCCCGGAGGCCGCGTTGTACGGCAGGTTCACCATTAAGTCTGACGTGTGGTCGTTTGGTATACTGTTGACGGAGCTGGTCACTAAGGGCCGTGTGCCTTACCCAGGTGAGGATGGGGATGAGGGGCAAAGAGCAAAGACTCAGTTCATTGTTCCAGCTTTAATGATTTGTGTCAACAAAAAGAACTCACTGCCAGGGCAGAAAATAACCCATAATTTCAGCCTTTGGCTCGTGGGACAGATTAATGTCCAACAGGAACAAAGAGACAGACTGTACACTGATACAGCTTCATACTGGGGGGGGCACATGTTTGACCAGATGGTGCAGGTGGGCTGTCGAGAGGCGAGGAAATCGTTGCAGCTCGTCTTCATTTAAAGGTTCTGACGAGCTGTAAAAATCCTGCAGCATTCAGAGAAAAGCTGCTCATCTTTCATGTTGGTTTTTACGGTGAAAGAAAGCAGCACTGAAGCTCCGGATGTGTCCTGTCGGCCCTTTTAACAGACTTTACCCCAAATATTTAGTAAGCTGAGTGTATTTCTGCTGCTCAGAAATACTATAAGTCTCCCTACTTACGCTACTCTTTTTTAAAAAATTTTAAACTTATATATTTTTTTTTTGTTTTGTTTGTTTCTTAAAAAGACTGTCCACAAAGTTCTGCCAAAAATTTAGAACTATGCATGCTGCATCACGAGGTGGAAGAGTGTCCACATTAATAACATTAATAACATGTCAAAAAGATTCTTCTGAAACTATTGGAAACCTCTTTTTTATATCATTTACAGTTTCCTCTCAGTTATTAATCCTTTCAGCCCACAATCAAAGTTTAATGATGACAGGATCAGGATAAATGAAGACAAAGAACAAAACATTCATTCTTATTTGGTTTTTAGGGCATGCAAACACAGAAGAAAACCCCAGGCCCAGATTCACTAATGGTTGGCATGTCTTTAGCGGGTGCACGTATTTGTTTAATTCACAAAGCCATAGCCAAGTGGCATTTGCACCTTCGTCTTGACACAGCGTCTCTCTGTGCTGGTACAACTTGCCAACATTTAAACAAGGTATTATGCAGCACTTAGAGAAAGACCCTCCTATATTTATAGAAATAACTTCCAGGGTACAAACCGAACAATCCTCAAAGCTCAGCACAGTTTGCAACCTGACCACATGCATTTATTTTTAAACAATTTACAGCCTCCTGAGAGCAGGTAGTGTTTCCAGCTCTGAAGAAGGCTTCAAAAAAAGAAGAGACACATGTCAAGAGAACTATTATTAATCCTCTCTTCCAGTGATGAGTGTCAGACTGGTGAAACTGGTGCAAATTGTTCACACCTGCTGAACTGAATGGGTGAGACTGGTCCAGCATATAATTAGAACTAGGGCTGGATGATATATTGAGTGTATTTGAGAGTTTATATAAAAAGCTTTTCCTCATGCAATATGAAAAACGACTATATCGCATATATCAAGTATAAATTTTAAAGGCTATTTTTTAGCTGCCTGCATTTAATTTACTAAGAGTTTGGCATTCCCAACTTCTTTAAATGCATCATAGCTCACTCCCCGTCCCATACTGAAACACACAAAAGTCCGATTTCAGAATGAAGGCATGTTTGAATCCTCTTTTTGTGTGTTTTTTAGACATTTCTTTACACACATACTGACTTTTAGCTTAACAACATCACAAATTCATACTTTTGTTTTTTTGTTTTTTTTTTCTCAAATATTGCATTTGTTAGAGTACGAGAACATCTTATTAGTTAGGGCTCATGTGGGGGCGTATTTAACACCAGGTGTGAACACAGGTATTCAGTACTGTGAATATACAGAACACCAAGGAGATGAGCTACAACCAGCCTCAGAGTATCTCCATGAAGCCGTCATATTAATCTGTTCGCAACCCCTCCCTCGGCGCTCCTACTCACCTTCTGCGTGTGGGTTGATTTTCAGGCATGAACAACCGGGAGGTTCTGGAGCAAGTGGAGCGGGGCTACAGGATGCCGTGCCCCCAGGACTGCCCCATCTCGCTGCACGAGCTGATGCTGCAGTGCTGGAAAAAGGACGCCGAGGAGAGGCCCACCTTCGAGTACCTGCAGGCCTTCTTGGAGGACTACTTCACAGCCACTGAGCCTCAGTACCAACCCGGGGATAATCTCTAAACCTGCCCCCCACCCCCACTCTCCACGGCTCGGGTCGACTCAAGCCGGATCAAGACTGGCCCAGCAAGTGCTGTACTCGAAAAAATAAAAATAAAAAATAAAAATATATATATATATATATATATATATATATATATATATATATATATATATATATATATATATATATATAAAGAAAAAAAAACAACAAACAAACTCCGAAACAGCCTGGCCTTTTTGTTTTCAGAATCTGTACAGCTTCCTCAGCTCACCCTGAGCATTTCAGAGCCAACCCCCAAAACCTCTGTCTCCCCCCACCCCTTACCCCTTTAACCCCCGCAGTTAAAACAGATGGAGGCTGGACGGACTGAACTGGGTTTGTGCTCATGCAATGAAATACCTGTATTCACTGTAAATAAGAAAAGCTCGTTTTAGTTTGTCGGATTCTCTTCCATATTTTATTTTCTCCTGCACAAAGACCTTAATGATAAAAAGAACAGGAAACGAAAGACGAGCACCAGAACAGGATCAGAACTCGGCATGGATGGGATGGGAGCTCCTGGATTGTTTTTTTGTTTGTTTGTTTGTTTTAAATATTGACTTGGAGGCCTCGGGATATAATTTTTTTTTTTACAGTGTCCCAGAAAATTACCCTCAGTTCATCGCTTTATTTTGAATTCTCAGTCTTTTTTTTAGGATTGTACTGCAAAGGCACAGCGCAGTCCTTAATAAAGCCAGCGTCTCACTGAGCTGTGACTGTTGGAGCCTAGGTGGGGACTTCAAATTGTGAGAAAATAGGCAAATGTTTAGTTGCTTTCCCACTGAAATCCATGCGACCAGTGAGCTGACGTGGAAAATTTCTGAATATCGTGGCTTATTTTCTAAGAGTGGGGATCTTAAAAATTCAATTATGTGGTAATAAAACTATGTCATGGTGCGTCCATAATCACACTTCAAACAAAATCCTGAAAGTAGACTCAGACGTAAAAAGAAAAAAAAAAAAGTAAAACTTTTGTTCTAAAAAGTATAAAACTGTTTTCATTCAAAGAAGATTATTGGGACTAAATGATCAAAAAGGAGTGAAACTGCTGTGTACAGTGGGGTTCTGTGTTTATGGATGTCCATGTTGCTCTCTGGACACATTCTGGAGATGCTGTTTGCCAACTGGCCTCCGACAGTTGCAGCCCAGTGAAATACTCACTTTAGGCTTTGCTTTGTTTTTGCCACTCCTCCAAAAAAAAACAAAAAAACTTTAATTTCCATTTTTAAGCACATGTGTGTAAATCACAAACAAGGATCAAAGGAATATGTACATGATTATGCTTTTTAAGCAGTTTTAAAGGAAGTATTTTTCTCTACAAGTGTTTTTTATTTGTCTGTTCTGTGTTTCAGTTCAGTCGAGAGACAAAAGCTTAGCTTTAAGAGCTAGCTGTAATGATTGTTCAGAAGAGCTGTTAGGCATGAGTTGAAATGAGTCCATCTAAAACCAGAGAGGTTCTGGTTTCACACAGGTGGTTACTTCTGGAAAAACCCTCATTTTTCAGTTGTACAGCGTCATGATTTTAAAGTATTGCTAACTTTTCTCCTTTGTATCCTACATTTTTCCATTTTTTAACATTTATTGTTTTGTTAATTCAGTGATTTGGCGTTTGGATTTCAGAAAAGACCAATAAACATTTTACATTCTTTCCAAAACACTCATTGTTGACATGTCTGTGCTGTAATTATCACCAGCTGCTGAAAGGCCAAGTGGACAATAATGTGTGTGTGTGTGTGTGTGTGTGTGTGTGTGTTCATGTATGTCTGTTTCCAAATCCACTTTAGGCTTTATGTGCAAAGCATGCTGAACAGAAGTGTTACATGCAAGAAATAGAACAGGCTGAAAACAGCACTGAAATACAGCACACTTACAGAGAAAGAAAAGCTTACGACCTCACAAAACAGAAAAAGGTCACTGAAACTATAAGAATAAAAAAGGGGTCAGATTTACTTGGTAAGCATGTGCAGCAGTCCTCAGAATCGTTTGCATTAACGTGTTTGTCTATTTAAAGTGTTTAAAACTTCTTTAAACTCAGTATGAGTTCTTTTAAATTCTGGATTCCAACAGTGAGGGGCCGAATATTTGCACATTTTCCCTGCTGACAGCCAGAAGGAACATCTGATGAAACAAACACAGGAACCTCCTGAACTTTTTTAAAGAATGTGGGTTTGTAGACATGAAATGATATGAAAAGAGAAGACCAAGAACAGCTTTTTATTTCTTTATTTTTGACATGGGTTTTTTTGTATCATCCACCAGGAGGTGCTGTAGCACCCTCAGCACCCACTCTGGCTCAAGGTTTTTGCCTTTGGGCTAAATTAGACCTAATGAGTGGCAAATTGCTGAGGTGTGGTGTGACACCTGTCGATCACTAAACCCCATGGACATGAATGAAATGGTGTGCTGCTGTTTGGGCTGTAAGAAATTAGCTCCTTTAGAGGGTTCTGGGTTCTTCTGTGGCTGTTTGGTGCTGATGCTGTTTTAGACTTTGTAACAATCAGCTTAAACTTTGTTTGACACTAATTTTTGTATCTTTCCTATCATAAATGTATACGATAGGGTGGGATTAGCCCTGTGTCCTGATTCTAGGCCTACATATTATATTAAGGTCTTTGTCAAAACACTTCATGCAGGGACTTGGGCGCCTTCTGGTTTTATTTATGAATGGACTGAGGCGTCGACACAGCTGAGTTCTGCTCCACTCCTCTTTTGGTTCCACGATGCTCGCTACATTTCTGAAAGCTCACTTCGATGTGGGATGTAGCCGACTCCATCTGTGATTCATGAATGGCCAGAGTCAGGATAAAGACAGACAGACTGGTCTTTACGGCCATTTTGCAGAACTGTTTTATGAAAGAGCCTCTGGTTTCACATCTCTCACCTTCCCACCCACATTGTTCTCACCCACATTAATGACTCCATCAACTGGAGAACACCTTTTAAATAAACACAGGCAGATTAAGACCAGTTTTTAAAAAAATATTATTAAGATGGATTCAACAACTATTTTGAGAGAAAATCGGTCGCACAAATTTTTTGAACACGCTCAAAACTTAAGGTTGCAAGCCTTTGTAACTCCATCCATTCATCTATTATCTGCAGCTTGTAACTCATGGAAGGAAGTGTTCAGAGACAATTTGGAGACTCCCTCAGATGCTGTTTCCACCAACAATGGCAGTCCAGTGAGACGCTACCTTAGGCCATGTTGCAGTGATGCAGGGTCGTCTCCAGTGTGAAAGCTCTGTCGTTCCTGTGGTTAAGATTCTGACTCAGCTCTGAGGGGAAGAATATTCCTACACACAAAATTTATTTATTTTGATAACTCAGTCACTGAAGCTGTTGAGTTGTGTGACCCAGCATATGACTGAAAATGTTTGACCCTGTGGTTGGGTCGGAGATGAGTCGTGTTGTTCCTCGCAGTCCATCATTTCAATCCAGAAGTTGACCCAGACAGACTTGACTGGACCTCTGCTTTGGGACAGGTGTAAGCTGGTAAAAACAACTTGTAAGAAAATGTTTCATTTGGTTGGCTTTGTCAGCACTAGACAGTGAGTTTGATTTCTTAAAAAAACATTAGTTGGTGCTAGCTGGCTGACACTAATAACTGCACCAGGCAGCTAGTGTTGACTCAAGCTGTAGTTATCTAATAAACCAGATTTGGGGATCTTGTTTTGTGGTACCACATTAGTCATTTTAACCAAATTTTTGGGTTGAAAACTTAACCCAGTATGCTGGGTAAAACTGATAACCCAAAACCTGCTGACATAGCTAACCCAAGGTGCAAGTGAGGCAAGCAGCTGCTTAGGGCTCCATGCAACCTTGGGCTGGTCCTGCCTGCTGAGTTAAAACTACCCAGGGTTGGCCCTGTCCAAATTTGACCCAGCTTGTTTTTCCGAGCAGTTTTCAGTGTGTATCTTCCAGGGAGACGTGTTGTTTCTCTCTTCTGTTTGCTCTGTTCTGTTTACCTATGAGATCAATACTGCTGGAAGGTGTAAAGAGTGTGCCCACAGCTCATTAAACAAGGTCAAAGTTTTCCAAGTGGCACAACAAATGCTGTCTCATCATGAAAAACACCATCTGTTCAAGGTTGTCAGTGAGACGCCTCCCACCTCACCTCTCTTTTCCTGTTGCTGATTTTATTGGTAATTCTGATTAACTGTGTAACAGCGACTAATGCAACAGATCAGTTGTCTTGTGTGTTTAAATCTGAATTTTCTTGAAGTAACACCGACCTCTTGACTCTTTAATGTCACTTGAATTCCTCCTGGGTTTCCTCTAAAATATCTATGACTGTTTAACATCACACATGACTTTAACACAGAAACTAATGATAGTTTCTAAGAAAATCCTAAAAAGTCACAGACTACTGGACCCAAGATTAGTAGTAACAGCCATGTCTAACTCTTGTTCTGGTCTTATCCTGATATCAACATACTGTCAATGTCTATTTGCAAAAGGATGTTTAACAACTCAGGAGACATAAATGCATCCATTTATCCATCCATCTTCTGTTGATAATCTGAAACCAGGTCACTGGGGTAGCAACCTAAGCAGAAATCTCCAGACCTCCCCTTCCCCAGCTACCTCCAGCACATTTGGAAGGACTTCAAGGTGACATATAATCTCTTTAGCTGGTCCTTGGTTTGCCTCAAGGTCTCCTCCCAGTGGGACACCTTCCTTGAAAAGCAACCAGAAAGTGGCGATTTATGGCCACCTTGTAATGGCTGGGATGTTTGGGGGTCCCAAGGATCCTGGAGGGTATGTTGTCAGGAGCTGCATGGGACTGTCCTCCACTGAACTCACCCCCTGCAGGAGGCACCATAAGGGGCCGGTGCATTGTGGATTGGGTGATAGTCACAGGACAGGGTCCAGTCTCTGGTTGCTGAAACTGGATTCATAGGCATACCCCCACCCCATGAAATTCATGGTTAAATAAAGTATATTTAAGCTGTGTACTTGCATTTTATATTTTACTCTTGGTATTTCAGACAAAGTGCAGTGGTTTGGTTCATCAATCAGACTGAGGTGTTCTGACAACACTTAGAACATGAAACTGGTTTCATCAATAAATCACATAAGTAACATTTTCTTTTTTATGATGCCTCTTTTGAGTAGATTTTTTGTTTGTTTTTTAGTAACTTAACAATATTTTATTGACTGTCAAGACTGTCAAGTGTGATTCATTTTAATGCTAAGCTATATTGATTATACCCACTAAAAATCTTTGTACAATGTCTCATTGCCACGGTAATTATTTGCATTCTGGTTGCTGCATTTAGCTCATAGAGCTGTTGTACTTTGACCTTTCACTTTATTTCCATGTGAATCATTTTCTATTATTCATCTACCTATCAGCTTCTTAATGTATGCAGCAATACTACTAGGCCAGGGGTCATCTCACATCTTTCTCCTGCTACCAACTAGAGATTAGTTTTATCTTTTAGATCCAGATTCAGAATAATTCAGAATAGAATTTAAAATCTTCCCTCTAACATACAAAGTTCTCAATAACCAATCAATCATATATTAAAGATCATATTGTTCCACATTTTCCTAACAAAACAGGCTCCTCTTTTGTGGAACCAACTTCTAGTTTCTGTCTGTCAGGCTGACACCCCTTCTACTTTTAAGATTAGACTTAAGACTTTCTTTTTTAATAAATCCTATAGTTAGGATTGGGTTGGGTTTCCTGAGCTATCCCTTAGTTCTGCTGCTGTAGGCTTAGACTGCTGGAGGGCAAACTGACCACATTTCCTCTCTCTGCTGCTGTCTTTACTTGCTCTACTGTAATTATTTATATCATTAACATGATTTTCTTTGTCTTTCATCCAATAGAAACTACACCTGGACCTTTCATTCTGTGTGTGTGTTGTGTCTCTTCCTGTCCTCTCAAACACCAGACAGTCAAAGCAGATGGCTGCTCGACCTGAGTCTGGTTCTGGTTCTGCTGGAGGTTTCTTCCTGTTAAGAGGGAATTGTTCCAATATACTGTCACCAATGTGCTGCTCAGGATGGGAGATTGGGGCAAAGTGAAGATTTGACAGTCTGGTGGCTTCCTTTGATAATTTTTACTAATTGGCATTTTATATTAAATGTGAATGTTTTGTACAGTGCCCTGAGATGACTTTTGGTATGAACTGGCACTATATCAATAAACTGAATTGAATTTAACAATTTAAAGGCAACTCCCTTAAAAATAAAAAAACGCTGGCTGGCTGTCCGGCGGGCTGGCGGGCTGGCTGGCTGGGAAATTAAACACATGCCTATATACTGAACATAGAATTGCCCTTAACTTATTGGCCAATTGCCAATAAGTTGGTGGGTACATCCCATGAGCTCTGATTGGTTCTCTGCTAAAACACAGTAAAATAATCATGACAAAAATCACCTCTCAGCATAAACTCACTCAATATTCAGTCTTGTTTCATGCTTTCAGCTGTTAACATTTTGAAACATACTCTTCATCAGATGTAAAGAACACGTCTTCCTCCTCCATGAGTCTTCCTGAGAGCAGCAGCCTCTTACTGATCCCTCCTTCATATAATCCAACAACTGGTCCTGGTGGAGCCATAACCAGCTGGGATGCACCTGTGCTCTAGTTCCCTTTATGACACTTTTATAGCTGTAAGGAGCGCAGCGCGAAGGTCCTACAGGCATCAGGTTTGTCTCATTTAATCATTTCTAAGAGTCAGAATGATAGATTAGTTTATTTTTCAAAATAATAGCATTAGTTGAGATTATTGGTAAGTGTTAGCTGGAGAGAGGGAAATTAGTGCAGCAAAAAGAGTCTTAGAGATCTGGTCATAAAGATGACAGTCATTGTGATATCACAAAGAATAGTTTCCCTGGTTGACTATTAAAGAATATGTTTCTAGAGAAATTTGTGCTCCTTCCTTCTCATAGGTCACACCCAGATAGATCACCCTGTATGTTTATGAGTCATCAGCTGAAGACTTTAATATATAACAGAAACAAGTTTGTTTAGTTTTGTCAAAGGCCATCTAATCTGTTTAAACCTGAATGAACTCACTCTGTTCTGCTTCATTTTGGTTGAAACACATCAAACTGCTCCTCATTACAGTGTTTGTAATGATGTTCGTTTATATTTTAATAAATTAAAAACTAATTAAAACTAATACATGTAAGATAATTCAATACCTTCATTAAATAAACAATCAATACATCTACTTATAAAAGTAAACTATTGAAACTTGACACAAGCTTTTGCTTAATTACAATTAAAGGAAAATCAGTTAGAAAAAAACAAAGTCAAAACGTTTTTTATTTCAACACAGTTCTTTTTTAAATGTTTGAATATTTCTAGCATGACTTCTAAATTATAGCTGAGAGTACTCCTGAATACGTCTGTTTCGTGTTCAGTAATGTTTCCCTTTTTTTTATATTCACAAATTCAGATTAAAAAGGCTTTGCTCTTTAGTTTGGTTTAAAGCATCTACATACGTTTTTTTTGCACAAAGCTTTCACTTTAAGCATTCGAATTTTGTCCTTGTTTAAAAATGAAGATAGTAAAATTATGGCATAAAATACCTTTTGACATCACCAGTATTTGTTGAGTGTTTTACTGATGGTTTTATTGCAGGTGTAAACAGTGAGGGAACAATGGAAGAAGCCAGCGCCGCTGTCTTCGTCACCGTTCAGAAGATCTACTACCCGTTGCTTTGCATCATGGGTATTCCAGGTTTGTCCTGTCTTTGACATGTGGCTTTAGGTTTTATCACAAAAAATCAAGTATTTGATCATTAGTTCATTAGGACTGAATAATAAAGAAGTTGCTTCTTGTTACAAATATATATAAAGCAATCATGGTTTTCAGTTTTGACAGTATAAAACTTGCCAAATATGTCCCTTCCCCCTTATTTTTCTTTATTTATTTGCATATTAAAACTAATTATTCTGTAAATAAATGTTTGTGCTCGAATTCAAAGCAGCCCTTTTATTAAGGATGTTCAGAATGTTGTCCCATATCTCATTACACATCTTTAAAATAAAACACTCAAATTATACATCGAAATGTGCGACTCGATCAGGAATAGTGTGTTATGACTTTTGATAGCTGTACGTCACACAACATTGACAAAATTCACAAAAAACAGCGTGAGAAAAAGCAATGGAGATCAGTGGGATTTTGGTGAAGAACATGAGAAAACCCAGCCTTCTTTGGAGCTCTGTATCTCAGACAGACCTCAAAGCAGAAACATGGTTTAAAGTTTAAATGAGACACAAATAGTTGGACTTTACATAATTTAAGTGGCATTTTAATATCTTTGATGGTTTTTACACAATTGCAGTTGAAGTTTGATGATTTTTACAGATTTTTCTACAGATTGTTCAGCTGACAGTTAATGATGTCACACTAAATTTTGAACTTACCAATCTTTTGCAAACAAAGTCTTCTTCCTCCCACAACCTTTTTTGGTACAAATATAAATTATACATCAAAATGTAGGCATTTTTGTCTTCTTTCAATCATTGTGTCTTTTACTGCTATAAGACATGGTTTTCTTTCAAACCCCCTATCATGCACAGAGTGCAAGCCCAAGCTTCCTCAGACTTCAGTTATACATTTGCTCAAAATTTTCTCTTCCAAACTGGATGTGAAGGCTCTTTTTACCTTTGTCATATCTCCTACATAAAACACTGGAGACACAAAAAAATGTCTGTGTAACCATCAGTCTCTTCTGCCATTTAGGGTTCAAGGCACCCTTCAAACTAAACTTCTAGTTGTTTGGTTGTTGGAAATCAGGTCAGTTTTGGGTTTCTTTGTTTTTTTAAGGTTAGCAGGTTAAACTTATGGGATGTTTTTTTGGCTGCTTTGGTGCAAAACAAGATACTGCTCCAATCTATCATTAAATCATCAAGGGAAAAAAAACAGCTAAAGGCTCAGACAATTGACAGGCTTCTTTGTTTTCTTGTGTTTCTCTTCAGCAAACCTCTTCACTTTCTACATGATCTGTTTCCGTAAATGTGGGATGTCGAACACAGCCATCATTTATTTGAGCTGTCTGGCCATTGTGGACACCTTGTACCTGGTCTGGGTTATCCTTCTCGACTTGACTCTTACCTTTTGGATTGTGCAGCCCTTTTGGCACTCCTACCCATGGTGTGGCATTCTGGGATTCTTGCAATATGGATCGCTCTATAGTTCCTCCTGGATTGTGGTGGTCTTCACCATTGAGCGTTACCTTGTCCTCAGCAGCATAGCAGCCAAGCAGCACTTCTCTCAGCCATGGGTCATTAAAACAACGTGCATAGCTATAGTGCTTGTGTCCCACCTGGTGTCTGTGCCGATGGGCTGGATAAACATTGTCACACCTGTAAACCTAACTGTGGAGGGAGAGAACATGACCCTGCCTAGGTGTCGATACCGCAAACACACCTATTCTACTGTTGTGGTCTGGATATCTACTTTTCTCTCAGGAGGAATCCCCATTGTGTTGGTCATCATCTTCAACTACCTGATTGGGTACCATTTGTGCCGTGCCAGCAACCTTTTTACTAAGGAGGAACGGAGCATCATGTATGGAAGAAATACTAGAGGGACACTGAAGAGAACCATTCTGCTGCTGGGCATTGTCTCTGTGGCATTCGTTGTGCTCAGCCTGCCTCGTTTTGTCACATACTGCATCCTGAGGACCAAATACAACGACGAGAGCTTTGACAGGAATGACTACAGCATTCCGATCAATGTGGCTGGAGACTTGGCCAACATGCTGCAGAACCTCAACTCCACCACCAACTTCCTGCTCTACTGCATGGTCAGCCGTCGCTTCCGGCAGGAGCTGCTGCAAGTGCTGACTTGCAAGGCAAAGGCCCAGGAGCTGGGTTCCCTCCTTCACCACACCACCATGAAAGTCTTCTCGGTTGTAAATCTTCGGGCTTCACCATCCAGCAACCCAGTGACTGTGGTGCTAACCAATCTTACACAGAAAGACTAGAAGAACTCAGAAAGTTCCTCCTTCATATGATTTGACTAAATAATCAAATCAAGCTGCCTTCATTTAAAGACATGTTCATTATCGCCTGCTCACAAACAGCGAAAGGCAGGGGTTAATGTTTCTGCCTTTGCTTGTGTGTGTGTGTGGGCATGGATGTATGTGTGTGTGTTTGCTTGCTTGTCTATTAGCAAAATATCTTGTGAACCTCTGGATGGATTTTAATGAAACTCTTGGAAAGTAATCAATGGATGTACTTCTAAAGTCACCCTGATTCAAGAGGGCTGCCACTGCTATTTGACTTTAACAAGCACAAAAATGGCTATACCTCAGTCAATTTTGCTGACATTGAGCAAAAATTTGGTGATAGTGGCTGAGAGTCATCCCCAACACAGACTCGGAGTGCTAACAGATCACACAAAATATTGCCCCTTTTCCCCTGGCTCTAGTACAGAAACCTCGCTCTACTCGGCCCGGCTTGGCTCGGCTCTAAAAAAAGTTTGGTCAGTAGCAGAGGAACGCCTCCTTGTGTTGGGGGGGGATTGCACTACTGAAACATGGCGCCATTTGTGGAGACAATGGAAGAGCGATGGACAACGTTGGCCCTGTGTTGTTGCTGTTTTTTTAAACTTATGGGGATTCTCCTCAGACTTCAGGAAGAAATGCTCTGGATGCTGCGATTGTTGCGCGGAGTAGGACAGCTGTTATCTGCTGGAGATTTCAGGTTTTACAGGCCTTCAGCTGGGGGACAGACGGGTACAGGGTAAGCTAACTCTATTGTTCGCTCTTTATTTTTGCATCTGGCCACACCCACGACCAATGAGGGAACAGGAGCTAAGCTTGCGTCACCCATGAAAGCAGGGCCGGCCCGGCTGGCCCTACTCCGAAGCAGGGACCAAAAAGCATGGACCGGCCTCGAAAAAATGCTGGTGGAAACGCGTGCAAAGCAAGCCGAGTAGAGTGGAGCCGAGATCTTTAGAGCTGGAGGAAAAGGGACATATGAGTTTAAAGGGATAGTTCAGTCATCTTCGAAGTGATGTTCTGTCAAATACTTATCACTTGTTAGTACCTTGTTCGTTAGTGTATAGGTTTAATATCAGCTAATGTAGCATTCTGTCATAGCAGTAGGTCATTTTTGAGAAAGAGTTGTTTGGACCTCATTTGGCTAGCCACTAGCCTAGCCTGGAAAAAGATTTTTGCCTCTTTCTCCATCTTCTGTGCTCTCAGGCTGATGTCACGGCTGATAAGGTGCTAACTGTTGAGAACTATAAGACAGAGCATCAACTCAAAGTTGACCGGACTATATCTTTAAAACTTCGCCACTAACTGTTGGAGTCAACTCTGTCTATCTTTTAGCAAAATATGTCACAAACCACTGGATGAATTTATGTGAAACTCACAGAATTTCATTATTGGATGGATGTTTACAGTGGATTAACTTGTACGGTCAGTTAGCTGTGGGGGCCATCTTGAATTGGGTTGGCTCCAAAAGTTTAGCAGTTTAGATGTTCATCCAATAACTACTTTCTAAGAGGTTCATTCAAATCTGTCTAGTGGTTTAAAGGATATTTTGCTAACAGTCAAAGTTGACTCCAATAGTTAATGGTAAAGTCTTAAACAAGTTTTAAACAAAGATCTTATATGATCTGTTAGCATTAAGGAATGACTCCCAGCTACTACCACATGAAGTTTTAGTACAATGTATGTGAAATTTGTTGGCATGTAGCTACTTTTGTTTACTAATGCCCCTTTTCCACTAGTGCCTTTATAGCACAGACAGCACGGACAGCACGGTACAGCACGGTTCAGCACAGTTCAGGTGGTTTTCCATTACACCTCTGTACAGTTCATGAAATATTTTGCTAACAGACACACACATGCAGACATGGGCACACACGTCATTGCCTTCCTTTTAGTAGAAGGCAGCAATAAAACTATACGTTGTGTGTTGTGGCAGTTAGCAAATGTTTACATGAGAGCACTATAAACATAACTTTTTCACATATTAGCTACACAACATGTCTGTGGCTAGTGTGTGTTAGCTTTGCTGGGCTGTTTGTTTCATTCAGTTTTCAACTGGATTTTGACAATAAATTTCTTGAATATCTTCTCAGTTGATCAGCATGGGTAATGCTGTGAAACAAAATCAAGTTACACAACCTTAAAACTATGTGGTTACTCATTGTAAACACTGTTAATAAAAGCCATTACAGGTGTGCTCTGTTCTCCCTTTACCTGCTGAATAAAGTCAGTTTTTTCCCCCTGATTTTGGTTTATTGCTCTCCCAGTTCAGGTGAACGTGAGACCAAATGTTTTCCCAGGTAAAGCCAGCTGGCTCCTGCAGCCTACCTGCTTTTGCTGAGGGAGCAACCTGATTGGGAGCTCTGGATTTGATGCCCAGCATGATTTGCATAAAGGAGTCACGAGACTTCCAAGCTTTGTGTAAGACAGGAAGAGGAATGTTTCCTGTTTGCCTCAGAACAGGTTTGTGCTGTAGATGAGTAAGGACTAAGAGGTACAGGTGAGTATGATCGCATTTGGTTTTACTCTTTAAATATCTATAATGTAGAGAAGAACACTCCAGAAAACATTTGGGATTTAGTTTTCCACCTCGGAGGACATACCTGACATAGCTTTACAACACCATTTCTGACCTTTGTACTAGTTTGTGTGCGATCGTGTTACACTCCACACAGCCTGAACAGGTAGAGCTATTGTTTCACGCACTTCAGTGACAAACATGAACGATTCCTGAAAAGTCCTTTGGTTCAGCTTTAAAGTTTCTAATCTTTCCTGTAGGATATACAGTTGTGGTAGCAGCTCCAGTTATTAATCTTGAGTTTGAGCCTGCTGTTCTTGCCGTAGCAGTTGTTCTAACACAAAATACTGTGTTGTTTGTGTGTCTCTAAGGTGTTCTCTTAGATTCCTCAAATATTGTTTTCACTTCAACTGCAGTGTGGGCCACACACTCTTCCCTAAAACAGGAAATGGACTCTCTCAAAGGTAGGAAATTGTTCCCTGTTGTGCTCTCAGATCTGTTTAGTTCGCACTGAGGTGGATACTTATTTTTGTTTTGGCTTGTGATCTCAGTGCCATGCTCTCATCGAAGTATTCCTGTTGAGATGGACGAGAGGATGACAGCGCCTGGTGCTGACGTGGCCTGGCTCCCCCTCTGTAAACACTGTAGTGGAAATGAAGAGACTGGCAGGGAAGCAGAGAACCTTGGCTGGGAGCCTCCTCAGAGGGGGTTGTGTGATCCAGGCCTCAGA
This sequence comes from Kryptolebias marmoratus, assembly GCF_001649575.2. Classification (NCBI taxonomy): domain Eukaryota; kingdom Metazoa; phylum Chordata; class Actinopteri; order Cyprinodontiformes; family Rivulidae; genus Kryptolebias; species Kryptolebias marmoratus. Next base: position 23,116,041 of record NC_051448.1, on the reverse strand, counting down.
AGGCCCCGTGAGGACTGTTATGAGCATGAAGCAGGAGCAGCTCACCGTGCTTTCCTGGACCCTCACCTTGTGCCTTCGGCAGCAGCACACCCAAGACAGGCAAGGCCCCCCCACTGTGCAGATGTTTCAGCTCATTTTGCCAGACAGCAGCAGCCATTGTACAGACAGGAGCTCCTGAGTGATCCCAGGACAGGCCTGGGAAGCCATTTAAACTGGACCTGTGGTCACTCTGTGGAAGACGCAGAGTCCTTGGAGCCCCCCTTACCACTGATGTCAAACATCTGCAACCGGGACGCTGCACCCCAATACCGAACGCCACCCATGCCAGGTGAGTGGAGCAGCTGATGAGGGTCAGAGGTCATTCGCTGAAGTTGTGAACTACATATGTCCTTGTTTTTTCTATGTTTATTATTGTTTTCTTCAACTTAACATTTCCAACCCACTGTGTTAAAGAGCAGATGGTTACTTTCCAGATAAGGACCGAAACATCTGCATACCATCCTTGTAATATCTCATTGAGCCACATATTTAAAATTAGAACATTTCTGAATGAATTTAGAAGGATTTTGATGCAGCTGCTGCCCAAAGTTCCAATATGACTTTGTAATAATCTCAACTAAGAAAAAAATGCTGACATTTAGATGTATGAAGTGTAGTAGGTTTAAAGACAATCAAAATCAATAGAAGTGTCAAAGCTGTTTCCAGTGGCTCATTAGGGTCACCATGGTAACCACACCTGTGTCTGTCACTCCCTGATTTACAGGGAGGCAGCCAGAAACAAACTGAAAAGTGAAACAAACAGTCGCTGTGTGACTGCTTCACTCAGGTCTTAAAAATTCTTGAACCGTGAGCAGACTCTGATTGTCACACATGTTAATTGTTGTGTTTCTACATTTTTTTATTTTTTGGAAATATGGCAATTTAAAAAGAGCCTGCACTTCCTGTTTTGAGGAGAATATATACCTGAATCTAGCTCTTTGCATTTTTGGCGGGATTTGAGAGAAAACTGTAAGTCCTACAGTAGTGAGAGACACACTGGGTGACAACAATGCCTATGTTTTGATGAATGATTTATATATGTACCAACAAAGTTATGAGAGGAAGAAGACTTTGTTTGCAAAAGATATGAAAGTTTCAAGCAGTTTAAAACTTAGTGTGACATCAATTGTCGATTGAACATTTTGTGTAAACAATCTGTAAAAAACGTAAACCTACAATGTGGTTTATGAAAGAAAAAAAAAGTGATTGTGTAAAAACTGTAAAAGATATAAACCATGCCAGTTTAGACACATGAGGTCTAACTTTCTGTGAGCTTTTAAACTGAGTGATGTTTCTGCTGTCAAGTCTGTCTGAGCTACCGAGCTCCAAACAGGGCTGGGTTTTCTCATGTTTCACCTAAATCCCATTGATCTCCATTCTGTTTTTTCCTGCAATCTTTGGAAAACTTTGTCTATGTTGTGCAACGACAACCAAAAAGTCCATAGCACACTATTCCAGATTGAGCCACACATTTTGGTGCATAAATTGCACATTTTATTTCAACACTGTGCGATGGAACACAGGACAAAACCTTTAAAAAGGATAAGAAATAACATTTCAAATTTAATCAACACAATTTAAGTTTCTATGCAGCAGTGTTATAAACCATACTAGATGCTCTCAGGTAGTACAGCATGAACAAATATACATTTCTGTGGTCAAAATAGCTGCACAGGTTCAGTTAAAATCTGAAAACCTTTAGCAATAAATACTGTTCAGACCTGCAACCATGAAAACCAGTTATTATTCTACCATGGCTGAAAAACACAGGATCCAGAAACTCTACAACCATCTGTGACTCACCTTTTCACTTATTTAATAAAAGAAGATTTAAGCTCTCTGTGCTTCTTTTATCATATCTCAGTTTCCCCATAATGGTTCATTTTAATGTTTTGTAGAAAACCTTCAGAGTTCAAAAGGTGGGAATTTTAAACTAAGCCTGAGGTTAAAATGGGTCCAGATCAACTGAGAAGTTCAAATCTGTCCTGTGATTTACCAAATCAGAATGTGTTTTTATTTTCAAACATAAATACATGTAGTTATCTCCAGCTAAAGAGAAAAAAAGACCTTCTATACAAAACCCTGTAGCAACAATGATAGGCATATTTAAAGTGGAGCTCTGAAAAATATTTGAGTTATTTAAATTATTACAGTATCAGTTCTGAATTAAAATGAAGGAGCTTATTTTATTACTAGTGAATCATGAATTACACTCAAGGAGGATGAGGGTTCAATCTGTTCAGCTTAATTAAAATTTATCAGTACCAAAAAATAATACAACATGAACTATGAAATTTGGCAATAAATCATAAATCTGTGGATGAAACTGTGATATTAAATACATGAAAACTCACTGCAAAGGATTGGAGCAACTGTGGATGTTGAAACAGATTGATTTGTATGTTTATGGATCATTTATCAGGCAGGAGAAATACTTGGACTAGTTTTGAAGTTTAGGAATAAAAGCGTGAATGACTCTCAGCTACTACCATTCAAAGTTTTAGCCCAATATCTGTGCAATTAATTGACTAATGGCCCCTTTTTATGGTTGCTAATGTCGATTGGCTGTGGCAGCCATCTTGAATTGAGTTGACTCCAAAGTTAATCAGTTGTAAATGTAGATGATTTAGACTTGGGTTTTTTTTCTTTTCTACAGTGCCCTCAGACGACTTTTGTTGTGTATGTAATGTTAAATGGTCTACTTATACAGCGCCTTTTTAGCCAACCCATCCACACACATTCATACAGCACTCTGCAACATCTCTACAGAGATAATCTGAATAATTCATTCTATAGAGACTAATCAGTGCTTTAGATTGTAGTTTAACACCAATGGGGCACAGCGGAGGCAATGAGGGGTTCTGTGACTTGCTCAGGGACACTTCGACATGTGATGACTGCCAGGAATCGAACCTCTAATTCTCTCATTGGAGGACTTCTCTAACCACTCAGCCAGAGTCAGCCCAATAATTGTAAAATAAAAAAGCTGAAATATTTCCACACACATAACAAAGAAAGCACGAGAAAACACAGGCCTCTTTGGAGCTCTGGAGATCAGACGGACTTCACAGCACTGTGTTTGTAATCTATGCTCTTTCACATTTCTCTGCAGGTCCTGCTCCAGTGGAAAGAAACCGTCTGGGACTTATTGTACGCTACCCTCCAGCATCTCATCACAACAACAATTATTTTCTCTGCAATCATGACAACCCTGCAGGTCCACACCAGGAGCAACAACCCCAGTAATTTTGACATAAGGATCTTATTATCACCCACAGCTGAAAGGGCAGACAATGATGTTTTTGTGTCTCTGTCTGTTACCGAAGTATCTCACGAACCACTGGATGGATTTAAATGAAACATACAGGAAATAATGAGTGCATGTACATTTGCAACTGATTAACTTCGGAGCCAAGCCAATTCAAGATGGCTACCACAACCAACTGACTCCAGAAAACACAAACTGCTATTTTTTAATCATTTTTATATATTATTTTCTCTAATTCAGTGTAGCAATAGCTGAGAGTCAGTCACAACACATACTTCAATTGTGACTCAATATGCAAGATCTTTACTTAAAATTTTAGCTTTAACTGTTGGAGTTAACATTATTTATCTGTTAGCAAAACATCTAACAGATTTTAATGAAACTTTTTGAGAATAATCATTGTATGTACATGTACAACTGATTAACTTTTAGAGTCAATACAATTCAAGATGGCCACCACAGCTAATTAACATTACCCAACACAAAAATGGCTGTAACTCAGTTAAATTCACAGATATTGAGCTAAAATCTATATGTGGCAGTAGCTGAGCATCATTCACAACACATACTTTGAGCGTGACATCTTATGGTGTCTGTCATTTCCCATCATAAGTTGATCTCAGTCTTGAATTCTGGCATGAAAGGCAGCAGGCTATATGCATTCCTTCAGGGAACGCTAGGCTTCGTGATTGTGTCTTTTTCACAATCTGTGTCTTGAGTCTGTCCCTGATGTTTTTCTCCTCTGTAGGAATCCCCCTGTAAGGCCTCTTCTCAATAATGCCCCAGATGTTCCCTGTGGCTTCGTTCCTCGGTGCGCGCATCTCCCTGGAGATGTGATGCGTGAGGTCAGTGTGAGCTCCTCTGGCCCGGCAGGTCCAGGAGCAGTCACAAGGGAGGTGAAGAGAACCATAAGCCTTCCTGAGGAGTGCAGTAAGCCAAATCCTGAATTGACGGGCACATTTACACCCCAGGTGAATGACTCAAAGATTTTAATCACCTCTCTTGGACAGGGAATGTTTTCGTCACATATTCAGTGGATGCAGCTGAAGAAATCCTTCCCTTTATCAAATTTCTCATCAGTCAGGGATTCAATCCAGCAGTAAGTCCCATCGCCTCCATCCTCATCAGCCTTTTTATTTCACACATTGCAAAAACACTCACCATATCTCTCCACAGATCGACGTGTTTGACACTCCCATCCGAAGAATGGGCATCACTAAATGGATGGACCGCTACCTGAGCGATGTAAGGCTAACTCCTGAGTCTGAGCAGAAAACTAGTGGCAGACATAGAAGCTGACAGAGTGATGTCGTTTGACAGAAATCAGTGCTGATCATCGTGGTCATCAGCCCCAAGTACAAGGAGGACGTGGAGGGAATTGGAGATGATGAGCACGGCCTGCACACCAAGTACATTCACAACCAGGTGATTTAGATGGAAACAGCTGCAGGAAATGATATATCTGTCTACAATCATGTCATACAGTTATGTAATTGAGCAAGGTTATGTGTTGCTCGCCCAGCACCACCATTTTGAAGGGCGTAAATCATGTAAACAAAGAACACCTGGAGCAGAAAATGCCTAAATGGTTCGCCATTTACTTCTGTGACAACAAGCATTCAACTAATGAAGTAAACAGACCCATAGTTTCTCTACATACTGTATGTCCATCTGCCCTAAAGCAGCCAAAGGGGAGGAAACCGTGGGCAAATTCCTGCAGGATTTAGACCCTGTTATTAAATCACTTGAAACATTGCTCTCTTGTGGCTGTTTGTCTTCATGACACCACCTCCTCCCACATGCAACGAGCACAGGAGTATAGAGGACCAAAAGTGAAAAAATGAACAAGTTAGCCGGGAGCACACACACGTGTGAGCGGTATTAAAGCGTGCCTCCTCTGCGCTCTGGGGCTTTGGAAAGGAAAACAATAAATAGTCATCACTGACTGTGTTGCTGTCAGCTAAGCTAACAACGTGCCTTAACTCTTCTGCAACTGTCTGAGACATCTCTGCTAGACTTCCTCTCAAATGAAGCGTTCTTCTGAAATGGCCAAGAGCTCAGGCATGAACAATCGATCTGCACATGGATCCTGCTCCTTCCTGGTTATTGACCAATAGGAGAGAAGCTGGACCAAGAAGACAGCCTCCTCATTTGCATACTGAGGCAGAAATGCACACGGTGATTAAAGAGGAGGAAATGTATAAGGAAAAAGCAAAATATAAACATTACTTGATGAAAACGCATGTGTAAGGAAAAAGCAAAAGCAAAATATATGTATTTCTGCTTTTATTTTTGATTATGCCGCTTTCAGTCCTCCACACAGGAAAACCAGGAAGTTGCTTTTTGGGCACTTTGAAAGTTTTATAACTCCAACCAGTGTCCCCAGCTGCAGCACGTCAGAGATACTGCAGCCAACTTGTTAATTTTAGGATATGTGTTCATTGTGTTTTTTATTAGTAATCCAGGCAAACATCCGAAAAAGTTTAAAAAACAAAAACAACTGGACTTTTATTCTGTAGCTGAAGACGTTTCGCTTCTCATCCGATGAGCTTTCTCAGCTTTTAAAGCTTAGATGTTCTGTATGTTTTTGGGGGTTTTTTTAACCTTTTTTGGATTTACCATGTCCTGAATTACTGAGTCTACACCAGCATATGCAGGGCAATCATATTTCAAATTTTAACGAGAGAAAGGTAGCAATAGTTTACGATTAGCTTTACCCCTATTTATTGAGCACATTGTATCTCTTTCACTGGCACAGATTCAAAATGAGTTCATCCAACAAGGCTGTCTGAACTTCAGACTGGTTCCGGTGTTGTTTCCCAATGCAACTAAGGTAAGAACAAGCTGCAGGTAATGTGAGAACTTCACTGACATAAAAACACACAGAAAAGAGACAAATCTGCCACAACAGACAGTCTGTTTGATTCCTGCTGACTACCAAACATCTTCAAAGTTAACAAAGAAAACAGGGTAACAGTACATACATACATAATACCTAATACAGCTCAGTATAATACCAGGAAACTCCCTGTAGATACCAGGTATGTACAGAGTAGGTAACAGGTACATACCACACATCCCATAGATACATACCTGGTAAGTACGTTGTACTTACATACCTGGTAAGTACCAGGTATGTACGATGTACTTACCCTTTACATATCAGGTATGTACAAGGAAAATATCAGATATGTACCTTGTACATACCTGCACATTTTGTGGGTGTGTACCTGGTACCAGGCACTTCATGGGTACCAAGTATGTAACTGGTACCTACATGTTGGCCAGTTTTAATAGGAATAATAGGAATTAATAGAGTTGATTCCAGCTGCTGTCTTTTAAATGTTCCTAGTGAGCCAAACTCAACACTGAGATGAGACAGGAATTCAGATGTCAGGAGTCAGACTAAGGTAACAGGACTTTAAATCAGTCCTCTGATCCACTCTGTTGCCTGATATTTTGGCAGAAACATGTGCCCAGCTGGCTCCAGAGCACCAGGATTTACCGCTGGCCCAGCGACACCCAGGATCTGCTGCTGCGCCTGCTCAGGGAGGAACGCTACATCGTCCCACAGCGAGGCGCCTACCTCACCCTCACCGTTCGTCCTCTCTAAACGCACTCAGAGAGGGACTCTTGATTGACAGGTTTAAATGCTCAACACAGAATTACCTTAATGGGAGCTAAGCTGTAGGGTTTTTTTCTCCTTCTTTTTAGGTTAGTAAAATTATGATTTACTGTATACCTATTTTATGATCTCACTCTTCATAACAGATAAAAAAGTGACTAAATAATTGAGACAATGGAAAGGAACAATTCTCTTTTACCAGGAGAAACCTCTAACAGAACCTGAACCAGGTTTAAGATGGGCAACTATCTGCCTCAACTGTTTGGGTTTGAGAGGACAGGAAACAGATGCAGACAAACACAGAATGATCTGTCTAGGTGTAGTTTCTATGGGAAGAAAAACAGCAGTCTAAACAAATAGCAGCATAACAGGGATAGCTCAGAAACACCAGCCAACCCTTACTATAGGATTTATCAGAAAAGGAAAGTCTTAAGCCTAGTCTTAAAGATTTATAGTAGTCCAGCCTAGAAGTGATAAATGCATGAACCTGATTTTCTGCATCATTTTGGGATAAGATGTCTACCATAAGGGCACAACATGTTTAATTTTTTTTTTTACAATCAGCTCTCTGATGCTGCTGGACAGAAAAAAGGAGAAAAGAATGCATGAGCCAGAAATCTAAAATTTAAAGATAAAACAAAGACCAAAACCTTCAGTTGGGGGGTTTCCAGAATGATGTTTAATTTATTAGCTTTACTGGCTATAAGGAAATAGATTTTTGCCACACATATTACATAAATAACAAAGCTGTCAGGTGTATTATAGTGCATATAGACAGCAACTTTAATAGGAATTATCTTAAATTTATAAGAATCATAAAATTTAAACATTTTTTTAAACAGTATACTCCCAACTCCACTTTTAAATGCAAACCAGGCTTTCTCTGGACTTTTTTGATTTTGAACGTTTCTTCTTTTAGGCCTCATTTGAATATCATTTTTAAAACTGTAACTGCTCGATCTACACGTAAGCTTCATAACGCTCTCTGTATTTGTTTGCAACGATAAACCAGAAGGTGGCAGCATGTGCTAAATTGTGAGAACACTCCCAGCTCTGTCATCTGCTTCCTCTTGCAAATCTTAAACTGTATTCTGATATTGCTTTGTAATAAAATGCCCAGTTTAAGATATCTGTTTAGGATTTCTTTCTGTTGACTTTTGTTTTTGATTGAGAAAATGAGGGGGAGTTATAAAGCATCAACATGATAATGGATCTGCAGGCGGGCCATTGAACACACATCCTGTCCAGATGTTACACATCAGCCCCCTGATAAGCCAGCATTGTGTGAGGCTGGAACTACCAGCTCCACCATCAACTTCAGGTTTTTGCTGTCATTGTGCCAGATCCTCTGAGCAGTTTGTTAAACCTGACAGGAGATGATTATTTTCTCATATCTGTGTGTGTATGCGTGCGTACACCTGTTTTTGTTACCTTTATGTCGTAAAGGGTGGGGAAGGAGGCGAACCCAGAGTGCAGACATATTGAGAAAAACTAATTTAATAAAATTAAAAACAAACAAAAACAAAAAGGCTGACGTGGCAGCAAAAACAAAAACTAAGTACAAGCATAAGAAATGAGGCGTGGCGCGAAAAACATGGAGCGAGACAAGAACAGCAGGGAACCAAGAACAAGCAGGACAGAACTCTACACAAACCAATAAACCAGCGGAGTACTGAGGGAAGTGACCGGGTTTTAAGCGCAGAGGGTGACGAGGTAAGTGGGCACAGGTGAGCAATGACAACTGCCGGCAGGTGGAGGTGGGCGTGGCAGGAGACAACTGGGGAGGAGTGGATGATAACAAAAACACAGACATGAGAGACAAAGACGCAGAAACAGAAAACTAAGACATGAAACAAAACCCAAAAGAAACATGAAAACAAACTGAAAAAAAAACCCAAATCCCGACACTTTATAGCCATTTCTTTGGTATAATAGCCTATGCTGTCAGGAGCAGTAGTCCTTATGGGGAACAAAGCCCAGTTTTATTAAAGTGGAACATCATTATTAGATTAGGGGTTAGGTTTAGGGCTAATGTGTGAATTGCATTCAGGTTAGGGTTAGGCAAGTTCTGGGTTTAGTGTAAGGATCAGGGTTAAGCCAGAGAAATGAATAGAAGTCAATATAATGGCCTAATAAGGATAGAAATACAAGCTTGTGTGTGTGTGTGTGTGTGTGTGTGTGTGTGTGTGTTTTGGGGGGGGGGTGAGAGAGAAGAACTCACTGATTAACCAAGCTTTTTATCAGCTCCTACCCGAGGGTGTTTTCTGTAAACTTGAGTGCAGCAAGGACCAATAAATCCACTCTGTTATTGTTCCAGGACTTGCAGACCACTCGACTCGGACTTATCTGCTTCGTCCAACGCAACCAGAAGCAGACATTTCCCCAAAAAGGCCTGAATCATATTTGTAGCTACTTCAGCTGGCTCTAATGTTCATCTTATGATATGATATTATTAAGGATATTTTATTGCCCACTGGCAAAAGTCAGACAATAATATTTTTGGTGTGTGTGTGTGTATGTTTGTTTGTGTGTCTGTATGTTACCAAAATACCTCATGAACCACTGAACAGATTTGAATAAAACTTGCAGAAAGTTATCAATGGAAAGACATAAACTAATTAACTTTTAGAGTCAACCTGAATCAAGATGTCCGCCACAGCTAATTGACATCAGCTAACACAAAAATGGTTATACCTCAATCAGTTGTAAATGATATTGAGCTATGATGTGGTAGTAGCTGACAGTCATTCACAGCACATAAGCTGAGCGTGACATCTCGCAATATTGCATGGGATTGCACCAAACATTATTTTTGAGGCTTAACCAAAACGTCTCTGCCTCTGTCACATCTCAACATAAGAAAATGTCTTGAGTCCTAAAGTTATTCAGTAGTAGATGTAGAGACTCAGATAAATTAGTTGGTCCCCTTACAGCTCACTAAAACAAAGCTTCACTACTTGTGAAACCTGATTCAGTTTAAAGCAATTGTCTAATTCACACTGTCCCTAAGTGTGAGTGACGATGTGACACGTTGTTTGTGTTCCTGTGACCTGTCCAGGGTGTTCCCCACCTCTCACACAGTGACTGCTGGAGATAGACACCAGCTCCCTGTCCCTGTGACCCAGAAAGGAGAAGTGGGTAAAGAAAATGGATGGATGATTATTTTGCAAAAATATGCTAAAACAGTACAATGTTGTTCCCCTTAAAGAGACTAATTACCTTTGTGATGTAGCCATGTTTCAAACTTAGTGTTTTACTTTAATTAGTACCTCAGGAGCTTTCAAGGTTTTCTTCAGACATTCAGCCTTTTAAAAGGAACAAACACCCACAGGGTTATTTGGTTTGGGTTCACCACACTGAACATGGAGCAGACAAAGTAAAGGTGAGAACTGTCTGAGGAGCTCAGAAAGAAGATTATACAGATCCATGTCAAAGGTAAAAGCTACAAGCCCATCTCCAAGCAGCTTCATGATCCTCTGAACACAGCTGTCATTGTTCTTACAAACTAGAAGTTTATTAGACTGTAGCTAACCTCCTAGGATGTGGACGCAAGAAGAAATGCAACCCCAGGTTGATCAGACCGATGATGTGGAAAGTAGGGAAAAAAACAAAGAAACCATCCAAAATCATTCAAGCTGAACTGTAAGGTCACTTTCTGATAATGAAAATATTATTGTCTGCCTTGACCTTTTGAGGGCCAAGTGTACATGAAGTAAAAGACCCTCATCTGTCAGATCAAAGGAACATGCAAGATATTTAAAAACAAAAAAGACCCAGAATTCTAATTGTGACACACTCAAGGAAGTGCAGAAAAGAAAAACTAATTAGTGAGGAAACAAACTTTAGAGAAAGAGACAGTTAGTAGCTTTCTCTGAGACTTTTATTCAGAGTTCATGGTCTACATTATGGCCTAATAAAGTATGAAGATGTATAAGAACTTCCCTCTTTTTCTTCCTTAATTCCTCTCCATTACCGTTGCTGTGACATGCTCTTAAAAACAGACAGGTAATCTGAGCAGAAAATGTCTCTGCCCCTACTGGGACCATCCATACTTGTGTGTCTGCGCTCAAAGCAATTTAGGTAAAAGCTCCCCCAGAACCATGCATTAAATATGAAATATAGAATATTTCTAGATTAGTTTGATGTTAAATGTGTTCCTCATCTGTGCTATTAGCCCTCGGACCTGCTGATTGCTTCATTAAAACAACCAAGGAGAATGCACTCTGCAGCAGGAAGAGATTCCCTCTATTAGTGTGAAAATGCTGATGAAACATTTCTCATCTTTGGGGAGTCATTAGCTGTGATGTCCTCAGGATGAACCGGTCCAAACCAGCTGTTTGGAGAGGATGCTGCCTCTCCCAGCAGTGCGGAGAAAACGTTGCGCTGCTGCTGGCTGCCATAATGACTGTTACAGCCGCCTGAGTGGAATACTGAAGAGGCCACAAGGCATCATTTGCAGCAGAGCACCCATGGGGGCTTCTCTGCGCTCACACAGGATGGTATAAAGATTGAAACAATAGACCAGGTGGAATAGCAAATACAAAAAAAGCATTAATTCTGACACAAAATTATATTTCATCATTAAAGGACCAGTGCATAAACATTGCACCCTTATTGTACAAATGCTGATTCAGCATTCACACTGTTGTTTTCCTGTTTTTATTTAATAATATGTTTTTTACAGTCTAACTTCTTATACTTTGTGCTATTTTAGCCATTAATATATCAAAACATTCAGCTCATTCAGGAGTTGGGTCCTATGACTTTTTTTTTATGCAACTTTCATATTTTTCTAAATATTTACCTTGTTGAAAATAACAAACCACAATGCACATGCACACCCTCTCAAGACCCAACTGATTAAACAGAATTGTTTGTATTTATTTTTGCTCAAAGGTTTTTCAGGGTAAAGATTAACTTTATAAATGACTGTTATTAGCATTTATTATAACCTGTTATAAAAAAATAAAAACAGCAGCCATAATTTGATAGAAAATATTAGAATGGTCGAAGGTTTTTGTAAAATGGATCATAGCAATGTTTGTGGGGTCCTGACTTATATTTTTTGGAGTGAAATTTAAAAACGAAAACCAGTGGAAACCAGTGCAGCAGATCATTCCTTCCTGCTGCTTAACCTAGTATTGTTATTACTCTTTAAAAGCCTCTTGAAATCATAGTGTTTTTTTCTTATTGTGAATGCTGAATCAGCATTCACACTATTGTTTTCCTGTTTATAGTTTATTCCAAATGTTTTTTGCAGCCAAACTACTTCTGTATATTTAGCCGGATGTATAAATGGTTAACATTTATACATCAAAAACATTCAGCTCACTCTAGAATAGTGTGCTATGATTTCCAGTAATTTGTAATTTTTATACATTAAGATTTCTTCCATTCCTTAAAAAAAAATTAAGTTTTATCTGAAATTTATTTCAGCTCTATTTTTTCCTTATATGCTCCTTTTAGCTTTTAGCCATTGTCTTGCTTTAGACTTTTAGCTATGGTTTTGTTACTGTTTGCTTTTAGCTACTGGTTTGCTGATTTTAGATTGCATGGTTCTTGCTAATTTGAGCTTTTACTTACTGCTTTGCTGATTGTAGCTTTTAGCTTCTGTTTCTAATTGATGGTTTTAGGATTGAGGGGAAGCAAAACTCCCCTCAGCTGCATTAGAAGGGTCTTAGCAGAGTGGTCTAACAGGTTGGCTTGGACTTCCTTTAGAAACACAGTTATCTCTTGAAGAATTACATCTGTAACCAGGTAAAATTCTTTAGACACAACTTTAAACTTTGTCAGGTTAGGACTCACTTCCGCTTTGGCGTTGACGTAACTTCTTAGCAACGCTAATGGTCCTATTAATATAAACTAAAACTGTAAATGGTGTTAATTCGTTAATGTACCGAACTGTGCTGTTTGTTTCAGCAGCCAGGCATGTATTTCTTGTAAGAAAAGAAGTCTGGACGGTATGCCTTTCAAAATAAATCAGTCCGTCCTACGTTTGAGAGTAGCACACTGTGCTTTTATTTTGAAGCAGTTGGCCGGATGTACTGGTCTCCTGCCTTGTGGCTGATTTGACGTCCTCTCGGTTTAGGTAACGTGGTGTGTTGCCTGTTATGGAAGAAGAGGGAGCCCTAGCTAAGGGCTGTCTGAGAAAACGGGACTGGCCGGGAGCAGAGCTGGGAGCAGCTCTGAGACGTGATTTGGAAAGATAACGCCACATACCGGAAGCCTGGGAAACCTCTTCCTGGGCCAAAACAATAACACTACAGAGAGTCCAAATCACGGAGCAGCAATAAGACAACATGGGGCCAGTGTCTGCGGAGGTTCGGTTACCGTAGCTGTCCGCGGCCCCCCAGCTGCTCCGCCACGGCGGCGGCTTTCAGGAAGACACGGGGATCTTTGTTCGCGCTCTTTCATGGGACACGACCGGGCTTCCCCTTCGCTCTGCCGCTGTTTTACCGCCGTGACAGCACCTCCTTCGGCTGGTGTCGACTGACCGCCGAGGCTCCTGCGTCTTATGGACTGCTCGCAGTAGTTTTCTGGTGTTTCTGTCCGCCTGCTCTTCCTTTCGCTAGCGGCCGCGGCAGTCACGATGTTCGCCGTGCGGATCGTCACCGCAGACTACTACCTGGGGAGTCCCGTGAAAGGCCTGGACGTCTGCTACTCTGAATTCAGGGAGAGCGACGTGAGGAAAGTGCCGGTGGTCCGGATATTCGGAGCGACGCCAGCAGGTCGGTCAAGTATTTATCTGCGTGTTGTTGTTGGACATGTCCGCAGCCGCGCTGCACGCGGACCATAACTGCAGGCTGCGCGCGCCGCCGTGTTTAAACCTAACGGGGGTTTTATGCAAATCGACGGGAGGGTGTTTTTGGGTGTTGACACGGTGTGCAGACGCGGCTCGAACCGAACCGCTGTTGCTTTGCTTATCTGGGCTGCCAGCGACCGTCATGGTGGGAGTCCTCCGCTCCCCCTCCTCTCCCTGGCGCTTTGTTTCCGCTCCCCCTGCTGCTCCATCACAGGGTGGAGGTGGAGGTGGCGGCTCGACGTCTTCTCCCAGATTCTCAAACCGCTTGGGTACTCCGCTTTGTGGTGGCGTTCCTGTGTTTGCACCAACCTGTGGAGCGTGAACAGCGTGCAGCCAGGGGCTTCTATCTTTGTGTTTTAAACTATAAAATTAGACATAAATTCGAGAGAACATGCAGAACAGTGTATGACACAAACCTGGGCTCTCTTATAAGCTTGTGTAGAAACAGATAGAACAGGGTAAGAATGGGTGTCATAAAAATAAAAACATTCCTTTTTTGTGCCAAATTGGTTTTTGGAGTGCTTAGTATTACAAAACCTATTTACAGCAAAAAAAAAAAATCTATAGAAAGAATATTACGCATTTTATTGAACAAAGAAAACAAACATTTTAATGTAAATTTGTCTGAGCTTAGGCTCAAAAATACATTTTAGTCCAACTCCTTGGATACCTTAATCCCTCAGACTGCAAAACAATAGAGTGCTGTGACTAACGTCATCAGCATGCGTCCACAGCAGTGTTGCCAGATGTACGATAATTATCGCATTTATACATAGTTTTAGGGTCTATACAAGAAAGGGTCTATACAGAATACGGCAAATGGTTCAAAAAGCCCAAATATATAGTAGCTTTGGCATTTCCGTGCACTGAAATAAAACCTCGTTTTTATTCCCGTGAACACCCACATATCATCAGGAAATCTGTTTGCCAATCACAATGTACACCTCATCCACCCCTACCAACCCCGCCAGGTGATAAAGCCCACAATCACTCAGCACATATGATATGTTTGATCAAAATGCTAGTTTGATATTTGTTAATTTCCTATCTGGCAACCCTGGTCCACAGGATGCATTCAGCCATGCTGGAGGACAAACAGATCAGTTAACTGATGAAGTACTTGGATCTACATTGGGGCTGGACAATATAACACAAATTTACAGTATCATTGTGTAAAGAACTGCTTGGACTGTAATAAATTATAAACCTTTATGTTTCTAGTACCACACATTTATGTTCTGTGTGGTAATAATATATTTGGTCAATCCAACAGACTCACACTAACCTTGACTCCCACATCTGAAGACGGATAAGAAAGTAAGAAAAATATGTTCACTGCAATTGATATTGGTATTGTAATATTAAACAATAAAATCACATTGCACGTTTTTATAATCATGTTTAGCTCTAATCAAAATGCATCGTTAATATAATCACATTACAGCCCTCTGAACTGTGATCAGGTTGAATCTTGAGGTGCCTAAAGATTCCCACCCTTACTTAATATTGACCTCCCTGGTAAACCTCAAGAGGTTTACCAGACATTTTGTTGCAGACTGTTTTGTTTGTCCCGTTTACCTTCATGTGCAGAACATCTCGGGCAACATTGAAGAAATTTGTTTTGGTTTAGTTTCTGTCAGACTGAAGTTTCACATGCATCCTAAAAGTCCAGATTTGGTTGAACTAATGCTGTTTATTGAAATGTTTTATAGGCACTCTAATTGCTTCTCGGTTATGTGTGAGTTGCAGCAGACTTCATGGTGTTTCATATTGCAGAAGAACATTATGTTTGTGTCTTGTGCTGCAGATCCTAGCAGTTTTGTTCTTTTATTTAGTTTGTGACACTTGAGTACATTAGCAGAAATAAAATCACAACACCACGTGAAACAGATTGAATTAGAGAGAAGCTCTTTTTTTTTAAACAACAACAAAAAAAACAGGTCATGTCCATGCACCGATTTACTTTTTGTTATTTTCCTCACTCTTTGAGGCGAGTTTTGATGACCACTTTAGGTTAATGTGTGTCAGCTATTATCTAATCAGGGTGTTTAGCCAGTCCATCTGCACTGTGAGGTTCTGGCCTCATGTTCTCTGTCCTTCTCTGACCCAAGGCATGACCACTCCCACCTATCAACCCTGTGTAATTTGAGGCCACACTTCCTGCCCCCACCCACCCACACTCCCTCTGTAACCATTCAGAGGCTGTCCTGCTGGTATCGCAGACACACTGTAGCAACAAAACCATTCCTGGAAGAGAGAGAAGAATAAAATTTCTTTGTTGTGAAAGTCTGATTCACGATCAGGTTTTCACTTTATGTTTATTCATAAGCAGCTTCACTGGTGTTCCCTGAAAGTCTCTGAGGGCAGCAAACTTACACCACCCAGAGGTGTTGTTGAGGTGGCTGCGACCTCTTGAGGTTTTGGATTGATCCTCACACACGGTGCCGCAAAGCTCAGCCAACGACAGTGAGAGGCACGCTGTTTAGTTGTTTTTATGCTTGCGCACATGTTTGTTAGATGTGTGTGTGTGTGTGTGTGCATGAGCAGAAAGGGTGAAACTGTGTGACTGATTGACCTGAATGTGGGACCAAGCAGTGAAGCGCAGAGACGGATTTAGCTCTCTCCAGGGGAATCCTTAATGCCATCTAAAGGAATTCCTCCCAGAGCCATTATTAGGATAATAAGCAGAGTGAAGGAGCACCATGTGGCTAATTAGACAGAAGGTCATTGTCCTTTTAACTCTTTACTTTCCTTACTTCCTGTTGGGTTCACTCCATCCTCTAATTATCGTATAATTAAATGAGATAAGTATTTGTTGATCTGCTGTATTTGCCTCTTTTCTTCTCCGCTGTTTTCTACTTTTTCTAGTTCTGTCATTTGTTCTGTGTCCATGTCCTTTCTGGTGTGTTGTCTATTTTCATATAGAGGCTTGTCCAGACATGGTCATGGCAGCCGCAGCAGAGAGCTTTAATAAGACCTCTCCTTCTTGCTCGCACATGCCTAGTCACCCAAAGATAAGGAATCAGGCTTTGTCTCTAAATGCTGCAACACCACACTCTGGATCTGAGACGCTAAAGAGCTTTTAACAACCACGACACATCTTGTAGTGTATTGCAGACAAAACTGATATCTAAAATTATTCCTCAATAGAATGCATATCACCTGCTTGCTGCCTTTCATGCAAAAAATTTAGACTAAATCATCTTATATTTAGAATGGTTATAGCGAGTTTGGTCAAACCTGGTAAATAATGAAATAATTGGTAGAACCCGTGAGATGTGTTAACTCCTGGAGTGTGTGTTGGGGATGACTCTCAGCTACTACCACACCAAATTTTAGCTCAATCTCTGTAATATTAGCTAAGCTATAACCATTTTTGTGTTGGCTAAGTTTAATTAGCTGTTGTGGATAACTGAAATGATCTGACTCTTCATTCTTTCGTTGTAGATGTAAATCGAATGATTACTTTCTGAAAGTTTCATTAAAACTTGTCCAGTCGTTCGTGAGATATTTTGCTAACACAACAGACAAACAAACACACACATACACACAGGCAAAAACATTATTACCTGCCGTCAAAGGCACAAAAGCGATATCTCAAAGTTATTAGCTAACTGATCCAGTTCTATTATACTATTAAGTTCCATTTGGAAATGATGCAAAAATATTTTAACAACAGCTTTGAAAATATTTGAAATACTTCTTTAGTCGAGGCATTTCATGTAGAGGCCTCCATGCTGAACGTAGGCATTATTTTAGGACTGTATGCAAACAACAAACACCGATACAAATGAAACTGCACTATGATCATGTTGTCCGCTTTTTAAAGTACTGTGCCTTTATTTTAGTAAAAACTTTCACAGTCCAGTTAAAAAAAAAACAACAAACATTACCTGTATTCTGCCTTTTTAATCACTCTGCAAAGAGCATCATCTCTGAGCTCCAGCAAAAGCCACGCAAACACTTGAAATATTTGATTTTCACCAAGCTCAACAAATGATGTCATCTTTTACACATAGCTCCTCTTTGTGATTGTTCCACTCCCTCTCTCTCTCTCTCTCTCTCTCTCTCTCTCTCTCTCTCTCTCTCACTCACTCACTCACTCACTCACTCACTCACACACACACACACACACACACACACACGCACACAAACCCACACATACACACCACTGTCCCCTCCCCTGAGTGACAGCCCGTTACCATCATTCAGTTTCATCTGTAATGTGTATCTTAACACAGATTGTTTCCCTTTAATTCATCTTTCAGTTTGGATGAGTTTAAATATCTAAATGCACCTTTATTTCTTTTGCTCTGGACTGCGTTACCAGCTGCAGCCATTGCTGAGTACCGTAACACCACCGCCTCTATTGGAGTGATTCCTTTTGTGTTTGAAGGAGCTTTAAGTGTACAGTGGTCGCCTTGTGTCCCCGCTGCTGCAGCAGCTCAGTCAGTCTGATTGATGGTTAGAAACTGCACACCATTCTTCTGTAGGTTCCTGAAGGTGTCAGAGTCATAGGTGCAGGCTTGAGACTGCAGCAGTCCTTTGCCCACTGCACACCCCCACCTGAACGGTATTCATAGAAAAATTTAAGAATTACCGGGCAAATTCAAAAAGCGTTTTTGCAAACAAACAATCTAGGCGTTTGGTTGAAATGTTTCTAATGAAATAGCTTGTTACATTTCATCTCCTTGGTGAGCTCAGCGCCTGGGGACAGAGAGGGGACAGATAACAGGAGGTGCCTGTCTTCTGGTTTAGCTGTTGAAAATGCCAGTATTAGACGTGAGGCACCTCCTAACTGATAGTTAAGCATTCAGTAAGTGCTGTTTAGTTTCTATAGCAGGTTTCTGTGATGTTTGTTTGTGTGTTTTGAAGCGAGAAGCCCATGTTGGCACGTGGTGTTGGGTCATTTCAGGTCCTCCAGTTCTCCCTGTCCTCCCCTGCACCATTGTCCCCTCAGAGAGTGCCGGACAAAGAGGGACGCCCTAGTTTGTAAGGATGGTAAACTCCCCACTCTGTATTCCCTTAGGCTCACTGCGAGCTCTGCAGGGGAATTCTGCAGCGTTTCACAACCAATTAAGACCTTCTTGAAAGTGAATGAGAAGATTTGACAGTCCGAAGGAACCTTGAATTGCTGAAGGAGCAGGGGTCCTTAGGGACCATCAAGCTGTGCCTTTGAGGACTCTCTGTGTGTGATACTGGTTGGTGAAAAAGTAAAGATACACAGAGTCAAACAAAGCAATTAAATGCTCATCATAGTATTGAGTATAACTGCAAATTTGGAGGGAGTTGCCTCAGTATTAGCAAGGCCACCTATACACTCACAACCCCTTAATCCGTTAAATAAACAATGCATGGTAGGACTATAGCTAACTGGGTCAGACATTGATCAAGCTAATTCATTCATTCATTTTAACATTTTATAACGTACATGAAAAAAATCTGCTAGTGGGAGCTGGCACTTTGGACTGCTTTGCTCATGTGTTATCTGCAAAAATAATCTGAAAATTTACAGCCAATCAGAGCAATTCCTCAGCTTCAGCCCGGTGTGAGAACAGGAAGTTCCAGGAGGTTAAACACAGGACTTTCTACTTCTGCCTGTTTAAGGATTAGATTCATTTAGACCCATTCTGATGATAATTTTTTGACTACAATTTGGTAACCAGTAAATAGATTTTAAAAATTCAAACTGTGTTTGATTTGTCTTTTGAAAGATCTATCTGATGGTATCAAAATATTTTGTGTTTGATGAGGTTATAAAGATCAGGTGGCCTTTCTAATGGTATAAAAAGGATCAGTTCAAAAATCTTCTGATTATTATGTTTTGGTCCAAAAATAAAATCCTTGACATTTTTTCATATCAAGTACATTTAAGGGGCTGCTAGAGTCACTGCTAATGGTGGTAGAAAGTTTCTTTAGTTTGTTTTGGAGGTCTTGTTAAACATCAGCTGAAGATCACACATCAAAATGAAATTAAACTACAAATATAGTTTATTCTTTCATGAATTCTGGATGTGGGCATTTAGCTGCAGAGGATAATAATTTACACAGTTTTCCTGTGTGTAGGTTTTTACATCAGTTTTTTGGACTGTAGCTACTTCAGAATACGTTCAGGTTTGTTTTTGACCATTCATAAATCAAAACTTTCAGCTCAACCTGGATATCATGGCTGTGACTTTTGTTTTTGAAATATTTACCTTTTGTTTGCAAAGTTTTCCTTTTTGGAATGAGTGAACTCTTCGAATACTTAAGAGTCCCTGACCTCTTTAAAATTCACTTCAGCATGCCTGTTTTGTTTTTAGCTTTTAGCTACTCTTTTGCTTGTTTTAGGTTGTAGCTACAGTTCTGTTGGTTTTAGCTTTTTAAGTACCTTTTTGCTAATTGTAGCTATTAGCTGGTGCATTGCTGAATTTTAGCTATTAGCTGGTGTTTTGCCAGCCTTGGAGTTTAGCTACTGTTTTGGTGGTCTCAGTTTTTAACTGCTGCTTATTTTTAACAGTCAACTATGACTTGCACTATAAAGTACAAGTCTAAAGTGTAGATAGATGATAGATGAACAGTGTTTGGTTTGCTGCCCAGCATACAACCCAATCTGCCCGATGGGTACCTCCATTTTGAAACATGTCTGAGAGACACATGAGAACCTTTTAAGAGCTGTAATGCTTAACATTAATTTGATCATTTATAAACATGCTACAAGAGGATTTCTTTTAAATTTGCACCATTTTCATATAAATCTTCACTAGTTTTAGAGGAAAAACTGAATTATCGCCTGCTGCTAAAGGCGGACAGTAATGTCTCTGTCTGTTATCAAACATCTGAATAACTACTGAACCCTTTGTAATGAAACATGGAGAAAGTAACCATTTGATGTACATTTACAACAGATTACCTTTTTGAATCACCCTGTTATAAGATGGTTGCCACAGCCAACTGAGCTTCAAAAACACAAACATGGCTTTATTTAGTCAGCTTCACAGATATTAACCTGAAGTCTGGTGTGGTAGTAGCTGAGACTGACCCTAAACACACATTCTGAGTGCTTTCAAATTGTGCAAGGTTTTTAACATTTTGCTATTCACTATTTAGAGTCAACTCTGTTTGTCCATTCATTCATTTTCTTTACCCACCTCTCCTTTCTGTGTCAACGGGAGTTGGTGTCTATCTCTAGCAGTCACTGTGTGCGAGGCAGGGGACACCCTGTACAGGTCTCCAGTCCATCATAGGGACACATAGAGACAAATAACAATTCTTGCTCTCACTCACACCTAGGGATAATCTAGAGTAGCCAATTAACCTAACATGTATGTTTTTGGAGAAAACCCACACGTTCACAGGGAAAACATGTAAATTCCACACAGAAAGGCCGAGAGATGATCCTGCGACCTTCTTGCTTTGAGGCGACAGCTCTAACAACTGTGCCACAGTGCCACTAACTTTGTTTGTCTGTTAGCAAAATATCTCATGAACCACTGGATGGATTTTATTGAAATTTTCAGGAAATAATCCCTGACTGCACATCTACAACTGATGCTCTTTTGTAGCCAGGCAAGTTCAATATGCCACAGTGAAGTGACCTTTTTTAAGACACAAAACAGGCCAAAATGAATATGAATATTGAGCTAAAATTACATGTGACTTTAGCTGAAAGTCTTTCGCAAAACATATTGCGCATGACATCTCATGATATCGCATGAGACTGAGCATAAGATTATCTTCAAGGTTTGAACAAAACGGCTACAACTCTGTCATTTTGCCACATAAGATGATCTTAGTCTAAAACTCTGGCATGAAAGGAGGCGGGTAGTTAGCATTTGTTCATGGAATGCTAAGCCTTTAATTTTACTCCTCTGACTGTAATCTCCTCCCATCACAGCAATATCTCATCTGCAGTTTAGTGTGTGTATGTGTGTGTGTGTGTGTGCAGGGCTGTCGTTGTTATAGCAAGTGAGTGGGACTAACAGAGGGGTGAGGGGAGTATGTTGTGAAAGAGAGCAGGCATACATTTGAGCATTGCTTTCCCGACGCACCAGCCGAGCTGCCTTCACCACTTCCCCTGATGTGTGCTGGAGAGCGAGACATGCGGTGAATATCAAATTTTAGAAGCTGAGAAAAGGAGGGCAGGCAGTTCTTGGAAATCTCCTTTGTTGTCTGAAAGGTTGCTGTCCCCTGATCAGTGAGCTGGTCTGTAGACCCACACACACCCAGCATCTTCCACAATATGGGTCATCAATGAGTCAGTAGAACACCTCTGTACCTATGTCACTAGGCTAGCATTGAAAGGTTAGTATTCCTTGAAGGAATGCATATCACCTTTTGATGTCAGTTTTAGACCAAAATCATATATTTGGTCAAACCTTGAAAATAATGTTGATATCATAAGATGTCACGCTCAGAGTATGTGTTGTGAATGACTCTCAGCTACTACCACATCAGACTTTAGCTCAATATCTGTAAAATTGGCTGAGTTGTAGCCATTTTTGTCTTTTCTAAGGTCTGTTGGCCGTGGTGACCTTTTGAATTGGGTTGGCAGCAAACTTTAATCAGTTTTAGACACACACAGATGTGCAAAAACATTATCTCCTGCTTTTTGCCTTTGAGCAGCAGGTGATGAGAAGAATGCATGAATAAAAGAGAATATGTTCTTGTGCTCAGCTTCACCACAGAGATCTTAACTGTTTGGATTTTAGAGTACAGTATGCTAGTGTGTGTGTGTGTACCTGTTTTTGTTACTTTTTTTGGACACTTACTGGTGTAATTACCTACCTTGTCAGGACCAGTAGAGCTTATGGGGACCAAAGCCCAGTTCTGATACTGTGGAAGGTCATTTCTGGATTAGGTTTAGGGCTAGGGGATGAATTGAGTTTAGGGTTAGGCATGTACTGGTGATGGTAAGGTTTAGAAAAAGAGTCAGAAATTAATGGAGGTCAATACAATGTCAAAATAAGGATAGAAAAATAAACTTGTGTGTGTGATTAGAACATCCCTGCATTTGTGTCAGAGTAGATGCAGGCAGCTAAAGGATTCCCCCTGTCTCTTCTTCTCTGCTCCTCTTCTTTTTCTCTTGACATACCGTTCTCCTAGGTTTTCTCTTTCTCTCATTGAATCACATCATCACTGCTGAAGGTGAAGTGGTAGCAGTGGTTCTGCTTGTGTGTGTGTGTATTTGTATCTGTAGCATTAGCAAAATATCTCATGAACCAGTGGACAGATTTGAATGAAACATTTTCAGAAAGTAATCATTAAATGTGCATCTACAACTGATTAACCTTTGGAGTCAATCCTGATCAAAATGGCTACCACAGCTAAGCAAGTTTAGCAGACACAAAAATGGCTGAAATTCAGAAAATTCTACAGAGCTGGATCTAAATTTTGGTGTGGTAGTAGCTGAGAGTCACGCCCAGCACCTACACCAAACACTACACCTTGGGCGGCGCCATCTTTGCTTAACCTCTGGCATTAACTTTTAGACCCAGCACTATTTGTCTGTTAGCAAACTACCTCATGAACTGCTGAAGAGACTTTAATGAAACTCTTAGAGAGTAATCATTGGATGTACATTTACAACTAATTACCATTTGTAGTCAAATAAAGATGACTGCCACAGCTAATTGACATTAGTCAACACAAATATGTTTATAAGTTGGTGAATTTTACAGATACTGAGTTAAAATTTGGTGTGGTAGTTGCTGATAATATCACCATGATATTCTTTAAGTGCTAACACATCAGATGAGACCTCACAATATCACATGAGAATGTGTTTTACGAGATCTGACCAAAACAGTTATAACTCTGTTTCTTCTCATCATAAAATGATCTCAGTCTAAAACTCTGGCACTAAGGTGGCAGGTGATATGGCCAATAATCTCTTTCGGGCTTCCTTCCCCTTCCTTCTCTTCTATTCCTCAGATTGTCCTTGCCTTCACAAGACAATTGCCCATGTGTGGGGGGAGGGAGTGTTTACAACTGGAGCTCCTTTGACCTTTGCCCTCACCCTGTCAGCTCCCCCAGCTCTTCCCTGCTGTCCTTTTGAACTCCATGCTCCTCATGCACATCTCTCCGTGCCCCCTCCATCTTGTCCCATGGCCCCACACACTTGCATACCTGAGCATTATATGGCCGAGGTCATTAGTGAGGACAAATTGAATGGGGACACAAGTGGACTGGACAGACCTTTTTGCAGAGGGAGGAGGCATTATCGTTAGATTTGTATCATCGTGGCTCTTTTGTACACAGATGTGATTCAAGGCCTGGCATTCTTTAAAGGAATGCATATCGCTCGCTGCCTTTCATGCCAGAGTTTCAGACTGAGATTGTCTTACGTTGAGTTGTGTTAGTGCTTTAGAGTATGTGTTGAGCATGACTGAGCTACCACCACAGCAAACTTTAGCTTAGTATCAGTATAGTTATAACTTTTTTGTGTTTTCTAAGAATGCTTATCTATGGCAGCCATCTTAAATTGGGTTGACTCCAGATAAACACACGAGACACAGGGGAAAACATTATTGCCTTTTTGCCTTTGTCAGCAGGTGATAAAAAGAAGTGCTTTGTGATTTAGCCCATAGGTTCCATCTGCAGTACCTTATTCTTATCACTAGTGTTGCTGTCCTCTGTCCCCCTCCCCCCATTTCCTCATGCTTTGCTGTAGGAGTCTTGTATTTGTGCCCCGTGTTGCCCTATGTGAGCCACGTTGATGCTCCCAATATTTATATGAACAATGCTGTAGCCAGAATAATCCACTTTCTCTCGTCTGCTTTGTCTCCAAAGTGAAGTTGAACTGAGGTTATGTGGGAATGATTGTCCTGGTTGACAGAGTTCTTCCTGTAAGCATTCAGCTTGATATTTCTGCTCCTGCAACATGGACTACTCTTTTCTTTCAGCACCACTCTGATTAAACCATGTCTAGAAGTGTTTTCATCCACATGGAAACATAGGTTTTGCTGCAGTTTAGGAACTAGCATCTGTAGCACAAAAGCATATAATCTGTCATTATTGTTATTGTCGATGCATCTGTCATGCTTGGGTTTGTAGGTTAGGCAGGAGGTGGGTCGTGACATAGTTTTCAAAAGGTTAGGTTTAGGCTGTCCACACAAGAGCACAATGGTGGCCTTTTAGGATGTTTTCACTTCAAAACTCATTTTTTGAAAAATCTAATTTAGAGGCTCCTAAAACGCAATTTTCATGTGGCTGAACCAATGAAAAACTTGTGTACAGTGAAGGTGCCTCTGTTTTCTCCCTCGTTAGTCTGTCTTCTCTTTCTGTTTCCTCCTGTCCAAACTGTAGTAAAAGCCAGTTTTTTGCCTTTCTCTGTAGCTGTTTCCATCTAAATGTTCCAATCCAGTGTGTTCTTTTCCCTTTGTTGCTAGGCAACAGTGGGTAGCAAAGTAGAAACACAAAAACCCTCGGACTGATTTTGTTCTGTTTGCAGAGATCATTTTCATAGGAGCGCATTTAATTCATTGTTCTGTTGGTTGGTGAATAAAGCAAACCTCAGCTCAGGTTGTTGTTGTTAATGACAACCTGAGTTGTTATGAATGACAATCTGTCTCAGTCCGTCTGTCAATAAAATATCTCTTGAACCACAGGACAGATTAAAAAAAACTTTAGGAAATATCAATAGGATGGACCTCTACAATTGAGTAGGTCGAGTACTAATCACGACAAAGTCACCTGTGACCTGCCGGTAACCCACGTGACTCTATATAGTCACATGATGACCGGCACTCAATCCCTGAACCTTCTCGCGAGACGCAAGGATTCTGAGGAACCAAGCACTCTGGCGGTCATCTGGGATTCATAGAACCGTAGTTACAACTGTAACTTTCGTTCTATTTCATCCCTACTGACCGGCAGTGGTGGTGCTTCAAGCACTGGATGACGTATAACGACAAGGTCACGTGGAAACTGCAACACCCAAGGAACACCCACTGCCCACCTACCTCAGTGGGATGTAGCTGTATGCTGCTCCAAGATCCCTTGGAGTGGATGAGCTAATGACCTAAGCTGTTCAACCACATCTGGAGTGGCCGCAATGACAGCAGCCCCAAGGCCACCACGCTGGATGCAGCTGTGAGCTTGCCCACGAGGTGAAGATAATGTACAAGACGCAGCACCCTGCCGCGTCTGAATTCTGGGAGCACGCTCAATATACTGTCGACCCGCTGGGGCGACGGACAAGCAGTCATCAAGACAGAATTCATGGCACTGCCCAGGAAAATAATCTCCTGTGAGGCTGCTTTTCTCTATGTTCACCCGGAAGCCCAGGCGCCCCACATGGTCGAGCACCAACTGAGTGTCTCGACGTGCTTGGTCGCGTGGCGCTGCACAAATGAGCCAGTCGTCCAGATATGGGAGGATCCTCAAGCCCTGCGCCTGCGGGGGAGAGAGGGCCGCTGCGACACATTGGGTAAACACCCTGGGGGACAGCGACAGGCCGAACGGAAGGACCCTGAACTGGAAATGCTTCCCTTGGAACGCAAAGCGAAGAAACCGCCAATGGGGCGGAGCAATTGGAACATGAAAAAAAGCATCCTTGAGGTCTATGGAAGGGAACCAGTCGTTTCGGGAGATTGCCTGCAACACTTCCCTTGTAGTCAGCATATGAAAGGGAATGACCTTCAAGTATACATTCAGACCCCTGAGGTCCAAGACTGGACGTAGACCCCCAGTCTTTTTTGGAACAAGAAAATACTTTAAATAAAAGCCCTCTGGGTCCAACAGGGGGTCCACAGGCACTATCGCTCCCTTGGCCAGCAAGGTGCAGATTTCCTGGTTCAGTGCCTGTGCCTTTGCTGGGTCGTGGATGACAGTCATTCTGACCCGGCCGGGGACCGGTGGCCGGCGGCGGAAATGAAGGCGGTACCCCCAGGACAGAGTGGAGAACACCCACAAGTCCGGGGTGTGGGCAGACCAGCTGCCGAGCTGTGCTGGGGTAAAATAACCGACTGCCGGCCTCAAGACGTCATCTACGATGGCGACCTGACCGTGCAGCCCGGAAGGGGTGAGAGGGGAGAGCCCCCGCTTGGCCTCGAGCCCGGTCTCCCCGCCCTGGAGCAGGTCTTGGGACAGATCTCTGACCCGGAACCTGCGGCTCAACAAATGAAACGAACGGCAGCGGGGACCTCCGCAAGGAGCCCGCAGACGCCCAAGTGCCAACTAGTTGGCGATCATGTCTGTGAAGCCCTGCCAGCTGCTGTCTTGTATGAGACGCCTGAGCTGTACGGTCCAAGGCATCCAGCGCAGCAGAGCCAAAAAGTTCTCCCGGGATCACCGGAAGGGTCCGGAGTGTTCTCCTACAAGGCTCAGTGAGGGGCGACTGCGCCAGCCAGACCTGGCGGCGAGCATGAACCAGAGTAGACAGTGTGCGTCCCAGCTCTCTCGTCATAAGAGCAAAGGCCTGCAGAGACGCATCGACCAGGCCTTGGGTGGAATGGTCCAGTGAAACAGACTCCAGAGAGGAGGACAGGGCCAGCATGAGATGAGAGAGGGAGTTCCCAATCCTGCCCATGCAAGCGCCAGAGTCATAGACCTTACAGAGAAGGTCATCAGTAATACGGCACTGGGGCCGCAAACAACGGGCATTAGGCCGCAAGACCTCCTCCGGTGGGACAATAAGCGAGGCAATGCCTGGCTCGACAGCTGGCATCTGCCCCAAGCCAACCTTAAGCGCCTCCTGCATGGCTGCCAGGGCCCTGCCATCTGATGTCAGTCGTGACAACGCCTTGGTGTCCGACCAACAGGCATGCAGTTCCCGTATGTATTCCTCCGAAGGCGGAACAACAAAAGCAGTCTCCGATCTCCCGCGTCTAAAGAACGCGCTAGAAGCTGCAGGCTGGACTGGAGGAACATCCAGCTGTAGACGGGCAAGAGCTGTCCGGGTTGCGACTGTAACAGACTCCCCCACGTCCTCCTGGGAGGCACTGGAGTCAGACCTAGAGGCCCTGGAGCTCAGCTCCGGAAGGTCCTCACAGAATTGGGTACCAGAGGCTGCCACCGAAATAGCATCATCATCATTGCCTGATGCTCCCTCCTGCTCAGAGGGTGGAGCCGCCCCACGACCATCCTCAGACCGGAGGAGGGCCTTCATGTGGGCGAGCTCTGAAGTGAGGTGATCCACCTTTGTGGACAACCTGCTAGTGTTGGTGTGTTTAGCTTACTTAGCTGACACCGAAGGTGCCGCCGCAGCAGGCCGCTTCTGGCACGTAGCCTGTGCAGGTGGCAAGGGACTATGCTGCGCCACACTTAACCAATCGGTAGGCTGCTCCAGCGCAGCTAACCGATCCAGTCGAACCGACTGGGGCATGACTGTACAATTCGGGCAAGCATTGTCCGACAGCGCTTCTCTGAGGTGTTCCGCTCCAAGACAGGAGGGACACAAATCATGCCTGTCGTCTGGCTGGAGCGGAGCCATACAAGACGAGCAACATAAATTACCCAGCATCATACTGCTGATCACAGCCAAAAGGGATGGCAAAGACGAACTCAGCGCGAGCAGAAACGCTACCGGTGAGTCAGGTATTTACTTCAACAAACCAAAAATGAACTCCACGCGGGCAGAAAACGCTACCGGTGAGTCCTAACTTAAAGCGAACAGTAAACTACTGTCGTAGGAGAGAAAACACAAAACTTACCAGTCGTCGCAGCAACAGCCACTGATTCGGTAAGCAGAACTCGTTCGTGCAGCCCCTGGAGGGCGAGACTCACCCCCAGCTCCGACCACGTATGGTCACGAGGCTACTAGCGACGAACGAGAAGTATTGGAAAATACGGAGGTACAACACACCTGCTCGCGAGAAGAACAAAAGGGATTGAGTGCCGGTCATCATGTGACTATATAGAGTCACGTGGGTCACCGGCAGGTCACAGGTGACTTTGTCGTGATTAGTACTCGACCTGCGCATGCGCAAGAATGATCATTCAGTGCTTGAAGCACCACCTCTGGCGGTCAGTAGGGATGAAATAGAACGAATTTTGCTGGGCAAATAATTGTCTTAGAAATTATTGCGATAAACAATAATATTGTTTGGAGGCCGTTTTAAATTAATGTAATGATAACATATTAGTGCAAGTACATCCTCTCAAAGATTAATAAACTTTAATTTCAAAAGAACATTTAACACTGGAACTGGAACAGAAAATAAACAAAACAAACGAAAAAATAAAATAAAATAAAACGGGCTCTCGGCCTCCATTAACAAAGAATGCACTTGAATAAAAACTAAATACAAAAAAAAAGGAAATAAAACCTGCATTCAACCAAAACAGTACAGATTATGAAGTCTGTAAATTAAACTGCCCTTCAAAAAATAATAATCATGAGTTTTATATAGAGAAGACGGACAAAACTGCCAGTTTTATAAACAAAAAGTGCAAACTAACAAAAGCACAAATGGGACATACCAGCTCACAAAGGTTCAGCGGTTCGCCTCAGTCATTTGGTTTGAATCCGAAGTTCTCCCACACCGCTGCTGTTACTTCAAGCTTTAAACCAATTCCATTTCTTTTTTCTCCCCCAGTATCAAACAGCGTTTCTTTAGCTTGCTGACACACACTTGCTTGAGACAGAGAGACGAAGAAACAATAACGTTTATAAATAAAAATTACAGACCTCATTTTAATTTATTAATTTATTGATTATTAATTGATTTATCGTTTATCACGACAGGCCTCGAAACAACCTAATTCTAGATGGTTGCCACAGACAACTAACCATTAAAAACACTAAATGGCTGTAATTCATTAAATTTTACACACATTGTACCCACATTTGCTGTAGTTGTAGCTGGGAGTCATTCACAACACATAGTCCATGTTCTACTCATTGTGTGAGATCTTTACTTAAAATTTTAGCATTCATCATTGATCTTAATCCTGTTTATTTGTTGGCTAAATATCTCATGAATCACTGGATGGATTTTAACAAAACTCTCAGGAAATAATCATTGGATCTACAACTACAACTGCTTAACATTTGGAGCCATTCCAATTCAAGATGGCCACCGCAGTGAATCAACATTGGCTAACACAAAATGGATATAACTCAGTCAGTTTCACTGACTGAGTTTCACAGTTTCACATTGTGACATCTTAGCATATCATTTGGGATTGTGCCTAACATTACTTTCAAGGTTTGACCAAAACAGCTACAACTCTGTTATTTCTCATCATAAGATAATCCTAATCTAAAACTTTAGCATGAAAGACGGCAGGTGATATGCATTCCTTTCATTTTCATTTGTCCTGATTCTATATTTGGTATAAATAGAAAATGTGAAAAACATTACAAACAATAA
Source organism: Kryptolebias marmoratus (assembly GCF_001649575.2). NCBI lineage: Eukaryota > Metazoa > Chordata > Actinopteri > Cyprinodontiformes > Rivulidae > Kryptolebias > Kryptolebias marmoratus. The sequence goes on along the minus strand of NC_051448.1, from coordinate 23,086,012 downwards.
AAGGGATTGTCTTCTTTTGTTGTGGTGATGTTTATATTTCTTTTAGGTTAGAGATTGTGGGGTTTGCTGCTGAGGGTTTTGTATTGTTACAGTTAAGTTTTGATTACACTGTCAGTGAAAAAAGCAGTTGTTTTGCCTTCCCTCACCTCCCATTCTGTCTTACCCGTGTCCCTCGAGTTGTCCATTTTCCCCAACAATCCTTTCCAAGTGTCTGGAGCCTGCTGCCTCCATCTGCCTCCTTCTCTCCAGAGCCAGGCAGATATACAAGAGCAGAAATAAACTGCAGAAGGACCGACCTGCACAGTCACTGCAGCATGTCCCTGTAGCTAAGCTCAGATTCCCTGTTCATATCTATAAAGACTGATGGATCCCTGCCCTGTCTGCTAAGTGACAATCAGCTTTAATTCACTTTCCAACTGACCATCTGGTCAGCCTCAACCTGTCTGCTCAGACTGCCTCTGCTGCTCCATCTGTCTCCTCAGCCAGGGAGATGGCCACGGATATCTGGCATGAAGGTATGGACACCTGTCCTCAACAGGCAGAAACATGGTGGTTACAAAGTGATTATGGGAAACCAGTTACTGTTTCCTGTCATGGACTGTGATGTCGTTTCCCTTCAGTATCTCTTCTCAGGAGTCAGGTCCTGAAAGTCTCTGGTTTAGACACCTCCTGGCAGCTTTTGCCACTGTTGTAGAAAGGAGTTTGGCAGATACTTTGTTTAGTGCAGGGCTATTCAACGGGCAGTTTGAAAATTTGTTTGGCCTCCACAAAGCTGGAAGAATCCCAAACCAAATGAACATTATTCTGCGGGTAAAACATTATTCAGTCTCATAGTCAGATTTATTTCCTGCATTACGTCATACAGATGTGAAATATATTGGAGAGGGTGTGTTACTTGTTTTTCACTCTATTTTACCAGTTACCTTTGGTCACTCTCCATGTAAAGGTATTGCAATATACCAGTACAGATGACAACATAAATATAAAAAAACATTCTTATTTTGGTTATTAAAACCATACACTGTTTCTGAAGTAGTGGTTGAGCATCATGTCTGCTCTCCCTCCACAGCCAGAGTTGCAAAGGCTTGACTCCCACCAAACTCACACTATGCAGGTTTGCGTAATTACAAAGCAGGAAGCATAAAGTTCTTATGTGCTTTCATTCATCCTCTGACTGCTCATCTGTGTACTTCATCCCTCCCGTCCTCTGCAGCAGTTCATTTAAGGAGCAGATGATGGGAGTGAAGCCATTAGAAAAGCTATGATTTAATGGTTGTCACCCTCCTCTCTTCACTCCCCTTCCTCTCATTGTGGTCCTAATGCACTCTTTTTCAGTGCACACAGATTCTCTCTCTCTCTCGCTCTCCTTCTTACACACACACACACTGGAACCTCGCTCATTGTTCAGCTGTATACTTCCCTGCGCGTCTGAGTGATATTTCACTGTTCCTCAGTGAGTAATATTTACAAAGGCTTTCTTCCAGCATGTTAATGCGGGCGCTGCACTCCACTAACATTGTTTGAAGTCAATGTGGACTGACTCCAGTACCATACAGGGTCATGACCGCACACACTGCTGTTGTTTGACTCATAAGAGCAGTAGCATTATGCATGAAGCTTCCCACCAGGGCTGCTACTCTTTAGTGCAGCTATTGATTGGCTGCTGTTGTCGTGTAGGACAGTCATTTCTGTCTGCCATTGACTGGATGCATACATTTGCATGGTCACACATGAAATCTTTGCAGAACTTCTCATTTAATAGACACTCTCAGGAATTTAGTGCAAGTGGTTGGTCTTATTTTTTTTAGCACAGGTATGTGTTTCCAACCCAGCTCTAGTCTTATTTTGGATACATGAAAAGTCTCTATAGTTATAGTTAGGGCGGGGCAATTTATTGACTATATTCAAGATATCAGGAATTTTCTCTCGTGCTATATCAAAAATGACTATATCACTAATATTAAGCGTAAATTTGAATGTCTGTTTTTTGGAGTCTGCATCCACTTCATTAGGAGTTTAGCTTTTCCCAGCTTGTTTAAATGCATCATAACTCACGTCCCCTCCCATCTTAAAAAAACCCCGGCAGACCATCACCTCCTCCCCCTCCCCACACCCCAGCTCATCTTCAAAACTGCCACAGGCTCTGTGTTTGTGTTTTGGAAGCAGAGAAATGGCAGTTAGAGAGCATTCAGAGACGGTAAATGAGCGAATCGTTTGTGAAGAAAAACAGCGCTAACAAGGGAAACTTTGAACAAACTCAGCTTAATTGCTGGAATTGCCTCTGCTTTTTCACGTCGAGGGATGTTTCTGATTTAGGAAGTTCAGTGAAGTCAGCTCATCACCATCAGAATTACTCTGGGCCTTCCTAAAACTACTATTTGCCTGATCAGTATCAGCATTGTCATCTCTGAGAAAACCCATATGGCTGTGTGTGCGCTGCATGATGATTTGGAGGTGTATGTTAGCTATTCTAACATGCTCGCCAATAAAATAACCGTCAGACTAGTTGATCTCCAGTACATGAAGAAGAAATTATTGGACAAAAGGGTCAGAGGATGGACTTGTTGTTAAATGGTATTTTTTGCTGTGCTGACAGCTTTCTTTTGGTTCCTGTGCTGCTGTTCCACAGCCTATTGAAATATATTTGCTGCAGTGGTCATTTTGTGCTTACATCAGTCATTTTATTAAGCCCCTAGTGAGATTGTGCTGTATTTTTTAAAACTTCAGTAGCCTATAATGACTGTGACTGTTTTCTATGTGACGCTGGTTGCTGTTCTTATCTGGTCATTCAACACAATTCTGATGTCAGGTTTTCAGCATGTGTTTGCCTATACTCTATGTATGAGGACAGATTTAGTTGGTTTTATGTTTGATCGAGCTCAGTTTTTCTCTCTGGTCCGTTGTCATTAAATGATATCTGAGTGTAATGGTGTAACTGGTCAAAAGACGTTCATGCTTTGTTCTGCTGTTAAACTGCATCCTTACTTTTGTTCTGTATCTGGACTGATTAAAAGTTTCTCCTGCTCTTGGATTATGTGAGAGGATTGTTTTAAAGTTTGTTGTTTTGTATCCCAGTAAGGGAACCAGGGTCAAAGGATCATTGTCTTCGAGCCACTGTTCATCCCTGCATTATTTTATAGTGTTGATTTCAAAATTAATGCTGTGATTAAAGGAGGATTTAAAGAAAAACACTACACACACACACACACACACATATATATACTGAGCTGAGCTCAAGTATCAGAATGAGTTCAGATTAGGGCATTTTTAATTGATTGGTATCAAAGTAACTGACATGTTTGTGATATGGAGGTGTTTTGAAGCAGTAGTAATAGAGCTACATTCAGTACCACCAATCTAATTCCTCCTTTAAACTCTAAAGAGAAAAAGTATTGGATTGAATCAGCAAATACTCAATCTGAATTGACTCAGACACTGCTTGCAAAGCAAGCCGAGTAGAGTGGAGCCAGGACCTTTAGAGCCCGTGTAAAAGGGGCATATGCCATCCTGTCTACCTACCAGCCAGTGCTCCAAACATAAGACCAGCTTGATGCAGTTCATCCTTCTCATAGCTTGTTCTTATTTCAACTAGGGCTGCAACAACGAATTGATAAAATCGATAAAATTCGATAATTAAAAGCGTTGGTGACAAAATTCATTATCAATATGTGTCGCGCAATTTATGCGTCACTAACGTTGTCGCGGAAACGGTGACGTCACCCGCAGCGCGTTTGCTGAACAAACTCCGTCCCAAATAATAAGTCATTGCTCTGTCCGCTCCGTATGATGATGAAGAAGCTACGGCTCCTCTTCCTCACTGCAAACTTTCTTTCTGCTACTCCATTACCGTTTTGGGGAGCACTGCAGGTTAGAATCTGCTGAATAGGGATTTGTGTTTAGTCTTAAAGTTGTTAAGCAGCAGAACTAGCTCTGTGAGCTCTGTTAGCAGCAGTTAGCATACAGGAAACTGCACGCTGCTTTCAGCGCCACCCGGTGGCATCACAAAGTAATGTTTAGTCATGGGTCAGATCACTGTATGCAAGTGAAGAGTGAGGCAACATTTAACTAAATTTACATCTACTTATTTATGTAATTAAGTGTTTTAATGGTACTTGTAGTGTGTGTGTTTAATTGATTTAGTTGTAAGTTTTTTAGAGATGTGAAACACGGGTGGTAAATAAGCTATTGTTATTTTCTGCTTGAGAGCTAAGTATATAAAGTGAGAATGTTGAATTGAATTTATATTGATTTATTTAAAAATAAGAAAGTAGTAAAAGTTTTACATCAACCTACTCCTTTACATACAGATAACTTTTTTATGTGGGCCAAAATGAATGAATGGATGAATGAATTCCAAGACAACCGATTAATCGATTAATCGAGAAAATAATCGCCTGATTAATCGATTATTGAAATTATCGTTAGTTGCAGCCCTAATTTCAACCCTAACTCATGCAGAGATAATTAATATAACACAATAAATGTCAGGACAACAAGGAGCCTCTTTCAAAAAACTGTTTTGCAAAATGGGGTGCACAGACCAGTCTTTCATTTCTGACAACATGGCATATGAGCTCAGTGTAGGGATTCTGTTTGCCTTCAAAGAAATGCAAAACTATGTAAAATGCAAGTTTGTCTTCCATATGCTCCAAAATGCAGCTGAAAGCCATTGTTTGTTTTTGGGGTTTTTTGAAGAAAAAAGGCTCGCTGTTGCCCCACTTATCTTTTTTTTTTTAAAAACACTTGAGAGTTCTCCTGTCCGCATGAATCCATATTTTGTTGTTTTGGCATTTAAATCGCATAGCTGGGTGTCACTAAAAGCATACGTCATCACTTCATCACTATATTCAACCACAAAGCCGGCCTGCCTTTTTACATGTTGACTGTTTCGGCTCTGTTACTACCTTGCTTCTCCGCCCAGCAGGGGTGTGTTGGCTTCAACCCCCACAAGCCACCTCGGTCCATTCAGAAATGACATTGAGGTGGCCAGAAGTGTCTTTGTCCCAGCCAGAGGTGTCTTGTGACAGACTCAGCAGAGAAAGCATATTAACAAGCAATAATCTCAGCTGCTGCTTTATGATTTAGGACCATGTTTTATGTTTTTTTTGTTTAAAAAAAGATTGGGACTTGCAAGAATTAAAGGTTATTCGCAACACGTCCTGCAGCTGAAAACCCCTGTGATGAAATAGAGGCTTTGGTTACAGAGACGTGTCCTGCTGCTAGTCAGGGATCTTAATATTTCTTCATTTTCACTGCTTCATGGATCAACATGGAGGAGGGGCGTCTTCAAACAGGAAAGCTGAGCTCACTCATGACCATAATTTCCTATTTATAATCCTTTCAAAATAAACTACAAGAGCAGAAACAAATCCTGGAATGCTGCATGTTTTCTTTTTGTTTGTTTTTTTGAGAAGGGGGTGAGTAGTAGGTGTAAAACACACGACTGGAAAAGCAAACAACAAAAGGAAATGCCTTGTCCCTACCAGGTACTTGTGTTTTTTTTCTTCTCACAAACAAAAAAATTCCTAAAATAAAATTTAGTCACATTAATTCTTTTAATTTGCAGATTTTCACTAAAGTTTCAAAGCTGCCAGGGCTTTCTTCTCAGCACCATCAGTGATCACATCCTATATTATGTCATTCTGTTGTCTTCTTTGCAATCAGTGGGGGTGCTGGGCTCTAGATCCCACACAACTTTCCCTGTGTGTTTTTAATTAAAACCAGCTCAGCTTTTATCAGTCCTCAGTCAGTTCTCCCTGTGGCAGCTGTCTGTTTCATTACACCGAGAGTCCCCCCCCCACAAAAAAAAACCTGAGTAACCTTTACTATCTAGAATATGTTGCACTTGGAATACGATTTCTGCTTCAGATGAATTAATTTAGTCTGTTTTCTTCTGAACAGATACAAAAATGATCTGTGTCCCTTTCATAGAAATACTCCAAAAGTTGTCAGGAAATATGACCATTTTTCCCTCAAAATTCAGTACAACAAAGTGACTTTTCATCAACAGAAACTGAACAATTTAAATTTTGTTTTAATTCCTGCTTTGTCAATATGTTCTTTACAGAGGATTGAAAGTTCATTTTTTCTTTTATTAGATAACTGGACTTGTATCTTGTTTCTTTTAAAGATGTGACTTGCAAAGCGTTCACGCTGTTGAACATTTATTCCTTTTTCAACCAACAATGAACCGCACTTTCCCTTTTTTTTGCCCCCCAGAAAAGGAATGTGTTGAATGTGCTCCTTCAGTTTTTTAATTATTGCTCAGCTCCAAGTTTGACGAGTAAACATCCAGCAGATGTTCTTTGTCTCAGCCTGATTTACTTCAGCTTCAGCTCTTTTGGCTTCTTTTAGGCTACTAACATCTCAGACTCTCTCCCACCAAAACACACACCCACACACTGTCTTAATTACGCTCCCTCCGCTTCCATTTTATTCCTCTGACTTCTCTCTGCAGGATTTTTTTCCTTCTGTGATGCAGACTTGCACACCTCACGTAATTTTTCTCTCTCCCGTCTGCATTTTTGTCATACACTCACACTTCTTCTCTATGTCTCATACTGCTGCCGGACCAGCTGGGGAGAAAGAATCACTTGTTTATTTCTCCTGCTGTCTGTCAAGGGCTTTTGCTTTGCCGGTATCGTTGCTTAGCAACTGCAGCAGAAGCTGGTATTTGCTGCTTGTTGTGTGTGTGTGTCTGTATGACTCGGCAGGCCGAGGACATACAGACATGCTGGGCTCTCTGCCCCCTCAGTGTACAGGGGCTGCCAGTCTTTGTGTCCTCACAGAGGTGTACCTTTGGTCATGTCCAGCAGAGAGACCCAAGCCCACAGACCGGACCTAAGTCCCTGCCTGCTCCTCTGGAACCATCATCTCATGCTTTTAGCAGTGAGAAAACCAGCATCTTTGTTCCTCTAACATTCTTCTGCCTCTCTGGGCTCTTTATCTAAAAAAATCAAAGTCCATTTTATAACACGTCCAGAGCTTTGTTGTGAGCTATTAACCCATGAAGTTATCACAGTTTTTGTTAAAAATTGAAAACCATAAGAATTGATGGCCTAGCACTGAAGGAATGCATGTCACCCGCAGCCTTTTATTGCAAAGTTTATAACTGAGTCCGTTTTACATATATTGATCTAAAATTTGGCGCGGTAGTAGCTGAGACTGATGCCCAACACATATTGTCATAACACAAATTTCATAGCATTGTTCTCATTGTTTCATCTTTTTAACTTTATACTTTTACCACCTTCTCTCCACACAACCAGGCTTATATTCACATCTCAGTTCTCTCTGTTCTTCACCCGCAACAGTTACTCAGTTTCTTTTAGCCTTTAGTGAATTTACACATATTTGTAACATTACAGGACTTTAGTTGCACTCATCTGTTTGTGTTCTCTTGCAGTCGTCAGAGTGTGTAGAGGGGAGTAAAACTTTATTAGAACCTTAACTCACTTCACCCAACTTAAAGTTAGCCTGACAGTGGATTTAATACTGTCTTTTTAGTTGAAATACTAACTAAGTCTGCAGCTGTGTTACTTGTCTGTTAAAAATAGACTGGGACAAATACAGCACTGGCAAGTATTATTACCCCCATCGCCAAAAGGCAAAGGCAGATGATGATGTTTTGTGTCTATTTGTATACCTGTCTGTTACCAAAATATCTCATAAACTGTTAGACAATTTTTAATACCATTTCAGAAAATAATCATTGGATGTGCATCTACAAGTGATTAACTTTTAAAGTCAGCCAGATTCAAGTCGGCTGCCACGGCCAACAGACTTTAGGAAAAAAAGGGTTTTAACTACATTAATTTTATAGATGTTGACCTAAAGTTTGGTGTGGTAGTAGATCACATTGATCCCCAACACATTTTCTGAGTGCTAACATACTGAGCAAAATCTTTGTTTAAAAAAAATTGCCATTACCCATTTGCAGTCAACTCTGTTAGCAGACAGAGTTGGTTATTGATTAAAGTTTCAGGAAATATTCATAGTACGTGTACTTCTATAATTTAATAAGTTTTAAAGCTAACCCAATTTAAGATGGGCACCACAGCCTATTGATTTTAGGGAACCTAAAAATAGCTGTAATTAAGTCAATTTTACAGATATATTGCTAGAATTTGGTGTGGTAGTAGCTAAGAATCATTCACAACAAACACTAGAAGTTCTACTTTTTGCACAAGGTCTGTGCCTAAAACTTTAACATTAATTGGAGTCAGTTTAATTCAGAGCCACCATAGCTAATTGATCTTAGCCAAGATAAAAAATAGTTAAAACTCAGTCAGTTTTACTGATATTTCTCTCAAATTTGATAATGTTGTAGCTGGGAGTCCTTCACAAGACCTACTCTGAGTGTGACTTTGTGATATTGCATGAGATCGCACATAGCTGTTTTCAAGGTTTGACCAAAGTAGCTACAACTCAGTGCTCAACATTTGATGATTTTAGTCCAAAACTCTGACATTGAAGGTGGTGGGAGATATGCATTATTTTAAGGAATTCTTTGCCGGTATTGTTTTCCGACTTTTCCAGGGATGGGGGCGGGGTTTGTAGAAAGAAGCACTTAGCTTGCAGAGTTGCGCCCATCTGGAACATGGACGACTAGAATAAGCCTGATGTTTTGTTACTGGTGTGTTGCAGGTCAGAAGACGTGTCTCCACCTGCATGGCGTGTTCCCCTACATCTACGTGCCATATGATGGTTACTCCCAGCAGCCAGAGCGCTACCTGCGACAGGTGGCCTTCAGCATTGACAGGGCCCTTAATGTTGCCATGGGAAACCCTGCTGCCAGCACCCAGCATGTCTTCAAGGTGGTGCTAGTCTCTGGCATGTAAGTGACTACCATCAATCTAGACCCTAACTAAAACTTCACACGTGTCTGTGCATGTCTGAGTGATCTTTTTCTTGTCTTGTAGGCCTTTCTACGGTTATCACGCCAAGGAGAAGCACTTTATGAAGATCTATCTGTACAATCCCCAAATGGTGAAAAGGTGAGGTCACTTCAGATCAATGCAGTTTAATGAGAACGGGAATCATCTGGGATTCCTGTTGTCTTATGTTAGATGAATGCCAGGCACCCTGCACATGACTCTGTCAGCTCCCTAAACTAAAATCGATTGCCTCTTTTTCAGTTGTATGCATTGATCAAGTGTGTGTGTTTGTGCACGTAAGCACTTAGAAACAAATTTTGCTGGATGAGTAATTGTCTCAGAAATTATTGTGATAAACAATAATATCGTTTGGAGGCCGTTTTAAACTAATGTAATGATAATAACATAATAGTGCAAGTACATCCTCTGAAAGATTAATAAACTTTACTTTCAAAAGAACATTTAACACTGGAACTGGAACTGGAACTGGACTTTCAGCCTCCGTTAACAAAGAATGCACTTGATTTAAAAACTTAAAAAAACGAAAAAAACTACATTCAACCAAAACAGTACAGATTATGGGGTCTGTAAACTAAACTGCCCTTCAAAAAGTAATAATCATGAGTTTTATATAGAGAAGACGGACAAAACTGCCATTTTCCTAAACATAAAGTGCAAACTAACAAAAGCACAAATGCGACATACCAGCTCACAAAGGTTCAGCGGTTCGCCTCAGTCATTTGGTTTGAATCCGAAGTTCTCCCACACCGCTGCTGTTACTTCAAGCTTTTAACCAATTCCATTTCTTTTTTCTCCCACAGTATCAAGCAGCGTTTCTTTAGCTTGCTAACTCCTAGCGGGGGCTAACGCTGCAGAGGTACAAGCCGGCGCACCTTGGCTGGCTACCTGACACGATAGGCCACGCCCCCTGATGCTAAGAGAAAGGGAGGGGTCAGTGAAGAGCACCGGAGCTGAGCCTTTTGTCCTCCAGTGTCTTCAGTAGAAAGAGACAGAGAAACAAAGAAACGATATTGCGATAAATAAAAATTACAGACCTCATTTTAATTTATCGCACGATTAATTGATTTATCGTTTATCACGACAGGCCTACGTGTTCATTGTAGAAATAATTGCAATTACAAACGCCGAGAGTAGAGCAAGTAAAGACAGCAGCACAGTGAGGAGCAGTTTAAGCCTACAGCAGCAGAACTAGGGGATATCTCAGGAAACCCAAACCAACCGTAACTATAGGATTTATCAGAAAGGAAAGTCTTAAGCCTAGTCTTAAAAGTAGACGGGGTGTCAGCCTGACAGACAGAAACAGGAAGTTGGTTCCACCAGAGAGGTGCCTGAGAACTGAAAGATCCAGAGATCCTGTTCTACTTTTAGAAACTCTAGGAACCACAAGTAAACCTGCAGTCTGAGAGCCAAGAGCTCTGTGTCAAAGGGACTAAATATGGAATAATAATAATAATAATAAAGATTATTTAAGAATAATACATGTTTTATAGAATTAAATTAAGAAAAGAGTAAAACAGAAAATCTAGAATAATAAAAATTTGGAATAAAAACACAAGGAGGTCCATGCTCGGAAGTCTCCTTTCTCTGATCAAGCATTTATCAAAACCTCTGACCTTTAAAGGGAAAGCTTGACTTCAGGACGGAGCTTACACATTTACATGGTGACCTTCTTCCATTCATCTTTATCTGATCCAATAAATACAAACTCATTTTTGTCCTGTCAGGCTGGGTTCACACTGTGTGATTTTCATTCATTGTATACTAAATCAAACCTAATCAGTTTGGTTGTGAATTGGCAGTCTGTGGTCAAGTCAGTTTGACAAGATCACTATAGCAGCTTTAGGTCTCCCATGACCAAAGATGACCTTTGACAAATATCAAGCAGCATCCAAAACCTTCTGGAAAAAATACTGCAGCCTGACTGCTGCTACAACCGACTTTTTTTTCCCTCCCAACCATGAGTTTGTCCCCAGTAGGGTTGTGCATCTCTGGTTTGTGTCTGATACAGTACGCATCTCAATGCACTGCCAGCAATCCAATTCATTAATGATACATGAGCAGCAAATACCAGTTTGGTACAGTTCATCCCCTAGTTGTGATATGATTAACATAACAAAATGTGGAAAAAAGTGAATACTTTTAGGATTACTGTAACTGCAGTTCTTTCTTAACTTTTGGGTTTTTTTTAGTAGTGGATGCCTGTAGAAAAGAGCCTGCTTTCAGACTCTACATCTAACAAAAGATTGGATTTATCAGAACTAAAGGCTACAGCATACTACATAAGAAGTCACAAAGTCTGTTCGCGGTCACGTGGTTGCGAGCTGTTCATTTTCACACACTTTTCATCGTCCACACCACACTCGGATCAGAACTCCCAGGAAGCTCCTCCCTCCTCCTGCAGCGTTAAAGCGGGTTTCTTTCTGCCGCCTTCTCAACTCTCCTGTCCCTGTTCAGATTTTTGCTTCCCTTTCCGTGACCAGACATTTTTATTAAACAGACTGAGACAGTACTCCGCAGTCTTTTTAAGTTCATAGGTTTATAAGTGCTGCGGGAACAGTTGTTAAGACAGCTGTATTTTCTAACAGCCTTGGCCAGCTGCTTCTCAGCTGAGCAGTAGAAGCAAAATGACTCCATTAAAGCTCACCGGCTTTTCCTCATAAACACGCCCAACACAACTTGACCAATCAGATGATACTTGGCATAAACCACTGTGCAAAAAAGTTTGTCCCAGGCCTTGTGTTGTGAAGGGGTGGACCGCGGATGAAGTTGCTATGTTAACAAAAATTTTCGTCACACAACTACATGACTGAGAGCCGACTTTGTGACTTCTTACGTAGGATGGAAAGGCCTTAAGACTTAAATAGACAGATGAAGCTAGATTTGATCCCAAAACTGCAATAGTACAGCTAGCTGCTCTACTGATCCAGTGTCACTTTATTTTAATATAAATTATATGATTTGGGGGTGTAAAAATGGTTAACATGCCCTTGATAGATCATTTCTCATCCAACCGTCCACATCTGTATTATACAACAGCTAAACAGACAGTTTCAGTTTGTAAATTTGGTGTATTTAGCTGCCTGTAGCAACGAGTCTTTTTTTTTACAGAGTGGCAGATATCTTTCATATGGTTCTACTTTAATTTGTTCCAGAGTGTGTGAGCTGTTACAAAGTGGAGCAGTGATGAATAAGAGTTATCAGCCCCATGAGGGTCACATCCCGTACCTGCTGCAGCTCTTTATAGATTACAACCTGTATGGCATGAACCTGATCAACCTGGGAGCTGTTAAGTTTCGCAAGAGCCAAAGCAAAGGTAAGAGAGGCCACACAAACCCAACCTCACAAATTGGGGCTTTTTTTTTTACTTATTTATTCTTCCATAGGATTTTTTTTTTCATAATTTTATTTGTTCATTACAATCGCAGTCAAAAAAGGAAGTAATGGCAGAAAAGTCTTCGGCTCAAACATTGAGCTCATGTGATGAAAATTAATATGGCAGAATTCCCAATAAAACTGCTCTCACTCGCATAATTTATGGTGTTTGTTAAAAAGCAAAAAAAAACTGACAGGAAAGTGGTTCATTAAGTTTTAATTGGTGTAGCTTTCAAAACACACAAGTTTTAATAAAATCTTGATTTTACTCAAAATCTAAAAAAACATCCAGTCACACATTAAAAACTGTCTGTGTTGTTATTTCAGTTAAACCTACATATTTGATAATTAGAAAGAAAGTCAGAAACACCACGTCTCAGTTTACCTCCACTTTTCAACCTCTTTCTCCCACCCTGCATGCTGATACTCACTGTGTAGCTGCTACATCCTCTTCTACTACGTTTAGAAATAAACTCACAGGGAGAAAATGATTCTTTGATCATCTGCCCGCTTTGGCAGTCCGCTCTGTGCCCTATATACCAGCCCAGGAGCGTGGATCTGTGCCTGCGAACTGGTGGTTGGCCCACGTCAGCAGCTCTAACCGCCGGCCTAGAAGCACAAAGCCTCGCCGGCCACTCTGTCCGTGGCCCTAACCACGCCAGCTGCAGCTCTAACCACCAGCATTCATACTCCTGATGGTGGTTAAGTCCACAGCTGCAAACCATGAAGCACCGCGTAGCCAGAGAAAGTAGTTAAGGAACGCAAATCCTACTTTTTATTTCAGTGCTGTCCCCAAATAGATTTGGGCAGGACAAACAACACTGCAAAACAACAAAATCCTCAATTTCCGCCACATGGCTGTGACTGTTTTTATTTCCCATCCTTTAACCTGTGTGGTTAGTGGGTCTCCACTCCGCCCTCCTTGGGCCAAAATGGCACATTGTTTCCATCCATGTGCCCCCATCGTTCGTCAGTCAGTGAGGGGGAACTGAACTGGATTCTTGGGGAATCCAGTCCTCGCTCCTCGATTTGGGGTAATCCTATTAGAACTGGGTTTTTTTTGGCTTCAAAACAATCGTATTTTGGAAAAATAATTAGCTACAAATACATAGCCCCACACTCTGGTGGTCATCTTCAGAGTGAAACTGCAGCATGCTGGACCTTTCAACGTGTCATCACTCCATATATGGTCATGCAGCTTCTGTTTAATGTGGGCTTCTACCCCAAAGGCTCTATGTTTTTCCAAAAACTGCTTTATTATATTAGTATTTTGCTTTGATAAAAGTAGAAAAACTCAAGTCTGATTTATTTATATTATTACAATCAAGATTTGTAGGCCCTCTGGCCCCCACTTAAATGTTACATGGAATTCAAAGGCTTGGCATTCCTTAAAGGATCATTTCTTTCTTGATGATTTATTAAAATCCATCCAGTGGATCATGAGCTATTTTGCTAACAGACAAACAGTGTTGAATTTATCAGTTAACTCCAAAGGTTTAAGTAAAGATATTGTACAATAGGTATGTATTTGCCAGGGCTTCTTAGCTGTGGCGGCCATTTTAAATGAGGTTGACTCCAAACGTTCTAGCCATTACTTTGTGGAAGTTTCCTTGAAAGCTGGCCTCTGGTCCATGATTTATTTTGCTAACAGACACACACACACACACAAAGACAGGCACAAACATTATTGCCCACCTTTCGCCTTTTGGTGGTGAGGGAATCAAAGACAAATGCTTCTCAGAAAGGCCTTTGTGATGAAATCATTTGTCCTTTTCTTTGTTACAAATCAATACAGTGGATAAAAAGTGCACAGGAATAGTTTTTTGTTTGTTTGTTTGTGCTGTTTTTGCCATTACTGTCACCTTTGAGTCTTCCTGTTCATGCTGGTATGATTCTCACCTTTATCATGGGTTATTCTGAGTTTGTTCATTGATGTGTGTACTGACTGAGACTAGGTTGGACTTTAGGCTGTAAACTTAGCAGCTACTCAGTGATTACAATACAGTGATGTTGTCAGAGTGGCGATTTCTACCTCAGGTCTTGGGTGAACCCCAATCAAACAAACTCACCGTTTTGGTCAAGATTGAACCAAAATGGTCAAATCATTTTATTTTTATATATATATGTATATGTATACACACACACACACACACACACAGAGTACATTCATATATTCAGTCAGTAACACACAACTTTTTTGATCCAGCCCCTGTTCATTCAGATATTTACCATCCTTCAACAGCTGTTTTTGGCTGCATTGAAGAGAAATATTGTGCAGACATATCCAGTTGTGTGCACACATACAGGAGATATTTGGATAAATATATGTATGTAAATAAATCTGTTGACATTTACCCACATAGACCCACATTCTCATACACGTACACATGCTCACACTCAAATAAAAAAGGTAAGTTCTTTTGGCTGCTCCTATCTTAAGGGGTTGCCACATCAAGCAAACCTGCACAAACGATTTGGCAATTGTTTTACACCAAATGCCCTTCCTGCTGTAATCTGGGCTAATTATAGGACCACGGCACTGACCACCAAGCAACCGCAGCCCTGCTCACACTCAAATGAACTATCTAATAATAAATATTTATTTTATAATTAGTTAAATAGAATCAATCATATCAGGCTTTTCGTCATATAAATACTTTTTAAACATCTGTAGCTTGTATTATTTTTTTTTTAAACCAGAAAATGTTTGGACATTCTTCTAATTCAACTGTAAGTGTATATCATAATTTAACCCCACAAATAAAGATATATAATGGTTTTATTGTTGTTTATGCCTTAAACATATTAAAAATTTGAACCTTCCTTTAAATTGATAATCTGCCTCTTTACCTGAAAACCTTTTTGTTTCCTGGCCGCATCTTGTAAATTGTGTGCAGCTTGATATTTTTATATTTGGCAGTTTCCTGACTGGTGATCTCCAAAAACTGCTGCAAATTGTCTTCCTCACATAACATATTTGTGTCATCTGCAAATAAAATGAACTTTAGGACAACTGATGTTTTACAGATATCATTTATTGACAAGCTGAATAGTTTTGGTCCCAACACTGACCCCTGGGGGACACTGCAAGTCATTTCCAAACATTCAGAACTATGATGGCCCATCTGATTCCTGTTCCTACGATACGTCACTCATCACTCCCAGTCAGACCCATCTTCACATTCAAGAAAAAAAATTCCTTATTTTTTAAACTCCTCACGCCTGGCTCTTTTCTTACAGACATCTGGTTCATATGTTTGATCCACTTTTATACAACTGCAGTCAAAGGAACGGAAGCTCCAAGACCTCTTGCAACAAAGAAAACCCTAAACCCCCAGTAATAGCTACACCCGATTAGGTTTTCTGCTTCCTTTAAGCTCTAACTTGAAAGCAGGTTCTTAATCTGGGATGAAATGCAAGAGTGATTGAAGAGGCTGGGCTACAACAGGCCAGTTAAAGATGAATGGAAACCTTAATATGTATTTGAAGTTCATCTCAGCTTTTGCTTGTATCTAAAATTTTAGTTCTTCTTTGTTGATTTCATGTGACAGAACAGTTTCTTTTGTGTATTTTGTAATTTGTACCTGTTTAAACAACATCTGATAGCTTTTAAAACTGAGAACATAGTGGCAAAAAAAATTGCTAGACTAAAAAAAATGTGAAAAGTAAATTAAAAGAGATGTAAATAAAGTCCTTGTTAGGCTCCATCTTAGACTCTACAGGTCTCAGTTAGCAGATTAAAGGTCATGGCAGGACGATTAGAAAAACTGGAGAAGAATGGTTTGTTTGAAGGGTCGTAGCAGAAAGCCTCTTCTCTCTCTAAAAAAAAAAGACACAACTTTGGTTTGTAAATTTGAATCTGAGTGAACCTCCAGACTTCTGGAACAGTATCCTTAAGACAGATGAGACCAAAGTAGAGATGTTTACCCATAATGCACAGCACCAAGTTTGGAGAAAACCAAACAGTGTATCAGCACAAACACCTCATATCAACTGTCATGCACAATGGTAGGGGGCTGATGGTTTGGGCTTGTTTTGCAGCCAGAGAACTTTTTGGTTGGCCATAATCTCTGTACACAGGGACTTTTTGGAGGCTGCTTCTGTCTTATAGTTTTAGGTCATACTGTGTAGTTTGGGATGTAAGTTTTATCACCCTTCGCCGAATAGTGAAGGCGGGCCATATTATTTTTGCCCGTGTGTGCATGTTTTGGTCATGTGTTTGTCTCTTGCCAAAATATCTCATGAACCACTGGACAAATCTTAAAGAAACTCTCAGAAAGTACTCATGAGCTGTACATCTCTAACTGTTTTAACTTTTGGAGTCCCATCAGTTGAAGATGAATGCTCAGTCAACAGCTTCCTTCATATAGTCTTACTAATCTTAGACATTGAACATACGGCATATTTAAGAAACACAAACAACATAACATATTGATATTTTGTTACTACTTCAGTCTTATCAACAGAAAATTACATTTTGATCTCAAATACGTCTTTACTTTTCACCACTGTTCACTGTGTTGGTGTGTTTGCCTTTTTTTAGGAGAAGCAAAAGCAGACCCAGACAGACCAACCTCCTCCTGTCGCCCCACCATTAGCCCCTGGAAGGTTCCCGATACCCCCAAGCTTAATGACAGCACTCTGGGGGGCACCTTTGTTCGCTGGGAAGAGAACACTTTACCCTGGTGAGTCCTGCTAGCACACATCCTGCATTAGGGGTCAACGAAAGGGATGGTTTTTCTAAAAGTATGTTCTCTTTGCAGCTCCTTAGTCCTTGATGGGGTTGAGAGGCAGAGCACCTGTGAGCTGGAGGTTGATGCTGTGGCTGTAGACATCCTGAACCGCTTGGATATTGAAAGTAAGAGCAGTCAGGATACCATCTCCACCTCTTCACAGTGCTAGTCTTTCCCAGGGTTATATGTAGCTGATACAAATGTAATGACATGGAAAATAAAGAAGGGACAAAACAAGATTTAGCACATTTAGTTTAGATGACTGCTGTTGGAGAACAAATGCCGTCACGCATAAAATTTATTACCAGACTTGAAGAAAAACACTGGAGCTTTAGCTTCCTGTGACAGGGGAGCAGAGAGGGAAAGAGATCAACAGAGATGATGGAGGTTTTTATTGGACGGATCAAACTGAGCGAGGCAAACAAGCTGATGGTGCTGTCTGACAAAGCTGTGTGCTTTCAGAACAGATGCAACTCCTGCCTCTTTTCTGTACAATGTGTTTGAATGTGCCAAATCTTGATTTGGTTCATCGAAAATATGAAAGGAAAAAGAAAGCCATGTTTTTTACTCAGTCACTCCGATGCTAGAGATGTGTTTAAGTGCCTGCAGATTTGTCCACATGCAGTGTAACACTGAGTCCACATCAAATAGGTTAAATTTCCCTGAGAGGTCTCTGTAGAAGACAGGACATGTTTTCTGATTCAGCTGGGTGTTTTCTGTTTGTTTTTGTTGTTCACTTGTTAAAACTACTCCTTTGAAAGTAGGTCTACTCTTTGTTTGGGCTGAAGTGTGGTGGTTTTTGTGAGCTGACTGTGTCTGCTGAGACTCTGGCTTGTGTCCAGATCAGATTGGCAGGAACCCAGGGCTGCAGGCTATTTGGGAGGATGAGAAGCAGAGGAGGAGAGAGAACAACCAGACCTCCCAGATTGACGCCCCTGAGTCACAAGGTGAGGAGAGCTTCAGTAGCAACTATTAGTATCATCTCTGCGTTGGGCTTTTTAGTTGTTCTGTTTATAATGGCTCAAGAGGCTCTTTTACTTTTTGCCATATGCTCCTTTTGTGATGTGTTTTCAAAATGCAAGAATTGGCTGTACTAAAAACTAGGTTGTAATGAGCCACTCAGCTCATGAGATGAGAAAAAAGTTTTCGCCACAAAGTCAGCTGAATCGCATGTTTCCTGTCTAATTTCTCATGATTCTCTTTAGACCTTGGAACAAAGCATCAGCGGTTATCAATTCAGTATTCAATATCATCATCTTCTAACTTCTGATTAAAGAGCGTTCAGTGAGAGCACCATCTCTCAGAGCTGACTGGTGTTATAACCCTGTCTTTTAACTGTAAACAAAGTACTGCCAACCTGCTAAACAAAACAAGAAGCTGTCATGGAAACGGGGTGATAATCACAGGCCAAGCTGCTGCTGTGCCTAAATGAAATGTTTGCTTTCAGGCGTGCATCCAAACCCACAGGGTCTCAGTTCTGATAAGTGAAGAGAGGAAACTAATGGGCGGGACTTTCCACAGATTATAGTTTGTACAGAAAATAAAGTCTCATTTAGAAACCTCTCTGTCATTCAGGCCTGGTGAGGAGGAGCGTTATCACTTACTGTGTGAATGCTACTTCAGCATTCACACAACAAATTTGTGTATTCGTCTCCTATTAGCTAGCTTTTTCTTATTTCACATTTAGCTTGTTTTGCTACATTTAGCTAGCACTTAGCTACTTTTATTAGCCTTTTGCTATTACCTTTTGCTAGCTTTTACTTCTCTTAGCTAGGCCTTTGCTGCCTTTAACTTTAAGCTAGACTTTTGTTACTTTAAGCTTTTTGTTCGTCTTTTGTCACACTTAGCTGTTAGCTAGCCTTTTGTAAGTTAGAGCTTTTTGCTTTCATTTTGCTACTTTTAGCTTTTGGTAAGTGGTTTATTTCTTTTAGCTTAAATAGCTCAGTTTTAGTGTTTTCAGAAAATTTGAGCAGTGATTTAGCACTCAACATTCACTAACTAGAGAAAATGTGATTTCTCTAGTTATTATTGCCTTAAACTGTGTCTGACTGCCAGCTAACATATTATACTTAAGTTTACATATGTATTAAAATGTCTTATATGTAGCGTAGAAAACGGACCTCTGGAGTCGTCTGTTTAATCTGTTTCAGATCGCAGTTCTGTCTTTTCAACGGATAGTGAGAAAATCTTCATGAAGAGACTGAAGCAGATTCTGAAGGAGAATAAGTTTGATGTGTAAGTTTCTAATCTTTCCTTTACTTTTTCTTTGTGGTGATGGTCTCTGCACACATATCAGATTGAATCATAAATGTCAGGATCTCTTGTCCTGTCCTTTTGGTTCAGAGGTGGGTTCTATGGATTATCCAAATGAGCGCAAGACGCTCCTGGCCTCAGCGAAAAGTCCAAATGAGCCACAACAAACAGAAGTTTTTCTTCTCTTTACCTCTTTTCTTATTGGACTGGATGGAAGCTGCTGCATGTCCTCACTTCCCCTCTGTCCTGTCAGCTGTTTCTCTCAGGGCAGGGAGGTGGGGGTGGAAAGCAGAGGCTGACTGAATCTGGGAAGAAAAGCTGGAGAAAGTGAAGTCAGAGCAGATGTAGTGGAGACAAGGGAGTAGGTCGCATACTGCTCTCTCCTACTCCCACAGTATACAGCCTCAAAGTATTTCCTGTTATAAATAAAAGTAGAGTTGGCCCAGCATCCGTGCATGCTGCTTCACCACATCCAGATGGCTTTTATTCACTAAGTTCTGATAACAGGAACAGAGGAGAGTGGAGGGGCTTTCCATATACAGCGGAGCGCAGGCTGCTCGACTCGCCGTCTCAAGTTCTCACACAGTCGACCACTTCCTCTTTGTCACGCAGAGCTTGTGTTGCTGCGTTTCCCAGTGTTTTCACTGTGTCTAAGTAGTAGTTTTCATTCCAACAAGATATTGGGCTCGAAATAAACCAACGAAGTCAAAATGCTTAGTTCAGTGATATCAGATTCTGTGGTGATGAATGACCATGCACCACTTGTTAGAGCTATCTGACATGCCTTCTTCAGTGTAAAGACATAGATCTACAATTGCCTTTAAATGAATCACCTTTCAAGAGAAATTAAGCATTGTTTCAATGAGCTGTAAGGATACAAACAAATTTGTCTGTGTTCTGCGTTTTTGTAACAAATTTTCTAAATAGAAATATATTGAAAAGTCAAAACATTTTTCTCAGTGACTTCTAAAATCCTGCTTCATTTGGTCAGATGGACCAACATGGAAAAAGTTTACACGTTCCTAAATAGGACAGGCTAGGAAGGATTCTGTTACGCCCCAGTGACGTACAGTAAATGGGGATTTTTTTGTATCTAAGGCAGGCCAGTGATGGAGTAGAGAGGGGGCGGGGCAGGGCGTTGGGGCTGAATGTTAATCACTGCAGTCATCTCGCGACACCTGGCAGGCTTCTTCCCTCGTCGCGTCTCCTATCATTAAGTAACAGACTAATTAAGAGACACACAGGATGTGGAGCATGCATGCTGACTCTCCAGGGCCCTCTCCTCACAGGGAAGTATCTGAATGCAGTAAAATCTCACTGCCAACCTAACCCTCTTGCTCTCGAGGAGCAGCAGGATTGGAAAAATTCAGTGATTTAATTTATTCCTACCAATGTTTTCGTCATTTATCAGTCTGTCTGCCAGGTGCTGCTCATGCATGATTTACAGTAGCCATCAGCCATCTTTCAGTCCAGGATATTGTCTCATATGTTTTTGTGTTAGACTTGTTTATTCCTCTAAGCTCTTGATGGACTGGTGTTCTGCAGCTTTACCTGTCTGTTCACACAGCAGCCTGACAGTGTTTCCAACACGTTTCATCAGAATGGAGTTCAAAGCTTGAGTTTATGCTGCTAACCTGGCAATCAATTGCTGCAGTCCTGAAAGTAACCTGGGCTCAAAGTTGTAGCTTGAAAACATTTCATGTTGCCTCCACAGCTCAGTGTGGGATTTAAACCTGCAACTTCTTGGGCAAGAAGCTCTGATCTTACTAGCCCATGAAATGAAACATTTTTTTTTTCTTTTATAAGAGCAGTCTTGTGAAATTTGTTCCACCTGCACACAGTCGCTGCCTGCATGGCCTGTGCTTCAGTATTTCAGAGTAAATTGTTAGGCGATGCAGCAGGGCAGCATGGGTAAAGGAGCACCATTGGCAGCTTGTAGCTCAGAGCAATCTGGAGGGATACAAAGCCCATTTGGCTGCTTGCCCGGTTTCCATTCACATTTTGCCCTCTGCACACTGACATGCTCACACGCACTTCATCGAACAAGAAAAACTCCTTAAAATCCTGCAGCTCCAGATGTTGAACAAAGCACTTCTCCTGGTTAAGATCAACAATAAACTAAATGTTGACTAAACATGAGCACATTGGGCCAGAAAGCAGAAGGTCGTCTCCGTTTTGATTCAGGGAACATTAAAACCGACAGCTCCTCTAATGGGGGAAAAAAAGAAACTAATTCATATTACTCATGCTGATG
This sequence comes from Kryptolebias marmoratus, assembly GCF_001649575.2. Classification (NCBI taxonomy): domain Eukaryota; kingdom Metazoa; phylum Chordata; class Actinopteri; order Cyprinodontiformes; family Rivulidae; genus Kryptolebias; species Kryptolebias marmoratus. The sequence goes on along the minus strand of NC_051448.1, from coordinate 23,064,503 downwards.
TAATACTGGACGAATGGAAATGAAGCATCTATCAAGATTGGGATCTAGGTGCTTATAATTGATTACACCTAAAACCGGGCAGCACAGCGGAGCAGTGGTTAGAGCGGTCGCCTCACAGTGATAAGATTGCATCTTCACCTTCTGGTCTGGGTCCTTTCTGTGGGTAGTTTACATGTTCTCCCCGTGCACGTGTGGGTTTACTCCAGGTAGTCTAATTTCCTCCCTCAGACCAAAAACATGCATGTTAGCTTAATTCTGATTGAATATGAATGTAAAAAAGTAACTTTTTTAATGCTACATTAAGTCTTTTTTTTTTTTGTTCAGGACACAAGATTCTTTTGTGGATAACGAAAGAATCGAGGATTTCTCAGGTGACCTTACTCTGCACTCTGACCTCCTGACCCCTGACAGACTACCATGTACTCCTGCAAATGTGGTAGAGATTCACAGGGATTCCCAGCCAGGTGAGAGGCTAAAAAATCACTCCAGAGGAGAGAGCAGTGATCAGACAACAAAAGGAGTTTTGATTTACTGAATGAGAAACAACCGGTAATCGTTAATGCAGCAAAGTTCACTGTTTTGGGAACAGCAGCAGAAAATAAAGCTGCCAAATTAGTGGCTAGATAAAAAAGATTATATAGAATAATCTGCTTATGCCCAACTTCTCTCTTTAAACTTCCTTCAGTACTGTAGAAACATTCCAGTCAGATTTCAGAGCCTGTCTCAATACTGAATCTGCTCTATTAAAGGTCTGTAATGACCTGCTCCTGTACCCAGACTGTGATAAACGTGCTACTTTAGTTTAGTTTTGTTAGAGCTCAGTGCAGCTTTTTATATGGTTAAACACTCTGTACTTTTAAATCACCTCAGAGATCGAGTAGAGTTTCAGGGTACCGTCCTTCAATGGTTCACTTCCTACTTATCAGTCAGACCTTTTTTCTCTTCATTTGTGAAGTTTCTCTTCCTCTGCAGCGCCTGTCAGTTGTGGAGTTCCTAAAGTATCCATCTTGGGGCCAATTTTAATCACTTTGTATAAGCTTCCCTTGGGTCAAAATGTTTATGAACAACATTTCACTCCATTGTTATGCAGATGATACACAGATTTATATGCTCTTAAATCTGAACTGCATTAAAGAAATAACATGCTGGATGGCTTCTGGCTTCAGTTAATCGAAAAACAAGTCTGAGATTGGTTTATTGGGCTCTTCAAGCACTTCTGTAGATCATGCTTTCTATTAAATATGAAAGTGATTTTAAGATACTGTTAGTTTTTAAAGCTTGAAACTTTATCTGAACTTTTCTGCTCTTACTCACATTCTAATTGTCTTAGCTCGTCAGAACAGCTACACCCAGATGTTTCATGTTCTGTTTTATTAAGGGAGATTGCGCTGTAGCAGCCCTAAAGCTGTAGAACAATCTTTAGGCACCTCATGATTTGATTCGATTATGATCCCAGAGGGCTGTGATGTGATGTGATTTATAAAACGATTATTATGCATCTCGATGCATTTATAATCTCACTTCAAACAAAGCATTGAGCATAGAATCTCTCAGACCTAAAAGAAACAAAATATTTTGCTCTACACTGCAGCATAAAACATTTCTCATTCAAACCACATTTTGGGAATTTAAAAGGAGTCAAACTGCTGAGTACAGTGACATGAGATTCTGCGGTGATGGATGTCCTTACATCACGTGTTGGAGCTGTCTGATCCACTTTCTTTAGTGTTTCCACCATTTTGTTTTTGTTAGATTGGCTGTTAGTATCTTCAATATAGGATGGTCACGTACTATCATTGAATGTCACTGTGACGGTTAGTTGGAGACTCACATTCGTGGAAAAAATTGCAAGAAAATAGGCACATCAGTGAATTCTGAGTGTTTGAAGCCAAGCGACCAGTGGGGCGGTGTCTGTGTTTCATGTGTCCAGTTTTTAAAAATAATGACATATTTTTGTGTTGATGGCTTGGAAAACTACATTTTTGGCCGTGCATATTGTTTGTTGCCCACCTTCGCCCATGTCAAATCTGCCTCGGCTCACTTTGTATCAATGTTTATGATTTAATTTGCTGGAGTACACTTGAGAAATAAATATATGCAGATTTGGACCTGTTTGTTAGTAATTATTAAGAAGCCCCATGAATGTTTTGAGACCTTCTGGAGACAACCTCACAAATGCCATTTGCCAACGGCCACAGCCTAGATGCTCTCTTTAGTGGTGGCAGCAACCCCCAGCAGTTTTTCTCCTTGTCTGGATGGAAATGTGTTCACAACCAGCATAGTGTGGCTCTTATCAACATCATTTTTACCTTAGAAGTTGAAGTTGAAGTACTTGTAAACACTTGCATTCAATGCAGAAGGCGCTGCTTGTTGGCTGTTTTTGTTGTGTGCATGTCATAAACTATCCTGGTGTTGCACACAGAATTACACATTTTCTGTACTAGATGTTATTAACTTTAAATAATAGTTGTTCTTTTACATTTTTTAGCCAATTTAGAATCCTTCATGCATCAAAAAATAGGTTTTAAGCCCCCCAGTCACTAATCTGCCTAAATGTTAGCAGGAGAGTTAAGGAAACTGACATTTTTTCCTCTTTCCCTCCCAACACATCAATGGTTTAAAGTATTACTGTGTAATTACCACTAGCTTTACCTGCAGGTGACACACTGCAGACAATGTTTTAAGTGGATTGTTTTAGAAACACTAATTTGTATTTCTCTCTTTCTGTCCTGTGCACAGACTTAGAGAGGAGCAGTGGAGAAGTCCCAGAGGAGGCCATTGTTGATGAAAAGGCCATCTTGAGTCTTCTGGAGAGCAGTCAGACTTTTCTTCCAGTCTCCCAGACACCTGACCGTTCACCTCTGTTAGGTACAGGACACTTCCCATGCTTACAGTTTGGAGTGTGTCGTTTATATCAAGGACTTTGTCCCTTTTATTCTGAATTAGATATAATCTGTCCATGGCCTGTTTCAAGTTGTGGTGTCCAAATCCCCTCCTGCAAGTTTCAGTTGTTTTCCTACACTAAGAGATATGATTTAAATGGTTAAATTACATTCTGCAAAAGCCTGTCAATAACCACATAATTTAAACTAAAGGCTGAGTATTCCTTAGGAATCTATATCACCTGCCACCTTTTATACTAGTTTTAAACTAAAATAATCTTTTGTTGTTGAAATGAGTTGGAGTATGCTGGTGTAGATTCAACACAGGAGAGCCACCTCTTCTGGACAGGACTCAGCTGTCCACCTACACCTCAAGGATAAGGGACACTCCTTTGAGGATCAAAATGTTCATATTTTGGACCGAGAAGACAGATGGTTCGAGAGGGGGGTAAAAGAAGCCATCTATGTCAAAAAGGAGAAACCAACATTAAACAGAGGAGGAGGTCTCAGATTTCAGCTTTCAAAAACATATAATGGAGCTTTAGGCCTGATCCCCAGTCAGTTTCACTCCAATCAACACCTGCACTCATGTGACAAGAGTGGCCCATCAGTGAGTCAGACAAACAAGGACCCTAACGAGCCTCTATTGTTAGGAGAGCGAGAACAATCTGCAATCCAGCTTACATCACATCTCAGCTTTAAAAGCTCAACTCCACACTCTCTATTTCTGAATTGAGAAAGCTCCTCGGATGAGAAGCGAAACGTCTTCAACTACAGAATAGAAGTCCAGTTGTTTTTGTTTTTTAACTTTTTTGAATGAGTTGGAGTCTTTCTGATCAAACCTACAAAATAACAATACATATAATCTCATGCAAGATTGTGATATATCTCATGAGCTGGTTCTTGGAGTATGTATTGTGAGTGACTCTCAGCTACTATCAATTCATATTTTAGGTCAGCTGTAAAATTCACTGAGGTGTAGCCATTTTTTTGTAGGCTAAGGTTGATTACCTGTGGCAGTCATCTTGAATTGGGTTAATCAGTTGTAGATGTACAACCAGTTATTACTTTCTGAGAGTTTCATTAAAATCTGTCTAGGTTTTTATGAAAGTCTTTTTTTAAAAGACAAACAGGACTGACTCTGAAAGGTAATGATGAGGTTTTAAGCACAGATGTTGTTGATGTAAATGTGTTGAGCTCAGAATATGTTTTGGGGACAATGCTTAGAAACCACCACACCACATCTTAACTTGATACCTGTAAAACAGGCTGACTGATAGCCATTTTGTCTTTGCTAAGATTGTTTTGCTATAGCAGCCATCTTGAATCTGGGGGACTACAACATGTGATCAGTTGTAAATATTTATTTAATGACTGCTTTTTGAAAGTTCAACTAAAATCTATTCAGTGATTCATGAGCTATTTTGCTAACGTATGCAAACAAACACACACAACAGAAACATTATCACCCTTTTTCCTTAGACAGCGAGTGATAATAAGGTGTGTTGAAGCAGGAGCACATCTAAAACATGCAGGATATGGGGTTCTCAAGGAGCAGAATTGGACACCACAGGTCGAAGATCTCTCTGAATAGATGTCACTTTGCTGATTCCAGAAGTTGACTTGTCCAGAGAAGTTGCAGGTAGTAACTCCTCCATGTTGACCCTGTTTGACCAACAGCACTGCAAGGTGGAAACACATTGTGCCAAACCCTGGTGCTGTTCCTTTCCAGCTGTATGAGTTCATGGGTTAGGTCTTACAATGTCTCAAAGCACTTACTTTTCATGATTAATGGAACATTAAGAAATGTAGCTGAGGGCACCTTGATTTAATTTGTTGAGTTTCTATTCATTTTATGTCTCTTAGTCATTTGTCTTTTTTCACTCCTAGTCAGTTTCTTTAAAGAGCCCATAGTTGTGTGTAGATTTAAAGGTTGAGATTTCCATCACTTGCAAATTTTGATCAATTTCAGATAGCAGATTTTTGTTGTTTTTACCTACCTTACTGAGTTTAATGGATTCTGAGTTTACAAAGAAAGTGTTTCCAGTAGTTTGGTTGGTATTGTTGGGAAGACTTTGTCACACATGGTCATTTTCACTTTGGTAATTGTACTCAGGGCTGCAAGGGTGGGCATAGCATATTTTATTAAAACACAATTACCAAGAATATTGCTTCACATTAAAACTTTGAAATAGATAGCAAAACTAGATTGAGCTTTTTTACTTGTCTGCACAGTGATTGTTGTCCCTTTTATGTAGAATTGGTGCCTGCAGTCTAGACAAAAAGAATTATTGCAGAAGTTTGTGCTAGTCAGATATTCATCCACCACTTTAGGAATAAACACACGAACACTGGTGATGGATAATATTTTAATTTCCCTGGTTTAGCAGGTGTTTTGTTAAAGCAGTATTTCAAAAACTAGTCAATGATTGGGTCACTAGTAAGAAAATAAAATTCATATTTACTGCGGATTTCACTGTATTCATGTTAGTTATTTGCTCTTCCTCATGGCATATCTTTATCACGAGATGCTAAAGGAAAAGGGTGATCATGTTTCTGCAGGTGTGTGTTTTTTTCTTTGTCTGTTATCCAAGTATTTAATACACCACTGGAAAGATTTTATTGCAACTCTTAGAAATGAATCATTAAATGAACATTTAAAGCTGATTAACTTTTGGAGTCAACCTTATTCAAGATGGTCGCCACAGCTTAGCAAATTAGAAAACTCTAAACTGACTAAGACTTGGTCAGTTTTACAGTTATTGAGCTAAAATTTGCTATGATTGTAGCTGAGAGTCATCCTCACTTCAAGTACTAAATGACTGAAAACATCTGCCCCGGGATTGCACATAATGTCATTTACATGGTTTGATTAAGGCTACAACTCCATTTCTTTTCATCACAAGCATGAAAGGTGGCGGGTTATATGTACTTTTTCAATTATGCATTCTGAACTAGTAATCATAGTTCATTAGTAAGCTCGATATTTTCTGGAAAGTACTAGAGGAAAATGTAATTATATGTTCTTGTTATTTACATAGTTTGAACATGGGCAAAGTTACACAGTTAGTTCAGTGTTAAGAAAAAAGTTTTAAAGAGGCATGGTTAAAATTTTGCTTAGCAGTTGATAGATGATGTTTTAACTTCTTTGTTTTTGTCTACAGACAGCAGTCAGGACCACACCATCATTGATTTGCTGGCAGGCCTGGAAGATGATGGTTTCCACAGGACCCTCATCAGGCAGAGCTCCCTGTCCCAATCACACTCTGGTGCCAAAAGCTACCACTGTAACAGTGATGAGGAAGAAGCAGGGCCAGAGCTCGACAAGGAGGAGGCAGAGCTCAATATGATCATGTCACAGCGGTGGGACAATGAGCCTGCTCACAGCTCACCCTCACAGAGGCAAGTGTAATTCTTTGTTAATCAACAAAAACAGTAATCTCAGGTCGAAGAAAAGCTTGGTATTCTTCTGCCTTCTTACAACATCGTTCGACTCAAACTGCTTAATTAAAAAAGTTGATAACTAAAGGCATCAAACTCCTCTATGGTTTGGTATCAGCTTGTTTAGCTCCAGTATATCTGGTGCAATATTAGTTATGTTGTGAATGTATTAAGTACTTTGTTAGAACCGTTGTTTTGGTAAGTACTTTATTGTTTGAGTAGCAAAATCAAAAAAATAAGATCACTAATTAAGGGTGCTAAAAGTAACAAAAGTAAAAAAAAGTAGCATAAGAAGACAAAATGGAGCAATGCTGTGGCAGATTTCAGAGAGAATAATGTTTTTGCAGGAACTAAAGGGATCTCAGTGTATTTTTATGGAGAAAATATTTGTAAATAAAGTTAAATATTTTGAAAAACATAAAAGTTACAAAAACCTTGAGTCATGCCACTCCTCTCCTGAATGAGCTGACTGTTTTGATATTTAAGTCGCCAAAATAGCACAAAATATGTAGAAGTAGTTAGATTGCAAAATGTATAGGAAAATAAAAAAAACAGGAAAGTGATTGTGTGAATGTTGACTCAGCATTCACACAATAAGAATCCAATCTGAGTTCTTTGTTGTAATTTTCTGCCCTGTCCTAAGTGCAAAAAACAAGCGAGTCGGATCAGAATTTCAGTGAGCTGTAGTCATGCATTTTTTAAATGAGTGCTTCTGATACCCCTTTGTGAACATAGGTCTGGAGTGAGGGAGGCAGAGGACAGCTTCAGTGACGAGCAGCAGGAGTCCTCTGATGAAGACATGGCGTGGAGTGGGAATAACTCTCTGTTTGCTAACCTCTCCATCCCGCAGCTTGATGGGGCAGCAGACGAGAGCAGCGGTGAGTCACCTCATGCTCAGACGTCCTGAGACAGCCCGGACATGTCAGACTGCCTTGATCCCAGTCTTATACCTGCAAATTCATACGTCAACATACTTTACTGCCTTAATTTTAGTTTTTATTGACTACCGCCAAAGGCAAAAGGGTAATAATGTTTGATGTGGTTGCAGCTGAGAATAATTTACAATACATTCTTTGCATGGCATCTCACAATGTTGCAAAAGATTGTATAAAAGGTTTTTTTTAAGTTTAACAGATACAACTTTATCATTTTGCAACATAAGATGATATTATTTTAAATCTCTGGCATGAAAATGTGGGGTGCAATATGCATTCTTTTAAGGATTGCTAGGCCTTTAATGTTTTAGTGTTTTATTAGACCATCCTTATTATGATGCTTGCAGCCTAGATACTGCTGTGCAGATTATGTAGATTTCTTGCAGCTGTGAAATTTAAACAAGGTGTCTCTTCTTTATCTTTTGTATCCATAGATTCCTCCTTAACTGATAGTGGCTCCATGTCCCAGTCCTCACTCACAGTTACAGAACAGTTGTTGGGGAAGACGAATCCTTTCACTGGGGAGGCAGTCCGCTTGGAGCCACCTTCCTCTGCTAAGATCCTTTTAGAGTACAAGCATCCTGAGCACAGACCAGTTCATATGTTGGATTCAGATGAACCCCATGACCAGCACTTTCAGTTAAAAGGCAGCCAGGACAGCAGCAGTGAATGTTCAGCTGGATTTAAGGTTAATAAAGAAATCCCTTACATCTTACCAGTCAAACACCCAATTCCTTGTAAAATAGCCAATCACCCTGAGGTGTCTCCCATCTGCATGAACAAAGAGGACATACGACCCCTGTACACCTATGACAACAAAACCTCTCTAACGCTGGATAAGACGGAGCTCCAAGGTTTCCCATTTGGAAGCAGAAAGGTCACCAAGAACAGGAAGCGGTACGGCAGCATGAAGAATGTAGAAACAAACTGTCTTTCCATTTTTCAGAACCACAGCACCTTCTCCCTTTGTTACTCAGACCTAAGAAACTGCTCAGCTAAGACAGAGGTGGAACTGACCACAGAGAACAGGAAAAGCCCTATCAGGAGGAACATCACTTCAGTTTCACCTTCCACAACGGACATTGGCTTTCTTGATCCACGGGGCGAAGAAATGGCCCAGGAAAGTGAGGAAGTAGATGTTGGTGAACTCAAAATTAGATATGAAGACTATCAGGAGAATAAAACGGATAGGACTGTTGTGGCTCAGCAGGAGGCCCACTACAAATTCTTCCCCAGTGTCATTCTCTCCAACTGTCTCAACAGAAAGAAAACTGGGAATAAAAAACCGGTTGATCCCTGCAGCGATTTAGAGCTGTCCCCATCTTGCAGGTCAAAGCTTAAAGTTACTAAAAAAAGGCTGGGAATGGCAGGACAAAGGAACAAAGCAAAGACGGTTCAAAGCTCTAGCCCTGATGGTCCAGCTGACACTAACTTGGACTCTGTAACACCTTCTTTTCTACAAACAGTGAACTCAGAGAAGCCAGATTCCAAGGATCAACCAGTAAATCAGACAGAGCCGATTAGAGAAGAGCCAAACAATGAAGTAGAAACAATCATAAAGGAGGAGAAATGTGAGAAGAAAATGGCAAATGACCAGACAGAACCAGCTGCAGAGCTGATCATTCCCATCTCCACCAGTGTTTTGACTCTTTCTGAGGAAGCCAAAGACTCAGCTGAGGATAAGTTGAGCCTTTTACATAATTTATCTACTAAAGTGACCTGCACTAAACCGTCTGCACTGCCTGGGAGCAAATATACCCTGAGGGCCAAACGGAAGATGAGATTCGATAGAGATGAAGAAGATCGATTCAGTCATTCTAAAAACCCAAGCTCTGTCAAAGAAAGGCCTAAGGACAGCTGTGCTTCCAGTGGACAAGAGTCAAAATACCAGAGAAGACGCAAGAAGGAGCCTCCCATCATTATCAAATACATCATTATCAACAGGTTCAAAGGACAGAAAAACATGCTGGTGAAGATGTCCAAAGTGAACGTAGAGGAACAGCTGGTGTTGTTGACACCGGACAAATTGGAGAAGTATAATAAATTAGCCCCTCTTAAGGATTTTTGGCCCAAGGTGCCAGAGTCCACCGCTGTCAAGTTACCTATTCATGAGACCAAAGCCAAGAAACACCCCAAAAGAAAGGCAAAGGTCAACAGCACAAGTAAAAATGTGATCAACAACTCCTCCAAACCTTGTGCCAGACGTGGTGAGAAGATCAAGAGGACTAAAGGCTGCCAGAGAGGCCTGTTTCTACCCTCCCTACCCCCTCCTCGGCCATGCTACTGTGAACTTGCAGATGACTATGACAGTGAGTACACAGATGTCATGGTAGAATTGGGCTATCTTTCTGATCGTTCCCCAAGTCCCACAGAGTCAACACCTCCACGTTGTTGGTCCCCAAGTGACCCCCTAATGAGCAGCAGCAGTTCAGAGCAGCTGATAAACCCACTGAGTGACCTGTGTCTTAGTTCTGCTTGCCACAAGCCACAAACAAAGCCACAGACCAAAAGAGCCAAAAGCAAGGCTCAAACTGCCAAATCTAAGAAGTCCACAGATTGTAAAAGAAAAATAAGCAAGTCGACTGTTAAGCCATCAGGGGCAGAAGAGCACAAAATGGAGAAATCAAGAAGAAGTAGCACCACGTCTGTGAGGCAGAGGAAGAACGCTAAAGATGCTCCTGAAAGTACTTCAACAGCTCCAAAGTCCAGGAGGTCTTGGAAAAAGAAGACTGGCAAACGTCAATGTGATGACCTAAGTAAAGACAGCTCTCAGCTCTTACTTCCTGAGGACAGGTCTCCTTCATCCTCTCAAGAAGTCCCTCCATTTCAGCATCCAGTAAACACAGGCGACAACAGCCAGGGAAGGTCCCAGACAGCAGTCCAGTTAGTAGAACCAAAGGTTGAGGACTGTGAAACTTCCATCATGGAAGTTAACCAAAGCTCTTCAGCAATAGCTGAGATGAAGCAACAAGGTTGCCAGACTACTGTGGTGAAAATAGAGTCTTCTCAGGAAGACCGCATCGCTTGTCGACCTTCGGACGCTGCTCAGCCCTCACAGGAACACTTTAAACATGCCCCGCTAGGAGGAGTGTCTCCATGCTCAGGTCCTAAGAACGGGGAGGTACCTTTTCGCTCTGAGACATCCTCTGGCCTTGCTGTCCTCAAGCAGCTCCTTCAGAAGAGACAGCAAGGACAGGCCCTTCCCATTCAAGTGGTTGGATCAGACAAGCACGCCACTGCCATAGCTCAGGCTGCAGCACTACTAAGCTCCTCAGCTAAACACCCAAAATCTATAAGAACCCCCTCCACTGCCCCTCGGAAACCCAGGACCCCAAAGTCTTCTGCTGCCAAGGACAAAAAGCCCAGAACAAAGAAAAACAAGACAAGCAGCACTCAGCCAAATGTTTCAGTGAAGCAGGATGGCAACGTATCCAATGACTGCCCCCTCTTTCTGTCAGACCCTGGGTTGGACAGCTGCAACTTCATCGAGGACAGCTTGTCACCAGAGCTCCCACATAACTATACTTTTGACATAAACACTGTTCATCAGACAGAGTTCTGCAGTCCATATAGTGGCAGTCAGTTTGTCTTGACTGATAAGAATTTGCCACTTAAGTTCCTCAGTGATATCAGTCAGGAAGCACAGGGCTCAGAAGATCTTTCTCAGAACCAAACTGTTCATCAGGTTTCCTCCCAGAGAGGCTCTGAGCTGAGCAAAGTCAGGCCTACTAGCCCTGAACTCTTTGACAGATCTGAGAACGGGGAGTCTGCATCAAACCCTGCCCTGTCTGACTCTGAGAAAATCAAAAGCAGAGAGTGGGACCTCTCTTTCAGCAAATCCCATATCCTCAGCCCCTTTCAGGACTTTCACTGTGAGAGGAAAGAGTTTCTCTTTTCAGCTTTCGATCCTGTGATACCACTGCCTTTAAGCTCTGCGTCATTCGTCGACCACGTGTGCTCGCCAACCAGTGAGCTTCCGGAGAGCATTGATGGGCTCACATCCACAACACCCAGTAGCTCTCCTCACTCCATCAGTTCACTGTCACAGGTGAGAGCGAGTCAGCTCCAGCGGGGGGCTGGAGGAGGGGGAGCCCACATTCTCAAGCCCCTCATGTCTCCTCCGAGTCGGGAGGAGATCCTCAGCACTCTGATGGACCTGGAGATGTCTGAGGCCACCTTCCAGGAGCCCTACTGCAGTGATCCGTTCGACGCCCCAAGCAAGCCAATGTAAGAACACAGTGTGTGTACCAGCAGCATGATAAATGCTGACATGTTTAAAGTTTAGGTTTTAAATGAAGAGCTCTTACAGTTTGTTACCATTGTCTTCAAATGTCAACTACACATCAGATCAGCTTTCTAACATATTAAACTGCCTATAACTTTAGACCTCTTAGGTACAGAGAACCCATTATGATACAGTGCCTTGAAAGGTCTTCATACTCCTTTTACTTTTCCATATTTTGTCACATTACAAGCACAAACTTCAAATTATTTAATTGGGATTTTCAGTGACAGACCAAAACAAAGTATTGCATAAGTATTTAAGTGAAGGGAAATGATACATGGTCTTCAGCATTTTTTTTACAAATAAAAATCTGAAAAATGTGTTTGTGTTCAGTACTTTGTAGAACCACATTTTGCTTAAGTTTCAGCTAAACATTTTTTGGGTTTTGTCTCTACCAGCTTTGCACATCTAGAGCCTGAAATGTGGACAGATTGTCCCACCTGAGCTGTGGATCTCTGCAGGGCCTCTTGCCAGCTCTCTCTGCCCGGCCTGTCAGTTTAGGTGGATGGCCATGTTTAGGTAGCATCTGTGTTGTACTCTTTCTGTTTACAGATGATTGATAGAACAGAGCTCTACAGCCTAACTCTGCTTTAATCTTTTTAACAACTTTATCACTGACCTGTCTGGTGTGTTCCTTGGTCTTCATAATGCTGTTTGATCATTAATGTTCTGTAAAAAACCTCTGAGGCTCACAGAACAGCTGGATTTACACACAGGTAGACTGTTTACTAACAAGGTGACATGTGAAGGCAGCTGGTTGAACTGGATTTTAGTTCAGGGTATCAGAGTAAAGGAGGCTGAATACAAATGCACGCCACACTTTCAGATTTTTATTTGTAAAAATGTTGAAAATGTTGAAAACCATGTATCATTTTCCTTCCACTTCACAATTGTGTCCTACTTTCTGTTGGTCTAGGACATAAAGTCCTAGTTAGATCACAGGATTTGTGTCATTATTCCTGCAAACATGTGTCTTAATGTCACCAGTTTATCTCTCCAAACTCACTAAACTTTGATTGGTTGTTGGTCTGCATGAGCCTGCCCCCTGCTCCTCACAAAAGTGATTCTTTGTTCTGGCCCAGCACAGAGTTGCTGCTGAGTTTAGCAGCAGTTTTTCAGCGCTACACTCAGAGATTACAGTTGTAGAAACAGAGCTGGTGCAAAACAAGCTCAAGCTCCGGGTTAGAACTGGCTGCTGTTTGGTAGGAAAAATCCCCCAAATCTGTCCTGAATGCAGAAAAAACCTGAAACTACTTTTAAACAGAGTGACTGTCAACATGTTCATTAGTATTCTCTGCCTTCTTATTCATATCTGTCCATTAAGATTAAGTATAACTAAAAAACAAATATTTTATTTTGCATTATTAAACTAAATACCTATAAAATAATCATTATTAGGCATTATGTGATATTATTTTGGCAGCAGTATCAATAGTAATTGCATTTTTGTTTGTCAATAAAATCAAAGTAAATCATGTGATGCATTAAGTTTTTATTTTAATACTTTGAAACCATATTTTGCTCAAGGATATCATACCATCAGAATCCTATACCAGCCTATTCTTAAATGTGACAATGTGGGAAAGGGTATAAAGGATTTTTCTAGGCACTGTAATAGCTTAGCGATAAAAATGAACAAACTTTAAAAATCTGCTCTTAGTAAAATTTAAAGTTTAAAAGAATTAAAGTCACTTACTCCATAGTTGGATCCCAGGTGATTTATTTGAATGTTTTGGGGTAATGCTTTGTTTTTGTAGCTGTGAGGAATCACAGTTATTTATCAAGTGTAAACAGGTGAACTGTATTCATCCTACCTGTCTTTTCTCCAGGGAGGTTGGAGGCCGTAAGCTCACAGTTGGTACCAGATCAGTTAAGGAGCTCGCAGAGTTCAGTGGAGATCTGTCTTTGGAGGGCCTGCATTTCTGGAAGACTGCCTTCTCAGCAATGACACACCCTGCTACCAACATTACCTCATCTTCTCAGGGAGCAGAGACCTCGGAGACAAATGAAGAACAGACAGAGCTCAGCCCATCCAGTAGAGACAAAAAGATCATCCTCCTTCCCTGCAAAACCCCACCAAGCTGTGAGCACGTGCAGCTGTGGCTGGAAGCCCGGAAGCAGTACGAGAGTCTGCAGAAAGGGAAGGGGAGGGCTGGGATTGATATAAAGGTGGGGAATCCAGAGGGAGCCGAGCAGCCGGTTACTTCCTGCTGCCCTGCAGTGAATGTTGAGCGCTGTGGGAACCTTTCAAGTATCAGGTCTCAAAACAGAAAGAAACTCAACCTTTCCTTAGTCATCTCTCCTCTGATGAAGGCAGGCTCACAGAGTACATCCACCGACCTGAGTCCACTTTCAGACAAGACTGTTGTGGATCATGAGCAGGAGGAAAAAGACGAAGGGGATGATGCTAAAACCTCCTCCCCGGACTCCCCAGAGCTGCCTCCGTGGCAGCAGTCTCATCAGCTGAGCTCCTCAGAACTAGACTGTCCCAGCCAGAACAAGCCAAGTGAAAGCCCACCAGAACCTCTATACCCCAAGCTCTCTAACTCGCAGGAGAGAGTCAGAGGGAACCATTCCCCATCTTCTTTCCATGGCAGTGTCAGGGACAGCGGTGGTTCAAGTCCACTCCTGCTGCACAGTACTCCTTTATTAAGGAAGAGGCGGAGGAGTAAGGAAGACCTGGAGCCAGTGTGCAGTACGCCCATAAGTGAGGGTAAGTTTTATTCTGCCTGGGATTTGATGTTAACAGTAATAGAAATTACTGTAATCAAGCAAACAAAAACTAAATACTAATTACAATTCCAACAAAGTTTGGACGTTGCACAAAATGGTAATAAAACCAAATATAATGCTTAGCAAACCTTATAAACCTGTATTTTATTCATATAATCATTGTCTGTCGACGCAGCTCACTGTGACATCCTCAAATGCTGCCTAAAGCTCTATCTTCTCTGAAGAAGAAACCAGATGTGAACATTATCAGAAACGCTGATTTCTTCTCTGGACCAAAGCTCATTTAAACTGGGCTGAGGCAAAGTGGAACAGTGTTCTGTGATCAGATGGAGCCAAATGTGAAATTCTTTTTAGAAACCACGGACACCACGTCCTTCATACTAAAGAGGAGAGGGACCATGCAGCATGTTATCAGCAAACAGTTGAAAAGCCTGCCTCTCTGATGGTATGGGGGTGCATTAGTGTCTCTAGCATGGGCAGCTTACACATCTGGAAAGGTGTCATCAATTCAGAAAAGGTTTTAGAACAACATATGCTCCTATTCAGATGGTGTTTTGTTCAGGGAAAGCCTTGCATATTTCAGCAAGACGATGTTAAACCTCATCCTGCACCATTACAGCAGCATGAAGTCCGTGTGTATTACTGCTTCACAGTGGGGAAACATGGCCCTGTCCACATCTTTTTGAGATGTGTTGCTGCCATCATATTTAAAATTGACCTTAACAAAATAATTATTTAAACATTTAATTGGAGATGGAGATGAAAGGAGCGATACTGCTTCACTTGCCTCCCCTGACCACATGTCACTGTGGCAATTTAAAAAAAAAAAATCTAAAGGATTGGTACACACACTCTGAGAGCTTGATTTTATAAAATCTTAATAGTGACCTATGTCACATTGAATGATTTATTGGATGCCGGACTGTACGATTTCTTGCTGCAGCAGAATCGTGTCACAAACATCTGTCAGTCCAACAATTAATTCAAAGCAAACACTGGCACTGATGTCTTCATTATTGATCAGAAGCCTAAAAAGAGGAGAAGGAGAAGCTGTGGATGTGCTTACGGCTGGAAAAAAAGACTTAAAAAAGATTTTTAATTTTTCTTTCAGAAAATTTTCTGACAACTCTTACATGTCTTACAATTTTTTTCATGACAAAATATCTTGTCTGTGCTGGCTGTAAATTGCACCGTGTGATGTTGTTGTTTCTGCCGCAGACAATGTTTCTCAGAGACTCCACCAAAAAAGGAGGAGCCAGGCTGACCCTTTGAGAAGAGTATTACTCACCACTCAGATGAAGGTACGGTCTGTGGGACGCATCAGAGTCCACTCTGTCTGGTCACACCTGTGCTGCCCGCCTCGTGTCAGTGCTGGTCGTGTGCTTCTTTTCCTCCACAGAACCAGTTTGTTGCTTTGAATGTTCCAAAGAAAGACCACTCTCAGATTGAAGGGCCCAGTATAGCCAACTCATACGGCTTCAAGGTCAGCATGCAGAACCTGCAGGATGCCAAAGCTCTGCATGAGGTGAGCTGCTCCTCAGGACACATTCAGGCCTGCAGCTTCTGTGCTCAGCTCCAAAAGGATGGATGAGTTTTTGCAAGATCTTATATATGATCTGTTAGCTTAGAGTGTGTGCTGTAAGAGCATGTCTTGGGAATGACTCTCAGCTACTATCACATCAAATTTTGGCTCAATATCTGAAAATTTGACTAGTTGAAACCATTTTTATATTTGCTAATGTTGATTAGCTGTGGTGCCCGTCTTCAAATGAATTGACTCCAAAAGTTAATCAGTTGAAGACGTACAACTGAAAGGTTCAGTAAAATTTATATAAAATCTGTATTTCTGTAAATATTTGTTTTAACATTAATGATTTTACTGAAGACCTTTCTGGTTTAAACATACAACTCCATGTGCCACAGTTCATATTGACAGGGGAAGTGTGTTTAACAGTTTTTGGAAGACCAAAGAGAAGAAAGGTCCAGGTCCAGATGGCATAGGGAGCTGTATTCTAAAGTACTGTGCCCCGCAGCTGGCAGACATCTTTTGTTTTCTTTTTAGTCTTTTTCGCCATCTATGAATGTTTTATGTTTTTATTCTAATTACTGCCTGCTATACAAGTTGCCTCTAGGGGTTAATAAAGATTCTTAAAACTATCCAGGATATATATTAACTGACAAACACACGATCTGTTAGAAAAATATCTCATGAACAGATTTTATTGAAAAATTAACTATTGGCTGTACATCTAAAACTCATTAACATTTAGGGTCAACACAGTTTAAGATGTCTGCCACAGCTAATCAACCTTAGCCACCACAAATTGGCTAAAACTCAGTCAGTTTGCCAGACCTTGAGCTAAAATTCAATGTGATAGTAGTTCAGAGTCATCCTCATCATATTCTCTGAGCGCTAACACGTCTTGCAAAATTTCACAATATCACGGGATCATGCAGAACGTCATTGACGAGGTTTGACCAGAATGGCTACACCTGTCCCTTCTCAGCATGAGACGATTTCCATTTAACATTCTGGCATGAAAAGTAGCGGGCAATATGCATTCCTTCAAGGAATTCTAGGCCTTCGATCTATTTAATGTAAAGCAGTATTTTCTGAACTTTTTGTAATGTTTTTTTTCCTTTTTCAGGTACAGCACCTCAGCCTGATGGGTATGGAGCTCCATGCGAGAAGCCGTCGTGACCTCGAACCCGACCCAGAGTTCGACCCCATATGTGCCTTATTCTACTGCTTCAGTTCTGACACGCCACTCCAAGATGTAGACAGCACCCGACTGACAGGCGCCATCGTGGTGGACAAGAACCATCAAAGTCGTGGTCCAGGTGAAGTGCTGTTTAGCCGAGGAACTGAGTTTCAGTGTGAAAGTTTCCACATGTGTAGTTAAAACTGCATTGTTGAAGCTAAAACAAGCAGAGCATCAGCTAAAATGAGCAGGTTAAAAAGAACAAAACACAAGCTAAAAGATTCAAAACAGTCATAAAAATTAGTAAAACGTATGCTAAAGTTAAGATTTTGCGAAACAGATGTTAAGATTTCCAAAACGGTAGTTCAAAGTAGAAAAGGTGCTAAAGCTAAAATTAGCTAAATAGTAGCTACAGTTAACAAAACTGCTTCTAAAAGCTAAATCGAGCAGAAAGGCAGCAAAAACTACAATTAGCAGATCAGCAACTAAAACTGTTAAAGGAATGTTAAAAGTAGCATAAGAAGACAAAAATAGAGTAACAATATTGAAGCAGATTTTAAAGAGAACATTGTTTTGAAGGAATTGAAGAGATCTCAATGTATTTTATGGGGAAAATATTTGTAAATTTCTTCAAAAAGTATAAAAATGACAAAAACCAAAAGTCACAGCACTCTATTTCAGATTGAGGTAAATGTTTTGATATATGAATGGATTAAGTATTATAAAGTAGTTTGATTGCAATAAAACGTACTGAAGAAACAACAAACAGGAAAACAATAGCATGATTGCTGAGTCAGCATTCACACTAAATAAAGCTGAAACGTTTTGATCAGTTGCTCAGGTTGAGGTCAGACTTGTCAGATGATCTTGTTGTCTGTGCTCTGAGCCCAGCTGATGGATCTGTTTGAAACCATCTGCAGGTTACAGAGGAAGTGCGCCACTGCTGGTCAGGTCAGGCGTCTTTGGGTTACAGGTGACGTATGTCAGTGAGGAGAAGATGCTGTTTCAGGAGCTCGTCACCATCCTGAGAAGGTGTGTGTGTTTCCAGTGCTGTCATTGGTTGGGACAGGGGGGGCATACAACAGAAAAGATCCAACTCTGTCTGTGATAAATCACCCAAGAACCTCATTATCTCCCACTGCAGAACGATGGTTGATGGTGTTTTTGCCTGATAATGTTTTTGCGGTTTATTACAGTTCATGTCTGTTAGCAAAATACTTCCTGAACAAAATGAATGGACAGATTTTAAGAACTCTCAGTATGTAATCTTTACATGTATATCTACAACTAATGAACCTTTGGAATTTATTTAATTCAAGATAGCTACCACAGCTATTTGACTTTAGCCAACACAAACATGCCTGTACCTCAGTTAATTTGACAGATACTAGACAGATACTAGACTAAAGTCTGATATGGTAACAGCTGAGTCATTCCCAACACATGCTCTGAAGATGAAATCTTCTGATTTCTCATGAGATCGTACATAACATCATTTTTAAGGTTTGACCAAAACAGCTACAACTCAATAATTTCTTATCATAAGATGAACTTAGTTTAAAACTCTGGCATGATAGGTGTTATGCATTCCTTCAAGTAATGCTAGGCAGAGTAATTTTGGTTCTGTGCTGCATTGTAACCCGTTTTCATCAACTAATAAACAGATTAGTGACCCTGGGACTGACATGGCTCTGTTCTGCCAGGTTTGACCCGGACATCCTAGTGGGCTATGAGGTGCAGATGCATTCCTGGGGCTACCTTCTCCAGCGGGCTGCAGCGCTCGGAGCGGACCTGTGCCAGCAGCTGTCTCGAGTGCCAGGTACCACCAGGAAACACCACAGCAGGGCCCTTGGCTCCTCCCATAGCTCTGTACAAATTAAACCTGCTGAAGCTGCAAACGTTCTTACTAGAACAACTTCTCATCATTCAGTCTGCATGTAGGAGTTGAGAAGAAAGGAAGTTAAAGCTCGCTTTGTGACGTGCAACAAGTGTCTAACCAGTGTCAAAACATCACTGCTAGAGTTCTGTGCAGAACATTTAGAAGGCTCTACCTCTGTTCTATACGATGATCTTAGTTTAAAACTCTGGCATGAAAGGTGGCAGGCGATATGCATCCTTACAAGAAATGCTAGGCCTTTATATTAAATATAATTTGGTCATTTACACAGACAGTCAGTCATGTTGAATGATGAAAAACCTTTTTTTTTGTTTCACCCACTTGTTGACGAATTGTCCTTTCTGCTTGTCTTCTCATAGATACTTTATTTAGACCAACCCCTCTGTGTTTGTCTCTGTCTCCTTCCTGTTCTCTAACCCCAGCCAGTTGAGGCAGATGGCCGTTTGTCCTGAGCCTGGTTCTGGTTCTGATTCTGCTGGAGGTTTCTTCCTGTTAAAAGGAAGACAGTTCTGACACTATCTGCTGGTTTCTTTATATAGATAACTTTTACTGTTTGACATTTTGTAATATTCTGAATGTGAATGTTTTGTGTTATAATCACTTTAAACCGGCTGTTGTAAGTTGTTTGCTAAAAGGCCTGTCCATAGTGTTTCTACATGTGAGCAGTGAGGGTGTGTGGACACACTTTGTTTTTCTATAATAGGTTTGTCTTGCGGAATTCCTAAAATCAGTGTTAGTAGAGGGCTGCATGGTGTGTGTATACCTGTGACTGTGAGCAGCGGTGTGTGTCTCCTCTGTAATTGGCCGCGTCTCTGCTTCTGCTCGTGTCCTCAGGTGACTCCAAAGAAAACCGCTTCACTGCAGAGAGGGACGAGTACGGCGCCGACACCATGACAGAGATCAACATCATCGGCCGTGTCACCCTCAACCTGTGGAGGGTGATGAAGACGGAGGCAGGTGTCCCCGCACGGCGTCCACACACACTGACCTCTCACACTGTTCTATGTTCCTTTGGTGTTTCAGGCTGAGTTATCACAAATATACCAAGTTAAATCCTGTAAAAAGAAGAGGAACACACTTCTCTGTTCATCTTTTAAAAAGTTCTGTCGGGAGGATTTTTCACATAAGTTTGGTTTAAAACTTACGTAAAATGTTAAAAACAAGAATTTTCTGATCATTTCTGTATCTGATGTGAATTTCTGAGGAGCTCTTTTAAGAAAACGTCTCAGAACGCTTTCCACTGTTCTTCCAGGTGACTTTGAACAACTACAGTTTTGAGAACGTGGCCTTCCATGTGCTGCACCAGCGCTTCCCTCTCTACAGCCCCCGCACGCTGTCCGACTGGTTTGACCACAGTACACATTTATACAGGTTCGTGTCCAAATCCAGCGCTTCTGTCTTTTTTTTTCACGTTAAAGCCAGTGGAAGTGAGATTTCCTCCTCTCTCTGTTCTGATGTCCCTGTTGCTGCAGGTGGAAGATGGTAGATCATTATGTCAGCCACCTGCACGGCTCCATGCAGCTCCTGCAGCAGCATGACATCATCGGCAGAACCAGCGAGCTCGCCAGAGTCTTTGGGATTCAGTTCCTTCATGTTTTGACGCGAGGATCACAGGTACACACACATTTTTAATTTTATTCATCTCTATAGCCTAACCATTACCAGTACCTAACTAATCCTAACCTAAACTCAATGCACACCTAAGCCCTAAAATGTTGTGACTTCACAGCACATTTGTTTTAGTTGTATTAAATACAAAAAAATACAAAATGATTTTATTCACATTTACAAATGTCACATTTGAAAGTAGTTATTAAACTGAGTAGTTTAGTGAGTTTTTGCTGTTTATAGTTCTTCAGAACCTTTTGAATGTTTTTGTTGCTGATTTAACTTGAAGCTTTATGTGACATTCACAGGATGAATTCGTCATGTTGGAATCTTTAGATCAGGGGTAGGCAATCCTTGTCCTCCAGTGCCACCATCCTGTATGTTTTACTTGTTTCTCTGCTCCAACACACCTGATTTTAATCAATGGGTAATTAACAGGCTTCTGCAGAACATTCATCCATCCATCTTCTTCCTCTTATCCGGGGTCGGGTCGCGGGGGCAGCAGCCTAAGCAGGGAGACCCAGACTTCCCTCTCCCCAGCCACTTGGGCCAGCTCCTCCGGGGGAATCCCAAGGCGTTCCCAGGCCAGCCAAGAAACATATGCCCCTTTCACACGTACCTAAATGGTCCCGGCTCCACTCTATTTGGCTCGCTTTGCAAGCGTTTACATCTGCATTTTTTCGCACTCGGTCGCTGCTTCAGAGCAGGGCCAGCCGGGCCGGCCCTGCTTCGTGGGCGGCGCAAGCTTAGCTCCTGTTCACTCATTGGTCGTGGGTGTGACCAGATGCAAGCATAAAGAGCAAAGGTAGGAATATAAACAACAGCGTTAGCTTACCCTGCAACGTTTATGCCGTCTGTCCCCCAGCTGAAGGCGCTGTAAAGCCTGAAATCTCCGGCAGAT
>NC_051448.1:22999639-23025889 GCF_001649575.2 Kryptolebias marmoratus | reverse complement strand
TGCCGCCGCTGGCCCGCATGTTCCAGCTGATCGGAGTGGACGTGTTCAGCTGGTACCAGGAGCTCCCCAGGGTGAGCAGGACGGGCTCCGGTGCTTCACTTTTTATGGACGGCACCGTAGCTCCTCAGCTTAGAGGATAAGAAGCCACTAACTTTAAAAACTTAACGTACATAAAATCATCAGGAGTGAACTAAGGCAAAAGAAACCAAATAATAACAGATAACTAACCCTTTGTTTAACTGAAGGGCTAAATGGTAACTCCAGCTCTAATTCTTGTGAAAGATCCAATGAGACTGCATGGGGTTTGTTCACCAGTCGGTGTTTGAGTGCAGACAGAACAAAGGATGGAAAGATGTTTGTTCTGTTTCCTGCTGAGGATCCAGTGAGACTCAAACTGCTGCAGTGCTGCTGCCATCTTCTGACAGAACGACTGACTATCATCAAACACCTGCTTCACTTCTTTTACTTTATGAAGTACGTCTTAGTTTATTATGAAAACAAAACTATCACAGTGAACTGATTCTAGAGTCCCCTCCTCCGTAACAGTCAAGGTGTCGTCGCTCGGGGGTGGGGGGTGAGTTGGGTTGTACGCTTATTCCTACAAAGTTAGGACATTGTGTAAAATGTAAATAAAAAATGGATTGAAATAATTTGCAAATCACATAAACCCATATTTTATTCTTGATGGAGAAACAAACAAATCCAATGTTTAAACTAAGAAATGTTACCATTTTTAGGAAAGAATATTGTAATGTTGAACTTGATGGCAGTAACACATCTCAGTTAGATTGTTCCAGCTCCATGGAGCCTCCCCTCTTCTGTTAACATCCAGGACCTGAGGAGAGCAGCTGCTGTTGTCCCATTCTGCTCTGATGGAGGATTCGAGCTGCTCAGCAGTCCTGGGCACCAGAACACTTTATGTTTTAAATGTTGGGAATTTTTTGTTTCATTTCATGATGCATCAAATGTTTTCAGTTAGTGAGCGGTCTGGACTTCAGGCGGGTCAGTTCAGCACCTGGACTCTTCTTCTATGAAGCCCTGCTGCTGTAATGATGCAGGATGAGGTTTAACTTTTTCTTGCTGAAATATGCAAGACCTTCCCTGTAAATGTTTTTGTCTGGTTGGGAGCACATGTTGTTCTAAAACCTGTGCATATATATATATATATATATATATATATATATATATATATATATATATATATATATATATATATGTCTCTGCATTGATGGTGCTTTCCAGATGTGTAAGCTGCCCATTCCAGAGACACTAATGCACCCCCATACCATCAGAGGCAGGCTTTTAAAGTGTCCACTGATAGCAGGCTGCATGGTTCCTCTCCTCTTTAGTATGAAGGATGTGGCAAAAAGAATTTCACATTTGTCTCCATCTGACCCCAGAACAGTGTTCCTCTTTGCAAGACCCTGAACCAACTTGTTTGAGATGTGTTGCTGCCATCATTTTCTAAAAAATGTTAAGTAGTTTTAAGATTTGATATGCTTACTATGTTCTGTTGTGAATAAAATATGCGTTCATGAGATTCACCCCTGTGTAAAATGTAAATAAAATAGTGCTCCAACGTGATGTTGCTGAACAGTGAATCCTCTGTGACGAGTGAAACATCAGTGTTTTCAGCTGCCGTGGTGGTTGTTCGTCTTTGCAGATCCAGAAGTCCTCCTGCTCCTCTGCAGTGGGTGTGGAGGAGCCTCTGGGGAGAAAAGGAACCATTTCTCAGTATTTCACCACTCTTCACTGCCCCGTGTGTGATGAGCTGACCCAGCTGGGCGTGTGCTCGCGGTGTCGCACGGAGCCCCAGAGAGTGGCCGTCACGCTTCACCAGGACATGAGACAGTGGGAGAGCCAGCAGGAGCAGCTGCTGAAGGTCAGTTTACCCTGACTGATGCTTCACTACTGATGGGACACAATCAAACTATCAAACTGCGTGAATTCTGAGTGCTGAATGACTGCTGACATTTACCAAACGAGCTGAAACTGAGTCGATAAAGCTGAAAGAGGCAGAACACTACCTAAAAGTAGCAACAGGTTAGCTAAAAGCTAAATGTAGCAAAAGGCTAGATTTAAGCTAAAATAGTAAAAAACTAAAAAATAGCAGCAGTCAACAAAAATAGAGCATGTTTGTTTTTGAACAAACTGAAGAGATCTCTGTGTATATAGGGAAATATTTGTTCATAAAAGTGAAATATTTAAAAAGTATAAAGGTTCCATAAATTAAAAATCAGAACACCCATCTACTAAAAGAGTGAAACATTTTAATGCATGAATGGCTAAAACAGCACCAAACATGCAGAAGTGGTTAAAGCGCCAAGAACATATACTTAAAAAAGAAACAGGAAAACAATAGTGTGAAATCTGAGTCAGCACTCACATAACTAGAGTCCATCAGTCAAGACGGCAGATTAGACTCTGAACCTGTTTTTTCTGTAAAATGAGACAAATGCTAAAATCCAGCTTTTGTCTGGGAAACAACCTGAGAGTCGGAACAGAAACTCCAGAGGTCCTGTCACTGATCAAACATCAGCTTGAGATGAGCATGTGTGAGCCACCTCTGGGACCATATTTTAGCCAGGCAGGGTTCAGTGTGGGTTTTACTTTACTTTTTAAATGAAGTAAAACAGTCAACAAACACATGTCGCTCTCACCAACAGATGGATCACATATCAAACAATAAATGTCTCTCCTGCTTCGGTTCAGTCCCTGTGCTTTGATATATATCAAAGTAGTAAAATATCTCCTGAACCACTGGGTGGATTTTAATGAAACTTTTAGAAAGTAATCACTGGATGTGTCTACAACTGGTTCGCTTTTGGAGACAATCCAATTCAAGATGGTGGCCAGAGCTAGTTGACATTGGCAAACAGAAAACTGGCTAAAACTCAGCCACTTTCACAGATATTGAGCTCAGATTTGGTGTGGTGGTAGCTGAGAGTCATTCACACCACAGACTGTGCATAACATTACTTTCAAGGTTTGACCAAAACAGCTACAACTCCATCGTGTCTCATAAGATGATCTCAGTCTCACACTGTGGGATGGAAGGCGGCGGATGACAGGCATTCCTTTGAGGAACACCGGCTCTTTTTTTAACAGCATCTTAAGTGTGGTTTTGTTTTTTTGAACCAGGAACCTGCTGTTCCTCCTTATCACCAGCTGGTGTGTTTGTGTTCAGATCTGTAGGAACTGTAGCGGCTGTGCGGAGCGGCAGGTCCCCTGCGTGTCCCTGGACTGTCCCGTCCTCTACAAGCTGTCCCAGGTCAACAGGCAGCTCTCCAAGGCCCCCTACCTCCGACAGCTGTTGGAGCAGTTTTGATTGGCTCCTGGACGCCGCTGCTGATTTGGTGCTAAAAGCGTTTTGTCTGTCCGTTCACTCGTGTTAGTTTTAATGGTGCTTTGACTGAACCACGTTGTTTTTCCTCTCTGTCCCGTAACTCTTTGTTGCATAAGTTTCTCCCTGTGTGTACCGTCACGTTTGTTCATTATATTTTGCTGCTATGGGCCGAGAGAAGCGGATGTTCGAAACAGCAGCGAACCATCCACCACAGAACCGAATCGATCTGTTAGATCTGGTGAGCGTCAAAGCATTTGGACATCTTAGGTTTTTAAGTTCTTCACAAACAACGAAACAAGCTGAATTCAACCCATTAATTGACTTTATTTTCTGGATTCACTGCAGTCTTTGACAAATCTTCCTTTCACAGATCCATCCCACTGTGCAGAAGCATTGAAATCCTAAAGCTCCAGCCATGAATGCCATCTTGTTTTTCTGCATTCTGTTCAAAGAGTGCCAAATTTCAATTAACCTTGATTGTATGGAAGCTCACTGAAGCAGATCTGACACATTAAGAGGACTGGAAACCTGTTCAGTTTTATAAAAAAAAAATCTGGGACTGTTGCAATACTATATTTTGATCATTTATGTCATGCAGAGTCTGTTGTTACTTTCATGGCTTTATGTCCATTTGACTGTGTTATTCAAACTACATTTAAGACCTGCTCTTCAGTTCTCCATCCAGCTGTATACACAATGTGTGTACTTGTAAAAAATGTATAAAACAGGACAAATAAATGTGTTTTTGATTGTTTTTAATTGCCGTTGGTGGAGGTTCAAGATTGATTTAATAAAAACTCAATGTAACCTTTTTTACTGAGTCAGGATCATCATTCGAAAGATGACTCACAGTGAACATGTTTGACAAAAACAGTTGACTAAATAAATTTATTTTTCAAAGTGCAACACACAAAAAAAAGCAACTTCACATCATCCATCATCTTATCACACATCTGCACCAGTGAACACAGACAGATCAGGTTGGTAGCATGATAAAGATGACTCCGCTCTGCTCATGTCTTCAAGGCACTGAACTCCTGTTAGCCTTGGGATTTGTGCTTTCTGAGTCTTCGGGTGGTAACTTGCTGGCCTGCGAGCGGCTCGCTGGTCACAAACACTCAGAATTCAGTGAGAATGCAACAGAAAATTTGCCATTAAAATGTACTAATATTCCAGTTGCCTCCTCCCTGAATCCTGAGTGTCTGGTAGCAGCCAGCCGTGTGGCTGTGCATATTATTTCACGGCCCACCTCAGCAGTCACTGCCCCGCATTTATGATTTAAACTACTGGAGTACACTTTTGAAATGAAGTTAGGCAGATTCTAAATATTTATCATCTTAATTGCTTGTTGAGCTGGACATTTGGGCCTGCAGCCTCCGATACTTTCTGGCAGAGGAGAGCCCCCCTGCAGGTGTCAAACGCTCTTGAGATGGGTTCAAGGTTCCCGTTTTGTAAAAACAAAAGTTGAAGTGTGTTCAAAAGTTAAGCGGGCCTCTGCAACTCAGAAGGAACTTCCACAAACACTTTGATTCCAGTTTTGAATTCTCCTTCGTGAATGTCGTTCCCAAACTAGTCACCAACCGCTGCAGCCCAGAGAGTTACTGACGTCACCTTTGACATCGAGGTGGAGGGGAGCAGTACAGCTGGAAAAATCTGACCCTACATTATCCAAGAAAGGTCCAAACACTCAAAGAGATGCTGCTGAAGTTTCAGTCCATGGCTTAAGTGAAACTTGGAAAAAAAAAATAAAAAAAAAATCAGGCAATATGGAGTTCTGTGCACCAACAGAACAAACATGTTGAGGCGGCGCTCTTTCAGGTGAAGGTGCAGCTCTCAGTCTTTTTTCTGTCTCTTCAGAGAAAGTAGCATTTTACGTCTGGGAGAGTCTTTGACCAGAGGAACTGTGTCTAAGATGGGTCCTGCAGCCTCCATCAGCGGGCTGCTGGAGGCTGCCGAGGATCCTGTTAGAGCGCTGACATCAGGAGGAGACGACGTCTGGCTGGGTGAATTAATTACACTCGATGCGTCGTCCATTTCAATGACTTCGAAGTCCGCATCGTTCCACTGATCGGCCTCATCCTCTTCTTCCTCGTTGGCTCCTGAGTCCAGCAGCGCCTGCCTGTACTCGCTGTCGTCTGTGTCCGTTCGGCCGCTTGGGCGCAACTTCCTGCTCTGGCTGCTGGGTGCTGACGCCAGCTTGTACATGACTGGGAAGAGGATGGAGGTGAAGGTGGCGGTGATGAGGGATAGATACATCAGCAGAGGCAGCTTTGGGAACTTCCCCAGCAGGAAGCCGACGAGCGCCGGGAACACCATTTCACCCAGACCCGCACCCACTACGAAGGCTGCCGCCGTGTGGCCTGTGATCGTGGTGTACTGCTCCAGCCAGGAGATGCCGCTGGGGAAGGTGGTGGCCATGGATGCCCCGTAGAGGCTGCTGCAGACCCACAGCGCCACGTTCTTTCTACTGAAGAGGCTGAGAAGAAGAGACGAGACTGTGGAGCCCACCAAGCAGAGGAGGATCATGGTGCC
This sequence comes from Kryptolebias marmoratus, assembly GCF_001649575.2. NCBI lineage: Eukaryota > Metazoa > Chordata > Actinopteri > Cyprinodontiformes > Rivulidae > Kryptolebias > Kryptolebias marmoratus. Next base: position 23,020,011 of record NC_051448.1, on the reverse strand, counting down.
CGGGTGCAAGCAGGCTGCAAAGAAGATGGCAAACCCTCGAACTGCAGCAAAAGCACCCCAGAACAGCGAGTTCAGCCCCGCTGCCTCGGGCTGAGACAAGTGGGCGTAATCCTTGGCATAGGTAAAGATGAAGGAGCCATATGCTACCTCCGCACCCACGTAGGCGAAGAAGAAGAAGAAAAGCAGGACGATGAGAGCCGTGTGGTGTTTGGCCACCAGGGGTCTCTCTGATGCCGAGTGTGGCTTGTCATGCGACACGCTGCTGCGAGAGTAGAGGAGGAAGAAGAAGAAGGAGATGACGAAGAGGAAGGAGCCGATCACAATGTAGGCCCACATGGACTCGATAATCATGGGGGGGGCGGCGGTGATGACAGACGCGTTCGTGTTGGGAAGTGTTGAGTGGGTTGGCGTCTCTGCCTCGCTGCCGTTTCTGCCCGGGCCGAACAGCAACTTGGCTATGATGGGAGACACAAAGGCCCCCGCTGCGAAGCTGAAGTGAAGAGCCTGCATGTGAGGGCCCGCCTGCTCCCCCCATGTGTTCAGGATGAGAACGTTACCACCTGACAGACAGAACACAAACCCACACCTTGAGAAGCAATTCAAAGATTTTTTTTTTTTTAAAAAAGGTGAAAAAGCAACTGGGGAAAAAAGGTTGAAAAGTTAGACGGCTGCAAAAGTATTCAGCCCTGTGACGAGACAAGACGAGATGAGATTTTAGCAGTATTTAAGAAATAATCTTACCACAAACTTAATCGACTGCTGTCTCTAGTCTGATTTTCCCTGAGTCTCTTCAGACCTTCAAACGGACCTGCGACCTTCTCATTAACCCCTGAAGCCCTCAAATTTGACCCAAAGGCCACGGGAGGGTTAATGCTGTGTGACCTTTGAACTCAGAGGGGTCAAACGCATTTTCACAGGGAGCTAAAATTAAAAATTAAAAAGAGGAACAAAGGCCTGTCTTTTTTACAGGTTTCCAATGAAAACATTTTACTACAGGTCATCAAACAAACCTCAAAGATTCAAACAGCTACAAACATTTCTACAAAAAAAAATAAGAGATTGTGGGTAAAAAAAGAAAAATCCAGGCACACACTCTATAGCTATGATATGACCTGACAGGCGTTTGATGTCCGGAGTTTCCACGACTCAGAGTCACACTTCTGTGTTTTTATTATTATTACTGTCATCAGAGAAGCCTCGCTCACACTGATGAACACAGAGAGGGTTTTATCCTTCTAACACAGTTTCTACATCATTAAATGATTGTTTTGGGGTTAATGTAACTTAAACTCATGAGGATTTTTTGTAAAAACTGCATTAGTAAAAACGGTAAATATTCCTCCACTTTGTTTATAACTGAATTCAATGATCAGTTGCATTTACCGTATTTTCCGGACTATAAGGTGCACTTAAAAGCCTTCAATTTTCTCAAAACACGACAGTGCACCTTATAATTCAGAGCGTCTTAAGAAGTCGTAATGTTTTAGTACGACTTTGGTTAATTACAAAGCCGCACAGCTTGCAACATCAAGGCTCAGTTATTTGTAGTGTCGCACAGGGCTCCGCGAACAGCGTGGGGACCTGAACGAGCGCTGGAGGCGTTTATACTTGGCGCTTATGTCGGTGCAGTATTCTCTAAAAAGACTGGGCTGTTTTGTTTTGCTTAATGCGCCTTATAATCCAGTGCGCCCTATAGTACGGAAAATACGGTAGTTAGGGATATTGGCCTGTTAAAGTTCAGAATATCTCAGCACAGCTCGTTTGCAGATCCACTTCCCATTCAGGGAACTGGAGCGTGTGGAGTTCCTGAGCTTGAGACTGCACGAGATGGAAGCAATACCAGAGGGGTGAATACTTTTGCAAGCCACTGTGACTGGAACGACAGGCATTTTTCAAAAGAACAAGCAAACACAGAGTGTGATAACTAAGAGTAAAAATAAGGAAGTTATGGAGACAGTAACGCACTGTGTGTCAAAAGCTGTGGTCAGAAAATTTATTGTAAATGTCACATGATCATCTTCAAACTATTAGAAACTATTATTTAGACATGCTGAATCAAATCTGTGTTAACAGAAGACAGTCGGTACTGGATGCCCACCGGCAGCACTGCACTGAGCACCTCCACGTGTCGTCTGTGAACACAGGTTGCTGTTTTGTTCCCAAACGCAGCTCAAAGCTCTGCCGGGGAAAGCAGCAGCCAGACTGAACCACTGCCGTCCTCCCTGGCCCACAGGTTACTTAAGAGAAATAACTGAGTTGAGATGAAAAGCTGCACCTCTAAATTGTACTCTGAGGAAACAGTTCCAATGAAACTGGAACTCCACACACGTGGAAAGACATTATTGCTGAATGGTATCTATAAATTTAAAAGCAACACATGTTCGGGGGGACCTTTAGGTACCTCACTGTATTCAGTGTAATTTGATTACATTTCAGAGGGCTGTGATGAGGTCATAAAAAGATTATCAGGTTTGTGAATAAACACAGGCAGCTGGTCAGCTTATGATGATTATCCAAAACACTGTGAAACTAAAATGCAGGCAGAAAGACAACGTCACAAACTGAAATGACTAGGCCTCGTTCTACATAAATAAACACTGATGTATCTTTTGTGGACTAAACCTCCGGTCCTCCCTCTGGTTTCTATCTCAGTGACGATGATGCAGCGGTGTCAACAGAACTAGACAGCACATCTAGAAAGGCCCCATCAGCCCTGAACAGCTGATACAAGTTTTCTACGTGTTCTCACCCAGACAGCGCATCTCACCTGTATCCAGAGCACCCATAGATATCCCAATGCTGGACATGAAGCCAGTGAGGAGCACTGCCTGCTTACAGAAAGGGATGGCAAACATCCCAAATGCTGTGAGCAACACTGACAACCCTAGAAGAAGAAGAAAATAATAACATTTCATATGAAGAGCTGAGCCATGCAGTGTAGCTGCAGACTAGCTGTGGGTGGGCGGGGCTTACCTAGCAGCAGGTGATGGTTCATGTACTCAAACAGAATACCTCCTATCAGGGAGCCACCAATGTAGCCCGCAGAGCGGCCCACAAAGATGTAGGAGATGTTGCTGATGCTCTTGTTCACGTTCTCAGCCAGGTCTCTGAAGGTGGGGCCGAGGACGGAGATGCTCATCCCCTGAGGGGACAGAAGAAACTGGTCACGCCTGCCTCCGACTACAGGGAACCTCAGAAAACACCAACTCCACCAGGCTGGGTCTGGCCGGTTTACCAAGATGTTAATCCTGCCACGTTTGGAGTTTGAAACCACGTCACTCGTAACAGTCTTAACACTGGGCCGGCCTGATTCACCTTTGATGGACAACTTTGTCACAATTTCAAACTCCTTGCACTCTTAAGCTACAAGCAGACAGAATAACAGAATCACTAGATCCTCTTATCAGAAGAGGTCAAGAGTTCAGGTTTTGTTCACCTCTGTCATCCATCTGTACTTTTGCCCTACGAGAAAAACATTAAATAGAATTAAAGGCCAAGCATTCCTCGAAGGAAAGCATATCACCAGAGATGCTGGGATGAGAAACGACGGAGTTGCGTGCATTTCTCAGGCAATATCGCAAAATGTCAGAGTACATGTTGGGGATGACTCTCAGCTATTACCACACCAAATTTTAGCTTGGTATCTGTAAAACAGGATGACTTACAGCCATTTTTGTGCTTGTTATAGTTGATTAGCTGTCGCAGTCATCTTGAATTGGGTTGACTCCAACAGCTAATCAGTTGTGGATGTTTCATTCAAATTTCTCCACTGGTCCGTGAAATATTTTGCTAACAGACAGACACATGAACATCGCCATCCACCTTCACCTCTCAGCAGCAAAGCAGTGATAAAGTTGATGCCAACAGCCTTTTATGGTGGATTTTTCTGTCAATGAATAAGCTGCAGTCAGCTTTCAGGAAGGGGGGGGGGGGTCTGAGAAGTTCAGCAACGGCTTACATGTTCGCTCCAGTGCTGCTGACACAACAAAGCCTGAGGGGGGTTTGGGTCTCCCAAAAAAGAAGACACAGAGAGGTGGAAATCCAAGTGAGCAGCTCTTCAGCTTTGTGCAAGTGGGTTTCAGTCGTCTGATGGGATGTGGACGGTTGAAACAAGAAGTTTAGCGACTATGAAAATCCTGCCTGTGCAGCTGATAATTGTACAGTCGGGGAGGACAACTGGTCATTTCTGAAGCAATGTTTTGTCAAACAGTCAGTTAAACTTATCAGTATAGAGCATAGTTAGCCAAAATAAAAAGTCATTTTTTAGGTCCCTAAAACAACACACCACTGTGAAAGAGCACTACGTTAGCTAATATTAAACATCTACACTTTTACATGACACCATTTGTTTAGTTTGTTGCCGTTGTCCCAACCTAAGAACATCCGTTTTAGTCCTGTAATGTTTACAGACCAGCGGAGCTGTGGCTGCTGAACGTATCAATCTGTCAGCAGCTGAGTGAACCTGTGGCTGACCAGAAGATCGGATTGGCCTGGAACTGTTGATCTGTGCTCTACACGCAGGCAGTGGTGGGGGTGAACAACAGACAAAAAAAAAAAAAGCAAAAGAGTGAAGAAACTGTGTCAAACAAGTGTGTTCTCTCACACCGGTGTGTTGTTTTGGAGAAAGAGCTGGCTAACCTTTATCCTTGCCTGGATGAAGACTTTTGCCTCATCATGACTGATGTCACGGCTGATAACTATCAATAACTTTTTGACAGAACATCACTTCATAAATGACCGGACTATCCCTTTAACTAGAGGTGGACAGATCTGAGTTTTCAAGGCCAATGCTGATGCTCATTTTCAGAAATCATGGCTGAGAGAAAATACTAGTTTTTAGTTTTGCCTAATATGTATTTTTCATTTTAATATAACAGGAATTGCTTATCTTAAATACCTGTAATATTTAACAACCCTTAAAGGCTTTTGTACACTTAGTAATAATAATATTTAGAAGAGGATTCTGGTGTATAAAACCAAACAAGGGTCTGCAGTGAGCTGGCTGTAGCAGCTGCTGCTGCAGCTTCATTTTCCTTCCTGCTAATTGATACAAACATGGCAGACTGATTAAAATCAGTCAGCTTTAATTAAAATGGAAACAGGTGAGTCACAGAAAAGGCCTTAAAATAAAAAAGGCAACAGAAACAACTCAAGCTTTAAAAATGTGTCATATGGTTGAACATATAAAAGTTCAAAGGTTCATTTCTTTTATTATTGGTTTCTAGGTCTGGACTACTTGTACACCTATAAACACGTAGCTAACTGCCAGGAGTCGTTTCCCACCTACTAGCCACAGCAGGCCTGAGGGAACAAGCCTCAAACTAAACCACACCACAGGTGTTCTGGAAAGTGCTCCTAACTCCATCTTGAAATTTACCAAACCCAGGAAGGAGCCACACAGCGCGAGCGTGACCACCCAGCGGCCGCACGCGCCGTTTCCGCCGACCCCCTTCACCCGGTCGTCACATCCCGGTTTCTTAGCCCTCCTGGCCGCCTTCAGGGCGCTCTTCGGCTCCTGGCTGTCCTTCCTCTTGTCAAACAGCGTGTCTTCCTCCTGGTCGTCGTCGTCCTCCATGCTGGCGAAACGGACGTGTTTCTTTTTGGCGGCGGCGGACGAAGACATACCTGCCGGTGGTGGAAATGCGCCGTGCAGATACTATGGAGGGATGTTTCTAGACTGACTCTTCCGCTTCCAGTCACACCTGTTTGAGGAATACACCCTACCTACACAGGTGGAATCACCAGCGTGATTGTAAACAGCGGGACGGTCAGAACCTGACAGCCGAGCAGCACTGATGCAGTTCTGCCATGTTCCAACAGCCAATGGCTGCTGGAGGGTTATGAGCAGGGTTGCCAGATAGGAAGTGACTAAATATCGTACTGTCGCTTTAAAAACTATCTGTGTGGCATGAGGGTGCACTTTTTTAGTGGTGGAAGGAGGGGTGCGTGCACTTTGTCGGTCAGACAGAGGGGGGAGAAGGGGGGTATGTGAGGGGACTGGCAAATGTGCGCTGAGGAGGGGAGGGGAGGGGAGGGAGCACTGGGCGTTTTTGTGGGCAAGCGGACTTTCTGACGATGTCGTGGTGTTTGCGTGAATAAAAACGAGATGTATTTTTTCCGGTGCATGTAAAGACCAAAACTATCACATATATATTTTTTTTAAACACTATTTATCGTATATAAACCCTAAAACTATAGTTTAAATACAATAATTATCGTATATCTGGCAACAAGATCCTCTATTGGAAATATCGCAGAACGAGTGTGTGGAAACCCAAACATGCCACTCTAAAAAAAAAATCCTCTAAGCTATCTTAAAATTATAATTAATTTACTATTTCAGAATGATTACTTAGCCCCTCATAATTACGAGATACTGACAAAATTATTACTTAGTAGCTCATATGCTAGCTCAAAATAGAATTTAGCATTTATAATTCAGATACTCTTTCAAAATTATAAATTAGCATCTCATGAGATTTTATCTCAACATTATAACTTAGCATCTTAAGATTATGACTTAGGTCTTCTGTAATATTGGATAGTATCTCAAAAACATGGCTTAGCATGAAATGCTATCTAAAAATTATGACTTAGCATCCCATAAGGCCGATATACGTATTATCTCAGTGTCATGAGATGTTGTCATAATTTTGAGATACTATCTAAAAACAAAAACATGAGATAGTGGCTCATAATGATGGCTTGGAATTGTTGTTTTTTTCATCAGAATGGTGGAAATGGGCTTCAACAGCAGAGCCACTCCACGTATTAAGAAGCCTATGAAGGTTTTTTGTATTTCTGTGGGGTTTTCCTTGTTGTGTTGTAGCAATAATCACCCACCAGTCTGATCAGCGATTCTGATGCCTCCATCAGTTACATTTAAATTTCAGGATACATTTCAGGAGTGAACCACTGATAGGTGAGCATTTTGTGCACTGCACTTTCACCATACCCTTACATCCACAGGTCAATGGTTGGTGTCGTCCACTGTGGTAGTAGAGGAAGGTCTACAGAGTTTAGTAATAGCCTGAACTTTACTGCAACCAACAGCAAAGTTATCCTTGTTAAATTGTAAGGATGAAAACAAAAATTCTGTTGACTGGACATTTGAGCTGTATATCTAAACACACACTACCTAAATGTCATGTAACCATGGTGATACCACAATGTTCACCTCAAGGCGACATATGCAATTTTACATAATGGTACGTTGATGCCTCAGGGTAATCATCGCATTTTAGCAAGTTAGCAAATAAACTGTATTATTCAATCAAACATTAGGGTTAATTCACATATTAGTATGAATATACTCTTTTTTTCAACAGAAACAGGGCCAGGAAATAATGTCTTTTGATTTTATTATTTTTTGTGTCTGTAGCAAAATGCCAAAAGTTGTTCTCTTTGAAAAAATCTGCAAAAAAAGAGTTGTTCACTCTGTTCTTGTTTTTGAAGCCAGATCCAAGATGGCAGCATGTCTAATGCTTGGTGTCTTTTGCCTGTTTAATGTTTCCTTGTTGTTAGTCTGTTTAAACCAGATTTTTAATGAATTTTTAACTTTTTCATCTAAGAGGTTTTTTTAACGTCATTGTTTTGTAAGTTTTCAGTGAGTTATTTTTTGCATTTTGCATGCTGTCCAAGAGACCTCAGCCTGTCACGTGTGCTCTGAGGCCTGGCCTGTAGCTTAAAGCTCATTTTTGTTACCCGTGGACTCATTGCAGTGTGGCAATCCCTCAACCTATATTTGTAGCTGCAATCACAGCCACAAGATGTATAAAACTAGCAACTTCTGAATTCCTCCTTTCTACTGCAGTTTGGTTTTTAACCTGAAACTGCAGTAGCAACACAACTACTTTGTGCTAGGACCTGTGCAAACTGCTGGAGCTTTCATCATCATTTCCAGAACCTGGGCATCTTGCCACTATCTACATCAGTTCTACAGTGCTAAGTGCTGACAGCAGCAAAATATGGCTTATCTTTGGACTTTATTCTGTTTATTGGCTGTATAGATAGTGGAAGGAAGTGACCATTCCTGGGTAGGTACATCGAATAATGTGTTTAGCCAGGGGAACAGTGTGCATTGTTGCACTTCTGTTACAGCTACTGTACATATTGCGCAACTATCAGCCCATTTGGCCCAAGGTATGAACCTATCACTCCATCTGCCCACAGACATACCCCATCTTCAAAGCCTTTTAGTTTTCATCACACCAAATGTCCGTTTCTACCTGTAATATTACTAAGCCAAAATGACTGATTGTTTTATTGTTACTCTTATGTGGTCATGTTTAACATTACCCTGGCCCAGAGTTACAAAGTATCCAGACCCTATCTGATTTTAAATCTTTATCTGGTCTTAAATTTGTTCATCTTAATGTGCACAGTTTGGTATCTAAGACAGACACGGTCAGGATTTGGGTTAAATCAACAGATGGAGATGTTTATAGTAATTTCTGAAACTTGGCTAACTAACTCTACTGATGATGAAGATATTAATATGAAGATATTAATACAATGTGCATTGTCCTGACAGGCTGAAGAAAGGGGGCGGTGTTGCCATTTGGTGGTTTTGTCTAATTCCATTTGCAAGCAACTAGAATCTTTAGGATTGAATGTGAAAATTGCTAAGGGCCTTTGTATAACTTTTCGGGTGCTGTAGGCCTCCGTCTGCTTCTAAAGAAGCATTACAATCTTTAAAACATCTTTTGTCCAGACTGAATTACGGTGAGCTTCTTTTAGCTGGTGACTTGAACTGGGATTGGCTTAAAACAGTCTCTGATGAGTTTAAATTTTTCTGGGATTCCATTAATCTTACCCAGTTGGTAAATTCACCTCGGCCAAAACTTCAAAAGCCCTGAGAAGTCCACCTTGAGCTGATATCTGGTATCGAGATGACTTGGACATTTTTTAGAGATGGTTTCATGCAGATTGTAAACAAACACGCCCCATTAAGGAAAGAGTAAAAGGTGCAAGAAACCCCCCAGACCTGGCAGATACTCTTCAGGAGCGTAATCAGGCTTAGGCCAAGGCAAGGAAAACAGATTTTATTACTGATTGGCTTCTTTTTAAACAAATAAGAAACAAATGCTCTTCTTTAATTAGGAAGACCAAATCAGAGTATTATTTGCTTGTCAATCCCAAAAGACCTTGGGAAAGTCATTCATTCTTTTTCAGTGAGTAAAAGCTCTTAGGACCTGATCCAGTTGATACCTTTTTTCTGAAAATGGCAGCAGAGCCTCTTGCAAAACCTTTTAACCTTACTGTGGAAAGAATTCTCTCCATATGGGAATCAGCTTATGTTCTCCATTTGTTTAAAGGAGGTGATCCAGCAACTCTAACTAACATATCAGTGCTGGCAGAGATTCTTGAAGCCCTTGTGAGGAAGCAAGTAAATTAGTTTTTAGTATTCTAATGCTGTATTATCAGCACATCAATCAGGCTACAGAATAAAACATAGTACCAGCTGCAAAATGATGTTAGTTGCACTTGATATGAAACTATGTTGTGCAACACTTTTTATCGATTTGTTAAAAGCCTCTGACACTGCTGATCATGATATTTTAAAACTTGAGCTTCTTCAGTCGGGACTCTCAGAGAAAGCAGTTGCATTGTTCTCAAACTACCTCAGTAAAGGAACTCAATGCATTAAATATGATGGTCTGTATTAAGAACTTGCTACTGTACATGAGGGGGTGCCACAGGGTTCCGTATTTGGGACCCTATTATTCAATCTTCATATCAATGTTCTGAGTCTGAATGTGTCAGATGTTGGTACAGTTATTTACTGCTGTGGATAAGCTCTTGTCCAGGCTGCTGAATCACTGCAGAAAATCTTTAGATGCTGTCCAACATTCTCTACTTCAGCTGAAACCTGTTCTTAATGCAAACAAGAAACCACTTCTGATTCCTTCATTTAGCTCGAAGGAACTGAAACAGAGCTGGCTCATGTGTATACATATCTGAGCATCTTGATTGATGACTCCTTTACTTTCAAGCCACATGTGGAGAAAATTGTGAAGAAGATGAGACAAAAGTTGGGGTTTTACCTTCGGAATAAGTTCTTTTAATGTATAAAAGCAGCTTGTAGCAGCAACATTTTTATCTATGTTGGAATATGGAGATCCTTTGTATACAAACACGTCTGCTGAATGACTTTGAATGGTTGACACTATTAATCATACCTCTCTGAGGTTCATTACAAACTGTAAATCAGTGACGCATCACTGTGAGTTCTTCTCTAACGTAGAATAGCCTGTTCTGGCTCTCAGACGGCTCAGTCATTGGTATACATTCATATACAAGGCAATATGTGGATTTCTTCCATCTTATATTTGTACTCATTGTACAGAGAGGTCCAATCTTCTCACAAGATTATTTGCTGCTTTTTGTTCTGTTTGTTCGGACTGAAGTGGGTAAAAAAGGCTTTTGTCCATTCGGCACCTTCTACATGAAAAACGTATAGTGCAGAAAGACTGGAAACTAATAGAGTTAATTCCACTGAACTCTTTTAAATTAGAATGGAAAGTACATAAGGCTAATTCTATAACATGTACTTGTTTTTCTTAATTTTAGTTTTTGATTGTTTCTCAGTTTGAGGTTTATAATTTTGTTGTCCTATCTGCTTTGTATTTGCTGCTGCCTATCTTGGTCAGGGCTTTCTTTAAAAAAAGAGGTTTTTAATCTTAATGGGACATTTCCTGGTTAAAAATAAGTTCAAATCAATCATGATTTAAAGCCCCAAATAAAAGACATTCATGTACATAATAAGTGGATAGAGACATCTGATTGTATAGCTCCAATTTTTAAAAGTCTTCATGCTGTCTATTACTTATATTCAGTTTTGTGGCCCAACCCTCTTTTTGAACAGGTGCCAGGTATCAGTTTATTTCACCATCAACATAAACGATGTGTCGATGGGTTAATCCAGTTCCCCACAAGAGCTCTTGGAGCATCAGGCATGAGAAGTGTTTACAGCTCTGTCATTTCTTATCATAAGATGATCTTGGTCTAAAACTCAGACATTCACTGAAGGAATGCTGCGCCTTTTGTTATTTTAAGTTTTAATAGAACATTTGAGACCAGAGATCATAAAGATCAAGCTCAGTTATGGGTTAGGGTTCTACAGCTGTAGATCGTCAACAAGCTTTCATGTTTTTATGTCATGAATAATAATAAAAAAGAAAAGATCACTGAGATTTTTCAGAATATTCGTTTACTGTCTTGAAAATACTGAAATCTGAGTGTGTTTGCACAAATTGCATGTATGATAGTTTGCAACAAAGAAAAATATAGTAAAACGAAATATCAAAGCAGAGCACTTTGTGAGCCATTCAAGTGGGATACGTTTTGAATTTGTTGTCACATCGAATACTTCTGTCAAAACTGAGCCCTGAACAGAATGTAGAACTAAAATTCACAAAACTAGGAAAAAGATGGCAAAGACAAGCCAAATGCAATAATATACACAGATATTCCGCAAAAAGCCAGTGGTTGGATCAGCTGCTAAAACATTAGGAGCAAGTAAACAATAAAATGATGTAATTAAGGTTAAAAAGATTCCAAACAGCAGAAATTCCTATTTGTTACACAATAACTTGGTAGATTTTATAAAGACACAAAACACTCTCAAAAACTTTGGTCTAAAGTCATTACTAAGCAAAAATAAATCACTTCTTTATAAGAAAATGTCTCTTTAGATGGCACAAATGGTTTCAAGAAGCTTCCGTGAACAGCTAATTAAAATGAGAAAATTACTTGAGGCTGTTCATAGCACCAATTAACAGCTTGATAATGGCACAAACCACTAAATCGGTGGTAAAGAATCAGAACTAATCTAAAAAAGACAAACACTGATAAGTTTCACCCACTTCTTTAAAAATAAGGCATCTCTGTTTTTTTGTTTTTTTTTTTGGTTTGTTTGTTTTTTGCAGCAAGAGCTTCATTTAGGAGCAAAGCAGGGAGCTACAAATGAGCATCCATTTAGCTAAACTAAAGTTAATCTGGGTATCTGCAGTCACTCTTCTCCCTCTGCTGGCCTGCTGCTGATGTAGGGACAGGGCCAGACAGGAGTCCGCTATCATCTGAGGTAGAGTGGGTCACAATCTGAAGAGGGGAAAACCATCAGCAACTGGTGAAGAGTTTTCCAGAAAGTCTCTGCATTTTCCAGGAAGCAACCAGTAAGCAGCAAAACAGCCACAAAATACACTTTGATATGCTTCCACTACCTGAAGGCTTTGGGGAGAGAAACAGGGCAGTGAGAAAGTCTTCACACGTCTTCAACTTTCCACATTTTATCATGTTATGACCACAAACTTCAAAGTGTTTTACTGGGAATTTATGTGACAGACCAACACAAAGTGCATAATTGTGAAGCAGAAAGAAAACGAGACTTGCTTTTACAAAACTTTGTACAAATACAAATTTAAAAAGTGTTGCCTGCTGTTGTATTCGGCGTCTTTTACTCTCATACCCCAAACTGAAATTCAGTGCAAACAACTGCCTTCAGAAGCCACCTAATTGTGGTGGCATCTCATTGAGCTGACACTAGTTGCTGAATGGCATTCATGAGGGAGTTTTCAGAATGTCTCGTGTCATTTCCAGTGGCTCTCAGTTTCCTCGTGTGTATTAGAGGCTCGCAGTCCTGTACCTTGAGTTTCGAACATGTTCAAAAACATGGAGCAACAGATTTGATCTCAAAATAGTCACAAGGTCATTGCGGATGCCTCAAACTCATCTGAAACCCATTTGACTTTTTGGCATAGGTGTCTCCAACCCATCTTAAGAGCATTAAAGCTGTATTTTGACTCCTGAAGTGACCACTTTAAGTCACTTCAAAGCAAGAGGGTCACAGGATCACATGGGTTTACCCCAGCTGCTCTGATTTCCTACAGACCAAAAACATGCATGTTAGGTTCACTGGTAACTAAATAGTCTTTAGGTGTGAGTCAGAGTATGAATGGTTGACTGTCTCATTTGTCTCTATGTGGCCCTATGATGGACTTGCGACCTGATGTCCCCTACCTCTCCCATGGTGACTGTTGGAGATTGGTACCAGCTGCCATGCAACCCTGCACAGAAAAGCGGGTAAAGAAAATAGAGCCGCGCATAATGATAGGCTGTGATTTTCAAAAATTGTCCATTCAAAAACAGCCATATGGGTCAATGGTTGTGTGGTCACAGACAATCAGAATGCAGTGAGACTCCAGCAGAAAATCTGCCTTTTTTCTCACAAATTTTACCAAAGTTCAGAGCCGCCAGCAACTTTCCAACAGTCACAGCCCAGTGAGGTACCACTTTTTGTAAATGGAGTCCACCTGTGAGTATAAAATCAGCTGTTCTGTGAGCTTTAGAGGTTTGTTACAGAACATTACAGTCAGCATCATGAAGATCAAGGAATACACCAAAAGTTGTTGAGAAGTTTAAAGCAGAGTTAGGTTGTAGAGCTCTGTTCAATCAACCATCTAAAAATGGAAGGAGTACGAGACAACTACTACCCAAACATGGCTGTCCACCTAAACTGACAGGCCAGGCAGAGAGAGCTGCCAAGAAGCCCTGCAGAGATCCACAGCTCAGGTGGGACAATCTGTCGACAAGACAACTATTATTCCTGAACTCCACTAATTTGACCTTTATGAAGGAGTGGCAAGAAGAAAACTACTGATGAAAGAAAACCATAAGAAGTTCTGTTTGCCATTAAGTCCTGTCAGCTGCAAAATGGACAGATGAATGGTTTTCCTTCTGCTTCACAATTATGCACTACTTTGTGTTGGTCTATCCCAAAAAGGCCCAATAAAATACTCTGACGTTTGTGTTTGTAAGGTACCAAAGTGAAGACTTTTTTTAGGACGCTGTATGTTGGCAGGTAAACAGAAAGAACACACCTTCAGATACTTTTCATTTAACTACAATTTTGTCTTTCACACATAAAAATAAGGCCACAGGTGAATGCTCATTAATTATGGCATGACATTATTTAAAAACATAAATAAATAGAACCAACAGCTTCTTGCTAAAGGTTAATGGACTGGGCACAGAGTTAATGATTTACTGGATTTAGCTCTCCTGATGGTCATATACTCACATCTCCAATAACATGGAAGAGACAGCCTTTGAGGTGATAAGATACTACAGGTAAATGAGTAATAACATTTGTACAAAGTCAAGTAGACTTTATATGATCTGGGACTTTGTGGGGTTTGATTTGGTCCTTTTAAAGGTCCGCCCAGCCAAGCAGTCAGTCTGTTGTTGTGGTGATCTGGTCAGCTGTTATCATGTCTAAAAAGCTGGACCCTGAAAGTGAATGTCTTTAAGAAAAAAAAAACACATTTAAAACAACTCCCTACAATCAAAAAATGCTTCATATCAAGAATATAATCAGTTCTTATAAACACACGTAGTCAAACACAACGGTAATATGATCCTTGTTAAACAGTTTAGGTTTCAGTTGAATCAGGTTTGTTGGCTCTAACACGGTTAAAGGAATAATTTGGCATTTTAGCAAACAAGAAGTTTGAAATTCTTGACATACTTTTTTTAAGGGATAGAAAAATAGAATATGACAGTTCCTGAGCTTTGGGGTATGTTGTTTTGTGACTGGTTTCCAGTTTGGCCAGCTGCCAGATGAGTCTCACATTTAACTGTTAGCTGGATATTTAATAAGAGTAAAATAGAAAAATATCAAGCTTCTGATTTTTTTTTAATACGACTAGAGACACTCAGAAAAGAAACATGAGAAAGATATTGTTTTTGTTTCTAAAATAAAGTTGAAAAGTTGAGATTAAAGTGGAAATATTACTGAGAGGAAAAAAGTCCAAATTTTATTTAGTGACAAAACTATCAATGTAGAGAAAAAAGGTTGTCTAAGCTATGCCAGAGTAAGAGAACCCCGCTGAGCTCCTGAACTGGACTGTATTGGTTTTGTTTTTCATTTGTTATTGTATCTGAGGGTCATGGGTCACTTTTACTGCAGTAACTACAAAATAACATGCAGTATTTTATTTGAACCAGCATGAGGTGCAGTTTTATTACTCCTGCAGCAGAACCCACAGAACATGTCTACGTCTTTCACAATGAATTTCATCAATTCTGTTCAGTTTATTTCTATTGCGCCAAGTCACAACATAAGTCGTCTCAGGGCTCTGTACAACAACATTCACATATATTATAAGAAGCCAATTAGTAAAAGTTATCCATCTAAGGAAGCCAGCAGATTGTGTTGAATCTTCACTTCATCACAGTGTCCCATCCTGAGCAGCACATAGGCTACAGTGCAAAGCAAAAAGTCCCTTTTAACAGGAAGAAACCACCAGCAGAACCAGAACCAGAACCAGGCTCAGGACGAGCGGCCTTCTGCTTCGACCAGCTGGGGTTAGAGAGGTCAGGAAGAGACAAGGTGGAGGAAAGCAATAATTAACATTATGACTTTTTTCTGTAAATAATATTTAAAAAAATTTTGGCAAATAATATTTTTTGATTACTTTCTGTAAACAATATTCCAACTTTCTGTAAATAAAATGGGCGAGAGTGGTTGCTTGTTTCTGTGTGTCCCTGTGAAGGACTGGAGACAGGGTGTCCCCCGCCTCTCCCACAGTGATGGCTGGAGGCAAAGCTCCACTATTATTAAGGAGAAGCGGGTAAAGAAAAAAGCAGCATGGATGTAAGTAATATTCCAGGTTTTTTCTATAAATAGTGTTCCAATTTTCTGTAAATAATATTCAGACTTTTTTGGTAAATAGTATTAAAATTTTTCTCTTAACATTTCAACGTTAATCTCAACGTGGCAACTTTAATGCCAAAACAGGGAAACAAAAAAGAAAAACTTCCTCCTAATTTTTTTTCTTCTAATACCTCGACAGACTTTAAACATATGAATATCAAATACTGAGCAGATTTTTTTTAGGCGCAGTCAAATTACATGCAGTCACAGCCCCAGATTAATTAACCCCGGGGTAGTAAACCTTCTCTGTTTCGCTTTCACTGGAGTTCATTGTAAAATTTGTGTAATAGAAATCCACATGAAAAGAAACTAAAAAGGCTAATAATTTCAATTTGCCTCTTTTGGTCTGTGTCATATTTCAGATCTACAGTCCACTATCATGAGCAAACTGCGCCAAACCAGTCTGAAGTCCAGACAGAAAACTGATTACCTTGTACCAGCTTCATTATCTGAGAGGCTGTGTCAGCAGTTCAGAGTGATGTTACCATCCCTTCAAGATCTATGTGTCCTTTCAGCTTGGAGCCCAGATTAAGAGAACACTTGTACTTCTCTACTAATTGTTCCTTTACAATACTCTGAACAGAGGGCCCATATGTGTTCAGTTGCTTTAAGACTGAGGGGGGAAGAAAACAAAGTAAGGCACGGCTAACATAAAACCTTATGGGCTGTCTGATTTACACTGACAACAATCTTGTTAAATTTAAAATGTTCATGTTCATCCCACATGTGCATGTCTAAAGTTGCATGGTAGTGTTGAGAGAACTGTAGGCTTATATAAGCTGCATGGATGCCAGGTGATTGTGTGGGATTTTGAAGGAACACTGACTAAAGACCTAATTAGCAGCTTTATAATGAGTATAATTCTCTCACCCCGGTGATAAAAGTGAAATGTGCAGGTGTCCCTGTTTTATATGTTTGCCTGCTGTGAGATCAGCTCAGCCTGATGCAGCTCTTCAGGATCACATTCATATTAAACTCTAAGACATTTGACTTTGATATGTTTCTTTGGTTTGGAATTTAGTCACACTGAAGGCAGTGGTTACAATTCTTTTGGGCTAAAAACAAGCAGAAATAGCATTTTAATACTGCTGGTCAGCAGTGCCCTCAGTCTGACCCAATGGTTGTCTCTTTCAGTCTGTTGGGGAGCTGGGCACTTAGAGCACAGAATCTCCAACTTTGCTTTTGGCGTCTTCCTGAGCCTTCTCGTGTTCTATCATCTTCTGTTCGACACCCTGCTCCTCGCTCTGGGCCCCCTTTTCCTTCCTCCTGGACCGGGCCTCCACCAGGGGAATCAGGCACAGCAGGATGCCTCCGATGATCGGAGGAATTCCTGCCAGGTAGAAAGCCATGTCATAGCTTCCCAGTTTGTCCCTCAAGAAACCTGCAACAAAACGCAAGGAGTCACAGGCACACAGTGACAGATGCCATCTTTATGTCCAAGAGTTAAAAGATGACAAAGTAAAATAACAAGGTTTAGAATCAGAGTACTATGTGAGTTAAAGGTGATTTTATGATTGCAAGTTGAATAAATCGCCTTAAGTCTGGTACTAAAGACATGGGGGCCAGATGCATGAACAATGTGTGCATAAAAAAACATTGTTTCCAGCCCACATATCTATAAAGGAAGAATGTTGGGGGAGAATGAGTGCAGCATTCTTCAGACCTTTCATATGTACCGGTACGCTCTTGAAGCAATTCCAGATGGCCTCTGTAGAGAACTGACCTTAGCACATGCCAAAATGGCTCTAACTCAGTCAATTCTGGAGATACTGAGCTAAAGTTTGGTGCAGTAGTAGGTGAGACTCATCCCCATCACAGACTTTGAGTGCTAAAACATTGTACATCTTTGGCATGAAAGGCAGCAGGCTTTTAATTGGTTCCCTGCATCCCAGGTTTGAAAAGTCATTAAGTTCCCTTGGCCATGTAACATGTGGACAACTTTCACATAAAGCAACTATAAGCTCACTTTCTCTGCAGCCTTACGTCTCCCCTCTCACATCCAGGACTACTGAAGAAAAATACAAACACTAGGTGAAGCAAATATCTCAGCCGATCTGCTTTAGATTCATCTGACAGCAAGAATCATTCCGTTTACAGAAGGAGAAAAGTACAAAAGTGTTTTCTATCATGAATATTTGTATAGTGGCAGGTCATGTAAAAAGGAAACAACTGAATGGAATAATAGTGTGGATCAACATAAACCATTATTTCTGCTCAGAGCACAGAGTTAGCAGCCTAAACAAACAGGAGCACAGACTCGGTCAGTTTTTATTTTTTGGTTTTACCTGCTATAGGTGGGCCCGCAACCATCGGCACGGACATCAGGCCAAGCAGGAAGCCGATGGCCTGGGACACTTCGTTGGGCCCGACCAGCTCAAAGGCGATGGGGGCCATGATGCAGATGAAGCAACCGTCAAAGAGGCCCATCAGTAGGCACACGGCGATCAGGCCCCCAAAAATATGGCACACGGGGATCATCATGGACATGACACCGATGACAAAGAATGACGCCACCTGGAACCACAGAGGGTCGTTTATGGGTTCATCTGTTTTAGGAATCTGATTATTTTTAAGATTCTCTATTTCAGGCAGAATAGGATTTTAGAAGACTTGTGTGTAAACTAGATGTAAGAAGAGAAATAGCATTGAGCATCTAAAATACAGAGTGAGCTGAGTGCTGAATGACTGCTCAAATTTACTGAAGAAGCTGAAACTGGATTCTAAAAGCTAAAAGCCAAAAGCTAAATGAAACAAAAATGTATTTAAAAGCTGAAGTAGAAAAAGGTTAGCTAATAGTAACAAAAGGCTAGCTAAAAGGAGCACAAGACGTCAAAAATCGAGCCAGTTTGCTGAAGCAGATTTCAAAGAGAACAATGTTTGGGAAGGAACTAAAGAGATCTTAATGTATATTTATAATGAAAAAATGATAATAAAAATTACATATTTTGAAGTATAAAAGTTACAGAAATCAAAAGTCATAGCACCCATCTCCTGATTGAGGGGGACATTTTGATTTATGACTGGCTACAATAGCGCAAAGTAGCCAGAAGTAGTTAGATTGCCAAAAACATGCAGTAAAATAAAAAACAGACAAACAGAAAAACAATTTGCTAAATCAGCAGTCACACAATTAAAAACCTATCATAATAAAAAAATAAATCCAATTTCAGCAAATGTACCCGCCCTTCAGCTTTTATTTGCAAGAGTGTTACTTTCTTAAATGCACAATAAACATTTAGTTATGTTGACTTGATTTATTTTTAACTTTTAGATGTTTCATCACAAGTAAAATTCTTCTCAAGAGCTTTCACTGCAGCAAATGAAAGAGCACCTATTCAAGATCACGTGTGTGTGTGTGTGTGTGTGTGTGTGTGTGTGTGTGTGTCATGTTCAGTGCTGTGCCCATCACATGATCATTTAATGCTGTGTCAGATGTCTTCAGGGGTCAGCGTTTCTGCTTAACATGTAAGCCTCCATGTTTGACTCACCTGCAGGAACACTTTGTTGACTCCCTTGACGAAGTCTGCCACACTGCCGAAGATGAAGCGGCCCAAGCAGGATGTGATGCCAATGCACATGAGCAGAATCTCTTTATTGGCATTCTCTCCAAATCGCTCCTCCACATGTTTCATCTGAGGGTGAAAAAGGAAACGGGTCATCACAGCCGTCTTATTTTGCAGTTTATTTTGATTTCTGAAGCCAAGCACCATAAGTCTGTAAGGTTTTACTACGAGACAAGTGTTAAAGTAACAAAGACCCCTCTGAGTGGCACATATGACCTCTGATACTTTTCCTTTAAACAGCACAGGTGAGTGTCAGGGCTTTCTTTGCTCTGTGATGAAAGCAGTGGTTTAGGGATCACATGGCAGGCTGAGTATAAAACACCTCCATGTCAGACAACATATTGTGAGTTCTGTCACTTTTTCTTGTTTAAATGAAAAAAACAACTTTGTTCCTCTGAGGTGCTTGTTCTTTTTTCTGGGAGGTATTCATTCAAACATGGCTGTGAGTGATTGAAATGTTGTGGAGCATGTGCCATTTTTGCTATTAAAATAAGAACTCTATAAAGATTTGAGGGTAATTTTGTTTCAACTTTTTACCTTAAGAAACATTACTTCTGTAGTAAAAGATCCTTTTTTTAATTGAGTCCTTAATCTAAAGTGAAACCATCTTTATTCTTTGATGACTGCGCAGGTGATTTACAATTTCATTACATCCCAGGGGGATGACTGTAACAGTGTGTGTTGGTGTTAGCCAGGCCAACCTGTTACTACTGCAGTTGGTTCAGAACGCTGCAGCTCATCTTTTAACACATGAAAAACAACAAAACACGAACATGTTCCCCACTGCTGACTTCCCTTCATTAGCTCTCTGTTTGTTTAAGAATTAATTGGGGCCTGCCAGCAGTGCATTGAGAGCAGTGTACTGCCTCATGCAATGCATGCAGGCACCTCTTACTCTACACCTCGTGTCTCTTTATTATTTATTCTTATTCCGTTACCCTTAATGCAGCCCGAACCGGGCAAAGAACCCCCACAAATTTTATATCAGAACGACCGGCTCGGTCTCGGCATGAGGGCTACTATTTTTATTCGCGTGTCGTGTTACTATGGCGACGTAATCGCCAAAAAACACGCAAAAATTTCAGAATTTTCGT